>NW_028327171.1:43953128-44262890 GCF_987537825.1 Furipterus horrens | reverse complement strand
CCTCACAAGGTCAGCTTTTGTGTGTGCTGAGAACACTGAAGATCTACGCCTTTCTTAGCAATGTCAAGTATACGATACGGCATTATTAACTACAGTCACCATGACGTACGTTCGATTTTTCCATTGATATTCGTAAGTAAAATTGAACTTCAGGGTGTGTGTGTGTGTGTGTGGATGTGTGGGTGGGCGCGCGCACCCTACCTTTGTTAAAGTTTTGGTGTCAGTGTTATGTTTACTTCGTAAAAAGAATTAGATGACATTTTTCCTGCGCTCTGGGACGGAAGAGTAGAACTGGAGTCAACTACACCATGTGGGTGGAATTTCCTTGTGAGAGGAGTTGGGCCACCTGCTTAGGGAAAACGGTTCTTTGACAACAATATGTTCTAGTTCTTCCATGGTAATTGTTTGATTAGCTTTTCTCTCTTTCAGGATCCGTTCTGGTAAATTGCATTTTCTTGTAACATCATCCATATCATTCAGGTTTTCAAGTTTATTATATTTGCTTAAAGTTGAGCGAAGTTAGTCTCTTACAAATCTCTAATTTCTAGATCTGAGATGTTTTTCCAATTTATGTTTAATTGTGGCAAGTGTTCACCCACCTATCCCACCCCACCCCCGCTTTCTTCTAATTAGACTAACCATTTATTAGTTTCTCCCTCTCAAATCCCTGAAATTTTTATTCTTTTGATATTAATTCTCTTAATTCATTTATTTTTTTATCTTTACTAATTTTTCTATTCTGCTTTATGTTTATTTTTGTATTTTTTGCAATCCTTAAATTGGATGTTTCATTTACTTTGAGTCCTGCTTTAGCTAAATCAAATCAGTATCTTGATTTTCTAAATACTCTGCAATTTCGATTTTGACTTCCTCTTTTTCCCAATAATCAATTGAAACGCGTTTTCAAAAGCTCAAGCCGTTTTACATTTTTTATTTTAGCTATTTATTTTATTGTAGTTTTTTCCTTCATTTTTTGAGAACACGAGAGAATTTTATATCTTGTTTTCCACCCCATTTGACTTTTGCGCCATGATTCCTTCGCTGCTTCCCCGCAGCTTTGATGGTAACAATCATCAGGGAGGTTCTTCCACCTGAAGCCTGACGAACCGAAAGCCCGCAGCAGTGGGAAGAACAGTAACCCCAACCCTGGGGACCCAAAGAGACTGAGGACGAGGCGACCCCTCCGCCAGTAGGCGCGGAACTCTTCGGGCAGAGAAGGCCGGGACCACACCTCCGCGGACGCGCGGCCCGATTGGCCAATCGTTCGCTGAAGCTCTGCTCTGTTTTTTGATTGGTTTGTGAGGAGACGCCCACCACACTGGAATCGGCCCATTGAAGGGTTTCGACTTAGACGGTGGCCGGCAAAGGACAAGAGGGTTGCGGAGCAGAGCCAAGGTTTTGTAGTGCGTGGGACAGCTGGTGTGCGCGACGCAGCTGGAGTACGCCTGGGAGTCAGAGAGACAAGGGGCCGCAGGGACATGGCGGCGGCCTCTGCGGTGTCGGTGCTGCTCCTGGCGGCGGAGAGAAACCCATGGCAGCGTTTCCCGGGCCTGCTGCCGCCGCCGAGGTAACAGCCCCTTTCGGAGACTTCTGCCTTCAGGACGAGTTTTGAGAGGGAGATGTCCCCACATCAGGTCCCTGCCTCTCCTCTCCCTTCTCCTCATACATCTTTCATCGCTCAGCTTGCCCCTATTTTTCCTTTTCTGAGGAGTGGCTGAGGGGTGCATGCAGCTGGGCCTGCCATCTCCTGCTCCCTTGCTGTAAGGACTAGAATAGCACTTGTACAGCTCCTAACCTGTTACCCTATGCTTTCACTGCATTTCCTGCGGGGTGGGGTGGGGAGTGTCTTTATAATCCAGGTTCTGGTGACCCCAGAGGAGTCAACGACTTGCCCAAGGTGACACAATTAATAAGTAGTGGAGCCACGATGCCCTCAAAGTCTCATTTGGTTTAGCTATTCCCCAGCAGGTGTCCAGTTCGGACAAAGACTGCTGGAGTTCTTTCTCATTTTTGGAACGAATCAAGTTAATAAAAGCCAGTTTACCTTTCAGAGGGCTGAGAAGTTGTTTTAGCAAAAGCTCTGTAAGCATGTTTAAACAAAGCTATCAAATGACTCACTCTAGCTAGCTAAACAGACTCCAGATCTTTTTCAAATTTTGAGCTTAAGCTTCAATGACAGTAACTCATGCAGTGAAGATACCCTCATGCTTCCAGGTGGTAGGATTCATCTAATTCTTTTCTTCTTAATTTGTTGATTTGAGAGAGAGAAGCATTGATTTGTTGTTCCACTTATTTATGCATTGATTGGTTGATTCTTGTATGTGCTCTGACCAGGGATCAAACCCTCAACCTTGGCATATGGGGATGGTGCTCTAACCAACTCAGCTACCAAGCCAGGGCCAGTTAGTACCCTTCTTTATCTTCCTTTGCTTAATCATCATCATCATCATCATTCTCCATCATACTGGAAAGACAGTGTGGGCACAGACTCAAAAGTCAGGGATTTCAGCTTTGCTACTCACTAGGTGTGTGAGCAACCCTGAGCAAGTTACTTACTATCTCTGTGCTTCAATTTTTTGACCTTGCCTCGAGGAGGTGATAATACCAGTACCTGTAATAGATGATATGAGTACCTTGGATTGTGTAAATTAAATGAATACATGGAAAGAGGTTTAAATGGAACCTGGTGCATATGAATCATCAATAGATATGGCCTTTGCAGGCTTAACCATTTCGATCAAATTTCTTGTTTGCTTTTGTTTTCCACAAGCTACTAGATGCCTTGGATTTTCAGCTACTTAATTGTAGGACTCGCCCCAGAGCAAAATAAGATAGTAAAAGCAGTATTCGTTCTCTTCTCTTTCTCCTGAGTTTTATTTTCTAGATTTCCAGGGCTCATCATGATACTATACAGACACATTTTCTCTCTTCCCTCTCCCTCTTAAACCTTCACTGTTGTATATAGAATTGTTCTCAAGTACCTGTTACCTGGAAAGCATTAGAGCTGTAGTGACATATAGAATTAAAGACCTTGTCAGTGTCGAAGGTATTTACATTTCTTTTTATATCATGATTCTCTAGTAACTAAGAAAGGAAATCTAGTGGTAGAATTTTAGAAATGAGAATAGAAGCTATGTTGATAGGGTGGCATTATCTCATGGGAGCAATTTCTTAATCTTGGTTTTTAAGTCGTTAAATTGTAGCTTAGGTAAGGGTGAAAATGGAATAGACCAATCAAAATGTTGGGATAGAGGATTATAGTTAAGTGGTATGTGTGTGTGTGTGTGTGGTTTTCTGTCTGTTTCACTAGAAAATAGCAGAACAAAACTTTAGGTCAGCAATGGCCTTGAAACTTAAGAATCTTAAATTGGATTTAACAAAAAGCAGCCATTTTATAGACACATCCACCCAGGATGAAGTCTTGAATCTTATCAGAAACCTATCTGAATGGGAAGATGCTATGAACTAGAAAATACCTTGTTGATTCCCCTTCCTTGAAGATCAAGAAAGTAAGGTCAGTTGAATTGGAAAGGTAGAGGAAAGCAGTAGCCTCTTGAGGAGGTCGTCCTGTGGAAGTCTAGTGGTAAAGCTGGGGGTCTTCCCATCAGCCCTTCACAGATGGCAACATCTGAGTGAGTGTGGCAATATGTGTATAGATTGCCCTGTAATGAGGAGGAAGTTTTTCCCTCTACCCTTCAAGGTTCTTCTGGCTCTAATAATAAATTTGACGTGAGACACATTAGCAGTAGAAAAACAAATGAAAGTTTAATAAGATGTATGCCTTCTGTGTACGTTGGAGAGATCCCAGAAAACTAAGTAACTTACCAAAAAGGGGATAGCCATCACTTTAAATACAACCTTCAGCTCAAGACTAAAGATGGTGGGGATGGAGAGTTAGTTATGGGATTAAAAACGGTAAACAAGGGTAAGATTATTATGCAGATGGAGTGCTCACCTCTGCAGATAATGGTTTCTAGAGACTTTATATATCTTCTTCCTGGTACAGTGAAGGAAACAAACTTACAGGTGAAGATTTCCCTTACAAATGTAAATGTACTCTTATAAAGGGAAACTTCTTGGTTTTCAGAACATTTCCCATGTTGCTGTTTCTTAAAATTAGTCAGCCTAAAGTGATCAATATCACCAAAGACGCATATTCTGGCAAACACTGTTCCAGGTAGGGCGCCTATCACAAAGAGATTTATTTCCTGCATTTAGAGAAACAGAGGCAAGTCAGAGAGCGCCTCCCACTCCTGCTGCTTCTCAAGTGATTTTTAATTCAAAATAATCAATATGCCATTGTGTGATATCTTGAGGCTGCCTGCACTGAGCACCAACAGTTGTTTTTAAAAAACAATTGGTTCTTGAGAGAGTGAAAAAAATCTTAGGTGTGTTAGAAACAAAAGTCTATCTAGTAATTAGAAGATGCTTCTAGGGTTTGTACAGAGTGGAAGTTTTTTATAGGAAGAAGGGTGGGACAAGGGAGTTATTTAAAAAAAAAGAAGGGATTGTTTTAAGACCAGGGCATCTTATTTGGGGGGGAAGGGAGCAGCAAGGGTTTTTCTGATGTAGATTGCCTCTTCTTTCTATGGGAGGAGGGCATAGAACTGATGCTGACCAGAAAACTCGACTCGTTGATTAAGATTGTATTTCCAGGAGAGACAAAAACAGCACTTAGAGCAGGTATTAAATCTAGGTTTGCTATTTATGGGCTTTTAGCACAAGGGAAGCTATTTGGGTTGTGGTTTTCTTTTTAACTGATAGCACCATGATTTGTGGCCCTTCAAAGCTCAACCCCTCCTACAAAAATCTTATTCCTTAGTATTTAAATTTTCTAGGGGGTGATAATGAAAACAAAAAGGTTCAGAAACACTGATGTAAAGCGACTTGCCCGGGATCACCAGCAGCTGGTCAGTGGGTGGCCTCTCCAGCAGGTCCCACAGCCAGCATTCTTTCTGCTTCCCTTGTTCAGCCCTTTCCTTTTACTTCTCTGGGCCTAATTGTTCAAACCTGTCTTATCAGAGGGTTGAGTTAGATTTGAATTCTTCAACCTGTAGTTTGACCAGTATAATTTATTTAACAAAATGGAATAGAACAGAATAGAATGGAAACAAAATGCAAGGAAAGTCTTCTTTTATGAAACACTTGTTTTGTACCTGGTTGTGGAGTCAAATACAATTTTTTTACTTTGGATTCTAACAAAAAAAAAAAAAAAAGTTTGAAAAACACTGAACTACGTAATCTTGAAGTACCTTGGCTTTCCAATCAATCATCTTTGACTCTGTGGGCATATGCCAGTCTCAGGAACAAGCAGTTTAAATGATTCATTCAAGGACACGTACTGCCAGGGGAAACAGCCAGAACTGTAACTCCTGATTTGTAGATTAGTTTTCTTCCCACAAAGAATGTCTTAGCAAATCACTTTGTAGGCGTAAGGTTTAAGTAAGGTCATATCTGGATTTGGTTTCAAGTTTTTAAAAATTTAGATTATTTTGAAAGAATATTGACTGATCTTGCATATTCTATTTAATTATAACTCCATTTGGACTCATTTTATAGGAGATGGGCTTGGAAGCAACGAGCCATGAAGTATGCAACAGCTACAGGTATTAACAATTTTGTACTATTTTGCTTTGCTTTAAATTGTGAACTAAGAAATGGAAATGTTTAATCCCTTAATTTGTGCATAATGTAAGTAGTTCTCATATACTTTTGAAGTTTTGGATTTTTGTTATAAATTTCTTAGTAAGTATTGAGTCTCTTATGTCAACTATCTTGTTGTTGAGTCTAAAATATGTAGAGAAATATGAAGAACATTTTGTATTTATGTTATTTCTGTCTGACTCTCATAGTGTATTGAATTGGAAGAACATAACTATGGTGATCTAAATCAATGCTTTATAATGTGCATTTTAAGTAGCAGGACTTTTTTTTCAAATAAAACTTTACATGGAATTCTCTTTTTTTTTTTTTTGAAACAAAACATGAACTGTCAAAGTACATTTATTTCACGTGTAATGGTTGACATGGATTTCATATATTAATAAAATATATCACTTTAGCACTGATGACAGTGAACTGGTGCAATATTTATTTATATTGCAAGAGAACCACGTATCCTTATGCTCAGAGTGGTAGAGGTAGTGGAGCAGAGGGTATCTACTACATATGATGATTGGAAGGATTTAAGTCCAGATATAATCTTTAGTATGGAACCTGGAGCATAGAAAGTACTTATTTAAAGATTAGTTATTATTACAATAATGGAAATGAAGAATACACTAGAAGAAATCAACAGCAGATTAAATGAAGCAGAGGTTCCAATCAGTGACTAAGAAAATAAGGTAGCAGAAAACACCCAATCAGAGCAGCAAAAAGGAAAAAAAATTAAATGAAAATAGTTTAAGGGACTTCTGTGATCACATCAAGTGTTACATAATAGGGTACCAGAGGAAAAGAGAGAGCAAGGGGGTTTGGAACCTATTTGCAAAGATAATGACTGAAAACCTCCCTAACCTGCTGAAGAAAAAGTACACACAAGTCCAGGAAGTACAAAGTCCCAAACAAGATGAATCCAAAAAGGCCCACACCAAAATACGTTATAATTAAAATAGCAAAGATTAAAGACAGAGAGAACCTTATAAGAAGCAAAACAAAACAGTTATCTACAAGGGAGTTTCCATAATACTGTCAGCTGACTTCTCAACAGAAACAGTTCAGGCCAGTAGGGGTTGGTGTGAAATATTCAAAGTGTTGAAAAACAAGGACCTACAACCAAGACTACTCTGCCCTACAAGGCTATCATTTAAAAGGAGGGGAGATAAAGAGCTTCCCAGAGAAGAAAAAGCTAAAGAAGTTAATTACCAACAAACCAGTACTACAAGAAATGTTAAAGAGTGGAAATAAACAAAATAGAGTATCAAAAAAAGCAATACAAAAGATCAATGAAACCAAGAGCTGACTCTTTGAAAGAGAAACGAGATTAACAAATCTTAACCAGACTTATGAAGAAAAAAAGAGAAGATCCAAATGAATAAAATCAGAAATGAAAGAGGAAAAGTGACAAAGTTGTCTTTGGTTTAACAAAGCATCTTTTAATTTTAAGTTGAAAAATCGACTAATTTAAGAGTTAATGTTAATAAAGATATCTTGAATTTTTGTGAAAAAATGCACACTCTAATATTAGTTGAAATGGTTATTTTAGGCTCCGTTATGCTGATTTTACCAACACAAATGCTTATCAGTTTGTTAATATCATAGAATATTTATTTCACATGCTCATTCCTTGCCCCCAGGAACATTTTTGTATGATTTTTATGTGTTCTAGGACAAAACATTACCAAGGTCCTCATTGCCAATAGAGGAGAAATTGCCTGCCGGGTGATGCGAACAGCTAAAAGAATGGGTGTGCAATCTGTGGCTGTGTATAGTGAGGCTGACAGGAATTCCATGCATGTAGACATGGTATGTTAACAACAGAAAGTCACATTTTGTAAGTGACCATGTTTGTTTAGTGTGTCAGTATTTTGGTTCTTTATGTTGACAATTTGTATTTGCTAGTCTTGACAGTGTTTTAGTGGGTTAACTTCAACTGCTCAGTAATTCTTCTTGGGAACATTCTCCAAATATAACACAAGTTGAACTAAACAGTGTACTTTGTGATATAGTTGATTTACAGGCAAGGTCTTATCAATAAGAATTGTGGCTTGTGCACAGACCACACTTTGTGCAAGGAGAGGGATCAGGTTTCTATTCTTAGCAACTACTGATTAGTAGCCCAGGGATCCTAGACCCAATGTTTCACAGATTTGGTTTAACTGGAAAATTATAACTAAAAGGACCCTACTCCCCCAAGATTTGTGTTATCAGTTATAGCTAGCTATTATTCACCATACAGAATCCAGACGTGGATGAATTCAACTATTGTCCTTCTTTGTGTCCGCAGCAAGTCTCCAAGCACTGACAGTGATCAGCTTCACCTGAACTTCCAGCATTGCACAGCAGGCCCATGCAGCTTTCTAGCCACTTTCATTGTTCTGTGGTGTGTGATATATACATAAGAATCAGGTTTTGACATCTTCTTCATGCGAAAGATTTCAAAGTGGCTTACTTTTATAGCATAGATGTAAGCTGGTACTTCTGTATTGTTTTTGGGAAGCCGGCACTTTTATTTATAACAGTATGTCCCTGAAGAAGTTCTGTATAGAGTACTGGGTTGTGGGTTTTTTTAAACATGTGATGTTTCTTTAACAGGCAGATGAAGCATATTTCATTGGTCCTGCTCCCTCTCAGCAGAGCTACCTTTCTATGGAGAAAATCATTCAAGTGGCCAAGATCTCTGCTGCACAGGTAAGACTGACGAAGTTATTTACAATATAAAAGTAATAAGTACTGCACAGTTTTCACAAACTTATTTATAGAACTGAATTCATTTTTACTTTTAGCCATTTACAGTTTTCTGTCTTTCCTGTTAAAAGCATATCAGTACTATGGCATGAACAATTGAAAAAGGTTTGCAATTTTGTGATCCGCTAAGGTAAACAGGCAGTTAAATATATGCTGAAGGTTAGGGAAATTGCCCAATGGTGGTAGTAGTAGTATTGGTTTTTCCTTTTTAAGCCATTAAAATGCTTACGAATACTGTGGTTTGGACATAGTAAATTATTCTTCTTAAGAGAAATTAAACTTCTTGAGGCCATCCCTAGAATATGTGGTTGAACTTTATATTTGCAAGTAGATAGCTGCTTTTCTTTCTAGTTTGAAGAGAGAACATTTGTCTAGTTTATCAGAATTCTATCAAATTAAGTATCTGCTCAAAAGAAGGAAAGCTAACAACAAACACTTTGAAATTGAAATTAAGGAAACAGTTACATTCATTATAGTATCAACCAAAATCAAATACTTAGTAACAAAGTTAGCAAAACCAGTTCAAGACCAATGTATTGAAAATTGAAACATTGTCCAGGGAAATTAAAGGAGTCCTAAATGAATGGATAGATACATCATTGGAAGAATCAATGCTAAGATGGCGATGATATAGGTTTAAGTCACTCTATATCAAAAGCCCAACAGGCTATTTTGTAGAAATTGACAAGCCTGTTCCTAAAATAGTCAAAAGGCCTAGTATATACTTAGAACAATTTTGAAAAGACTAACAAATTTGTAGGGTTTAGACTTTTTGGTTTTCAAAACTCACTTTAAGGCTATAGTAACCAATGCAGTGAGTTATCAGAAGGAAAAATATATAAGCCAGTGAAACAGAATAGAAAGTTGCGCATTTATGGGCAATTAATTTTTGAATAAAGGTAAAGTCATTTAATGGGAAAGGGTAGTGTTTTTAACAAATGGTGCAGAAACAATTAAATATTTATAAGCAAAAAGGTGAACCTAAAGTCTAGTTTCTACACTCTTACCTTACACTTTTCATTAAAAAAATAATTTGAAATATATCACAGACCTAAATTGAAGAGCTAAAACTATAAAGTTTCTGGAAGGAAACATAGGAGAAAGTCTTTAAGAAGGTTAGGCAAAGATTTATTAGATATAATAACATAAACAAGATCCATAAAATAAAATTGATAAAATAGACTTCAAAATTTTAAACTTCTGCTCTTCAAAAGGAACCATTAAGAATATTTTAAAAATCAGCTATGGACTGGGAGAAAATATGTGCAAAACATATTTGATAAAGAACTTGTGTCCAGAATATATAAGAAACACTTTACAATGCAATAATAAGAAGAGAAACAATGCAATTGAAAAAAATGGGCAAAAAATTTGAATAGACCCATCACCGAAGAAGATTCACAAATGGCCAATAGACCTATTAAAAGATACTCAATATATTAGCCATTAAAGAAATTGACATTAAAATCACAGTAAATACCACTTCATACTTGATTTATAGGATGCTATAAATCAAAAAGACATAACAACAAGTGTTGACAAGGTGTTAGAGGAATTGGAACACTCAAATTTGTTGGTTGGATGAAAACACTCAGAAAAAAAAAATTTTTTTTGTTGGTTGGTATGTAAACTTGTGCAGCCACTTTGGAAGACAGTTTGTCAGTTCTTCAGAAGTCAAACATAGAGTTATCATATAAACCATAACTCCACTTCTTAAATATGTACCTAAACAAAATGAAAACATGTATCCAAACTTACACATGAATGTTTATAACATTATTAATAGCCAAAAAGTGGAAATCATCCAAATACCCATCAACTGATGAATGGATAAATAAAATGTGCTATATCCACAGAATGGAATATTATTCAGCAATAAAAAGAAATAAAGTACTGATATATGCTAAAAAAATGAATGGGCCTTGAAAATATTGTGTTCAGTAGAAGAAGACAGTCACAAAAGACTATATATATTGTATGATCCATTTATATGGAATGTCCAAGCTAGTCAAATCTATAGAGACAAAGTAAATTAGTGGTTACCTAGAGCTGAGGGTATGTAGGGACTGGGGAATAACTGCTGAGAGACATAGGTTTTCTTTTTGGGGCAAAGAAAACTTTCGTTATTAGGTCTTATTCAGTATTTTAGATAATGGTGATAGTTATACAACTCTGAATATACAGAAATTATGGGATTGGGTAAGTTTATGGTATGTTAATAATTATCAATAAAAATTTCTTTTTAATGCTATAGCATTATGCACCCACTGAAATCAAAGACTGATGATACCAAATGTTGGCAGGGATATGGAGAAACTGGGAATCATCATACTGGTTTGGCCAAAAAGTTCATTATGTTTTGTCTTTAGAATGAAAGGCATATTTTTCATTTGACTTTATTGATTTGGTTATTTTAAGTTTGTCGGCTATCGCCCGCTATTGGCTTCTAATAGGTAGAGGCCAGCAGTGCTGCTAAACATTTTACCATGTATAAGACAGCCCCACAGCAAGACTTGTTTGGCCAAAATGCAAATAATACCAAGAAACTTTGCAAAGCACTTTTGACACATTCACTCACAGCACCATCTCCATACACTGCATAAATTTTGTTTGCATTTCAGTTGTGTTTTTACCTTTCTTGAAAAAATAAAGCATAATACACGAAAAATGTTGCCTATCTTCTTCCATCTTCAATATTAAAATGGCTGCACAAAAATTTACCAATTTTGATAAGTTTCTTTTTAAATTCACGCTGATATGACAGCTGTCACAATACAATCTAACAAAATTGTTTTGAATGACGTTCAAGACCACTAAGCACCACTAGTGCCATTGTATGGAGAAAAACATAACAAACATTTTGGACAACCCTATACATTGTTAGTAGAAATGCAAAGTAGCACAATTACTTTAGAAAACTATTTGACTGGGTTTTAAAAAGTTACACATATACTTACCATATTTTGACCTAACAGTTGCCCTCCCGAGCATTTACCCAAGAGAAATGAAAAATAGACTTGTATGAATGTCCATCATGGCCCCAAATGGGAAAAAAAATCCAAATGCATGTATAAACTAAATGTGGTATAGCCATAGTGGAATTAATTCTGTAAAAAGAAATCGACTACTGTGGCATACAACAAAATGGATGAACCTCAAAAAATTATGCTGTTAAAGAAGTCAGGTACATAAGACTGTGTACTGTATGATTCCGTTTCTATGAAATTTCTAAGAAAGGTGAAACCATCGAGACAGCAGGTCAGTAGTTGCTTGGTTCTGGAAGTAAGAATTAGTTATGCACATGGGCACACAGGAACTTTTTTGAATAATAGAAGTAGTCTGTTATAAAACTGGGTTGTAGTAATAGTTGCACAGTTGTATAAATTTACTAAGTTCATGAAACTATATATTGTAAATCATACGTCAAAAAAAAGCTGTTAAAAAACTAGGGAGAGGGCCTGGCTGCTGTGGCTCAGTGGATTGAGCATTGGCCTGCGAACCAAGCGTCGCTGGTTTGATTCCCAGTCAGAGCACATGACTAGGTTGCACGTCAGGTCCCCAGTTGGGGGCGCGAGTGAGAGGCAACCACACAGTGATGTTTCTCTCCCTCTCTTTCTCCTTTCCCCTCTCTCTAAAAATAAATAAATAAACAAACTAATTAATTAATTAATTGTTTAAAAAAAAAAACTAGGGAGAACTGACTGTAGAACTTTGCCACTTTGCCTAACATAAAAAGCATTTGACAATTTCATAGAAAATGTCTAAACTTGAAGATTGGTTTAAAAGAAACAAAATTTCAAGTGACATCAAAATGTGACTTTCAAGCCCTGGCTGCTGTGGCTCAGTGGATTGAGCGTCGGCCTATGAGCCAAGTGTCTCTGGTTTGATTCCCAGTCAGGGCACATGACTAGGTTGCACATCAGGTCCCCAGTTGGGGCCGTGAGTAAGAGGCAACCACACAGTGATGTTTCTCTCCCTCTCTCCTTTCCCCTCTCTCTAAAAAAATAAAATAAATAAAAACAAAAACAAACAAATAAATAAATTATAAAAAAAAAATATGTGACTTTCAACATTTTATTCAGTATTTAAAATTTTGTTGTTTGCCACCAGCAGGATGTGGGTTTTTCTAGTCATGAGTTTCCCAAGCATCAGAAGCTTACCCCTTCAATTTTGAAATGTTCTTTGAATGTAACTATTCTGAAATAGAGTTGATGGAGCTTTTTTCTTTACATTCACTTGGTTATAATTATAATACATACTTAATTATTATTTTAGAAGAACAAAAATGCCCTGAGGACTACTGAAGTTGGAGAGAGAGTTGCTTCATCCCTCACGAAGTAATCTAAGCTGTATTTGCTTTCCTGTTTCTTCCCTTTTTCCTGTCAGTATGTTTGCCCTGAGAAATAATGCTGTCCTTTGGTCCCGATTTTCCTCTTCTGTGAGCTAGAAAGCCAGATAAATTTGTTAAAACTCTGAGTAACTTGCAAATAACTAGGCAAAAGTCTGAGTGAGTCTTCTCTACTAAAGTATATACAGACTTTAATATATATGACTTCCTGTTTGCTTCTCAGGTTTCTTTTGTTGTTGTTGTTTGTTTTTTCAGAAAGGTGGCATGGGCACATAGTGACCTGCAGATAAATGAGGCATTATTGTCCTCGTGTGTTATTCTCAGCTTTTGGGTCACATGGTTTCAGTTCTAGGCCAGCTTTATACCAAGGCGGAGCTGAGAAATCCCCATTACCTTTACTCCTACTTACAAATATTCCCTGATGTTCTACCCTAATCGCAGTATTATTTTAGATTAAAATACAGATTCTTCTATACTGGCTGATCCATCCATTCCACTTGTAGATATATACCTAAAAGAATTTAAAGCATGGACTCAAAGAGATACGTGTACATCAATGTTTATAGCAGCATTTTTCATAAGAGCCAAAAGGTGCAATGATAAACAAAATGTGGAATATATACATACAGGGCAATATTATTCAGCCTTAGAAAAAGAATGGAATTCTGATACATGCTACTACATGAATGAACCTCGGAAATATGCTAAGTGAAATAAGCCAGACACAAAGGGTAAGTATTGTACAATTCCCCTTATATCAGGTCCCTAGAATAAAATTCATAGAGACAGAAAGTAAAATTTATAGGACAGAAGTTACTAGGGAATAGGGAATTAATGTTTAATGGGTGCAGAGCTTCCATTTGGAGTGATGGAAATGTTCTGGAGATGGTTGATGGTAATGGTTGCACAGCATTGTGAATGTCACTGAATTATACACTTAAAAATGGTTAAAATGGAGGTTTATGTTATGTATATGTTACCACAATAAAAAGAAATACAGATTCTTCTGGTTCATGTAAGGTTTCAGAACTTGTGTATGAATGTTTCAAACATCTGTTTGGAACAGATTTTGATATAGACCATAGTGTACTGATCACTGGCATAGGGAGAGGCCTCCCTGAGGAAAATGACCACAGCTGCCTCACGTGTGCCAGTGGAGCACGAGCAAAGCTGTCTTTTCATTTCTCGCTTCTAGGCTATCCATCCAGGATATGGTTTTCTTTCAGAAAACATGGAATTTGCCGAACTATGTAAGCAAGAAGGAATTATTTTTATAGGTCCTCCTTCGTCTGCAATTAGAGACATGGGTATAAAGAGGTATGAGTTTATATCTTTTAAATAGCAAGGTCAATTAAAATTGTTTGTTTCACCTACAATAGACATGTGAATAATACCCTTTGGTTGTTGTAGGCATAGCTTGTCTTATCTGCCACTCCAGTGAATTACAGAAAATATTTAGCTCATTAGTATTTCTAATCAATAATGCTAATTTGGGAGGGATAAAAACAACTGGATTGAGGAAAATTAACAGATATTTTAATATTTGTATTAATATTTGCTGTGTCAGACTGTAGTTCTTTATCTATGGGATGCTTTCTTTTAAAAGTTCCATTATGTTTTATAGACTGGGCCATATTTCTTTTTCTTGTACAAAATATTTGATAGAATTTGGGCATCTCAAGGTTTTGTTTTGTTTTTTATTCTGAAGTACATCCAAATCCATAATGGCTGCTGCTGGAGTACCTGTTGTGGAAGGTTATCATGGCGAGGACCAAACAGACCAGTGCCTGAGAGAGCATGCTGGAAGAATTGGTTATCCTGTTATGATTAAAGCCGTCCGCGGTGGAGGAGGAAAAGTAAGATTGTGTGTGCTGGTGTTTTCTATTTCAGCTAGTCCTCTTTGTTTTATTTATGTTGTAGTCATAACCATCTTTCCATCTTAGGGTATGAGGATTGCTAGATCTGAAAAAGAATTTCAAGAACAGTTAGAATCAGCACGGAGGGAAGCTAAGAAGTCTTTCAATGATGATGCTATGCTGATTGAGAAGTTTGTGGACACTCCAAGGTGGGCTTAGCTTTTGTTTCTGACTCATATTTTTTAAATTATAAATGCATGCACATTATATAAAATACAAATTTCTAATAGAATATAAGTACATAAATTCCCCAATCCCACTCCTGATGTACCCACTTTTATGGTATGGCATGCATACTTCCAGGCATTTTCCATGTAAATAGAAACATTTATACATATACAGACAGAAGAAAACATACATAGAGAAGGACAGAAATAGAATCTCATATAATATTATATGCTAATATTATATCAGATATCTTTCCATGTCAGTAAATATAGATCTACGTCATTCTTTTTTTCTTTTAAAGATTTTATTTATTTATTTTTAGAAAGAGGGGAAGGGAGGGAGAAAGAAACAGAAACATCAATGTGTGATTGCCTCTCACGTGCCCCCAATTGGGGACCTGGCCTGCAACCCAGTCATGTGCCCTGACCAGGGATGAAACCAGTGATCCTTTGGTTCTTAGGCCAGTATTCAATCCACTGAGCCACACCAGCCAGGGCTACCTCATTCTTTTTATTGAGCTTTAATGGTTCCATTATATTGATATGCCATTAGTTCATTCCATTTATTATTTTTGGATGGAATTTAGGGTCTTTTTAAAACAAAAAAATTTTATAAGAAATTAAGCTGTATTTTATAGAACTCCATAAGCATCTACTGAGATGCTCAGAAAATGGAAATAGTTACCTAAATTGAATTGTAATTGTAAGTGATATGTTAACAAATAATACTAACAGCTCACACTTATATTAAACTTACAATGTGCCAGTTTCTATATTTTACATATACCAACAAATTCTAATCTTATTCTTGCAAGAACCTCTTTACATGGGTACTATTTCCATTTTGCAGGTGATAATGCAGAGCAACAGAGTAGTCACATAACTTTCTTGAGATCTCCCAGCTAAGAAGTAGTGAAGGTTGGATTTCAACCCAGGCAGTTTGCCTCCAAAATTCACACTCCAAGCCACTGCACTAAACTGCTTCTTCCGGTGCCACAATAACAAATGCCATGTAAATTTCTAATATTTTTTGTATTTTCTGGAATTTTATTTTTGTGTCTATTGCTTAAAATAAGGTACTGATTAAAGCTTCCTGTTCCATGGATTTTTTTGGTAATTTATATAGTTATAAGTATGTAGATATAGGTGTCCTATATGTCAAGTGACTTTATAAAGAATAATTCATTTAGGAACCGTGACCAGAGAAGGCTTTACCTTGAATGTAATGAACTGAAGTTTCAAGACCTTCCCTTGCATGAACCTCTTCCAAATGCCTATATCTAATTTTATCTTCTTTTTAATGAGGGCCTCCTCCAAATTGTTTTTGTTTCAGACATACAAAGCTTAAAACTGTCCCTGAGCATGGCAATTCATTTAGAGTTTGTTTGTTAAAAAAAAAAAAAAAAATCCTCAAAATAGGCCCGTTGATTAGGAGAGTACAACATGTGCCACCTGTTAGTGGGAAGTAAGGAATGGACGGGATTCTAAGATAAGTTAGGGCTCCCTTCCAGCATCTTCCAGAAGGAATAGGCTGAGTATCCAAGTTGGCTACTCTTCACTTAGAATTGCTATGGAGGCATCAGCTAGCTGTTTTGATGACTGTAACTTCATGCCTGCAACATTTTTTGAAAGTGTAGATTCTTTCCCTGCGAAATGTTAGCTATATATTACCTCACATTTTAATTTATTCCCCTAATAGCTGGGAAGCTCCTGGGAATCAAGGACCTGCCAGTATATATATATATATATTTTTTTTTTTTAATTTCCCCCTATATATTATTACTTGGCATACTACTTTTTTCATGATAGGCATCAATAATATTTTATGAAATATAGAAGTAATATGAATATATTACAAACTTTTGGAAAATTCAAGAGTTGGAAAACAAAGTCACTCATAATCTCATTCTATAAGTATTTTTATATATATTTCCATATATTTCTGTGCCAAAAAATTGTCAAGATGGTGCTGATAACTGAGAAAAATAGATACCAAGGTGTTTTACAGATCTAATCAGCTATTGCATTTATCTGAAAGGCTAGGATTGAAAATAGTCTTCAAAGTATACTATTTGGAGGGTAATAAAAGAAACTGGATTTCATTCTCACTTCATAGTCAATATATATTCTAGATAAATTTAAAATGTAAATAGGAAAATAAAAACTTGAGAACGTTTAGAAAAGATCAAGGCATTCCTAATAGAATCCAGCCATATCTACCTGTTTAGCCAGACCCCAGCATGGCTGATTGGAGTGGCTAGGATTTTATACACCTCCTGGTTCTCAAGACACTGTGCTCCACAACCTCTAAGTTAGGTCAAACAACGGAAAAGATCAGTCAGCAAAAGGAAAATAACACAAGTGATTTGAGACTATGGAATCAAAACCTTTCTTTGTAAGTAGCCAGAGTAAAAATGTTTCAAACTTTGGGGACCTCAGAATAAAAAATGTGTTTTGCTCTTCATGTGGTCCCAACATGTTCCTTTCAGAACCTGGAGTCTCTGCTATAGTGTCTTCTTCCTTGGATCAGCTAAAAGATAAGGGAGAGTCAGTAAAGTGGTAGAATTTTATAATTGAAATTTGAAAAACATACTCTTCAACTCCAGTGTGTAAAGAGTTTAGAAGATGTCACATCTGGAGAACAAGAAAAAAGCTGAACAGAATGAAAGTCAATGACTTTTAGCCCCATAAGAGAATTGAGGCCACAGGGCAAGCCATCACCCTGAAATCTGAGCACGCATGTGAATACAGGCAGTCACAGCCAAGATCAACTAACTACCAGGAGCAGAAGCTGCTGGAGCCATAAACAGGTAGGAACATTTAGGTGGGAATTTTGACAAAGTACTGGAGGCTGATTGTGGACTAGCTTGATAGTGAGTAGTTCTTTGGACTCCAGTGTTAGGGGGATCCCCCCCCATTTTAATTAGTTTTATTGCCAGAAACCCCACCAGGTTCTTACGGTGAAAATCTAAGCAAAATGTCCCAAAATTTTGGAGTAAGGGGAGTCGAAAAGTAACCTTTTGAAATAGGCCCAGAATAGTTGATTCTCAATAACAAAGGCCAGCACTCCAAGGGAAACTGCCAGAACCCTTTTTGTTCTGGGGAAGGGCAGTTAGCCAAATCTAACCTCTAACCTGCTTATTTTACCTAAGGGTGAAAAAAGAAAAATGCTTCTGAAGCAGTCATACCCACTAAAACACTGAGATTTAATCTAAGATTATAGAATGCTTTCCCTCCCCTACGCCTTACCAAGTCACCGGGGCTCCCATATAATAACAGCGGATTACACCAGAAAGAGCTGCAAGGCACAGACTGTTTAGGAAGCAGTCCTTGGGGAAGCCCATAGACAACAGGAGAAAACAAAACAGAAACAAGGACACTAGGGGAAAGTGAAGTCTCTGGCATCTACAGCTACTGCATACATTAAACACGGCATATCTCCAAGCCAGGTTGACCCACTGTAAAACATTAAAGGCCTGTTATCTCAGTTCCTGGTTGTTTTGAGTGGACCCCGAAAGGGTCGTCTCGAGTCAGTCTTTCCTGAAAATCAGCCCCCTAATGTCTTGCTTAAGCTGTAGGGCGCAGGTGAATGAGAACCAAAAGCACTGGGGGCCCAGAAGGCCTTGGCCTTCCCGGACTGGTGATCCGAAATCTCCCTTACGTGGCACTGAAGAGCAACAGTGAGGCAACACAGGTGACTATGATATCCTTAGTTTATTAATGCAGTTTTCACATGCAAATCAATCCAAACTTAATGTTACTAAACACACAGCAAATCAAGAGCACAACACACAAGAGGGGGCAGAGCCTGTTAATGAACCCGAGTCCAAGAGTCTTAGCTGCATCAGATCTGGGAGACAGAAACAAGTGTCAGTGTCTTACAAGGCAGAGTCTGCAGGGTCCTTATCGGTGGTTGGCTGGACAGAGCCTCTGGCAGCAGATGCCTTCAGAACAGCAGAGGACAGCATTTCTGGGGAGGAGATCAGCTGGCGCAGTGGTGGCTCTGAAGTCCACCTCGATTATACGCAAATTCTTGGTCTCTGATTGAGCTGGTAAACGCCATGGCTCTGGTCAAGAGACTCCGGTGTTCTGTCAGTAGGTGTGCCCTCTCTGCAGACACGTCTGTGTCCTGACATCTTGGGTGCGCTGCTCTGGCAGGCATTTGGCAAGGTCCCTGGAGTGATTCAGGTAGTTTCCTTCTTGAACCTAAGTGTCATGGCTGACTGGGAGCCATCTTGATTAACATGAGTGACTCCACTTTGTTTTATATACTTTATCCAATCTTGACCAGACCAAAACCATTTTATGAATCCTGCTCTCCACACCGGTATGTGATACATCGTATCTGGCTTCTAAGAAAAAAATTATAGGTCATACTAAAAGTCAAGAAAAAGCACAGTTTGAAGTGACAAAGCAAGCTTCAGAACTAGACTGAGATGTGGCAGAAATTTGAAGATTTTCTATGGAATTTAAAGTAACCAGTTAATATGTTAAGAGCTGTAATGGAGCAAGTCAAAAACATGCAAGAACAGATGGGTAATGTAAGCAGAGAGTTGGAAATCTTATGGAAAAAAAAAATCAAAAGAAAATGCTAGAAAAAAAAATTGTAACAGATGAAGATTGTATTATCCCTGGCCTGTGTGGCTTGGTTGGTTGGAGCATCATCCTTTAAACCAAAAGATCATGGGTTTGATTCCCAGTCAGGGCACATGCCTAGGTTGTGATTTTGACCCCAGACAGGATGCTTATGAGAGGCAACCGACTGATGTTTCTCTCTCACATCAGTGTTTCTCTCCCTCTCCCTCCCTTCCCCTCTCTAAGCATGTCCTTGAGTGAGAATTTTTAAAAAGTCTTCCTTGTTTTTTTTTTAAAGAAAAATAATGCATTTAATGGACTCACCAGTAAACTGAATACAGCTGAAGAATCAGTGATTTTGACCATATGTCAGTGGAAACTTGCCTAACAAAAACAAAGAGCTATAAGAATGAAAACAAACAAATACAACATAACTATCTAAGAACTGTTGGATAATTTAAGAAGATGTAATATGTGCTTATCTGAATATAAAAAGAAAGAGAGAAAGGAGTGGGAGAACTAGTTCAAGTAATAATGGCCAAAATTTTCCCAAAATTAATGACAGACACTGAACTACAGAACCGGGACATCAAACAGGATAAGTATCAAAGAAGTTTTAAAATTATACTCAAACTTCAGGGAAACAAAGACAAATAGAAAATCTTGGACAAAGCCAGAAGGGGGAAAACACCTTCCTATAGTAACAGGGGTCCCCAACCTCCAGGCCAGGTACTGGTACTAGTCTGGTCTGGCCCTGATAGGAATCGGGCCACACAGCAGGAGATGAGCTTGAATGTAATGCACTCCAATCATTCCCAAACCATCCCCACCACCATCCTACTCCATGAAAAAATTGTCTTCCATGAGACTGGTCCCTGGTGCCAAGAAGGTTGGGGGCCACTGGTGTATCAGACTTCTCACAGAAACCATGCAAGCAAGAATCAAGAGGAGTGAAATGTATTAAGTGTTGAAAGGAAAAGAACACAGACCTAAAATTCTGTATGCAATGGAATTATCCTTCAGACATGAAGGGAAAATAGAGATGTCCTCACAAAAACAAAAATTGAGTAAATTTGTCAGCAGGAAACTTGCCTTGCAAGAAATGATAACATAAGTTCTTCAGAGAGAAGGAAAATGATACAGGTTAGAAACAGATCTAATAAAGAAAGAACACTAGAGAAGGGACAAATGAAAGTAAAATAAAATCTCTTATTATTTGAAGTCACAGTTAACAGTTTGTTCACAATAATAATAATAACAAGAATGTATTTGGTGATGGTAGCTTAAGGATAAATAAAAAGAGGAGGAAAGACCAAGAAGGCAAATCCCAAAGGAAGAAATCAGCTCCTGCTGTGTTGGACAGGTGGGAAAATTTTCAGATGGAATATCCCATAGAAATGACATTTCAAGAAAGTAAATTCTTTCAAGTGGTTTAATA
This sequence comes from Furipterus horrens, assembly GCF_987537825.1. Lineage (NCBI taxonomy): Eukaryota > Metazoa > Chordata > Mammalia > Chiroptera > Furipteridae > Furipterus > Furipterus horrens. Next base: position 44,242,040 of record NW_028327171.1, on the reverse strand, counting down.
AAGTACTTCATGGGGTGAACAAAAAAGATCAGCTCTGAGCCACTGTGCTGAAAAGTACATTTATAAGATTTCCTGGGTTTTTTAAATTTTCTCATATGTTGGACAATTTTTGTTTTAAAAAGTCAACAGGGAAAACAGTTGCTGATCTTTCATTTCTATATTAAGATGGTGAATATATGAGGGAAACTACAGTGTGAACCATATCAAAATAAGCGTATTGGGAAGAACGCTTTGTTGTGTTCCCCAGATGGTCTGTTAGCCTTGTTTTCATAAGTGGTATGTGTATTTACTCTTAGTATGATTTCTCGTAACTTTCCTACTTTATATTCATCATTAAAGTGCCTTTTTTGTTTTTTATGATTTAATGTCAGTATAGTCTTAAAAACTAAGGAGCCATATTAATATATTTCTTAGTATTTTACAGATGAGCCATTTTAATTTTCAATCTGCCACAGTTTATAAAATCTGACTATGAGAGTTGATTTTTAAAAATCTGATCACAAAGAAGTTTTTATTGGCTTTTTGAGGATATATGAAATAAGACTATAACTACTTTTTAAATAATATTTCCCTTAATAGTTCATATTTGTACCTTGTCCCTACTCTAAGGTCATAAATATAGTCTCCTATGTTTTCTCTCTTTTCTTATTTCCAGTCATTTCATATTTTTTTCTTTAATGTTCATCTAATAAATTGAAAGTTTTTCATTGGGCGTTAATAAAATTTATTATAGTTCTGTTTCTAATCCATATCCTTTATTTTGAGGTCAAAATATCCCATCTTACTTATAAAATAAAACTAGAGGAATCCTGGTGACCTTGGCCAATAGTCTGGCTCATTGAATGCGATATTTGTCATCCCTAACAAAGTATGTTAACACATATGTTTGCTTTCAAATAGGCATGTAGAAGTCCAGGTGTTTGGTGATCACCATGGCAATGCTGTGTATTTGTTTGAAAGAGACTGTAGTGTACAGAGGAGGCATCAGAAGATCATTGAGGAAGCCCCAGGGGTAAGGACCTTGTAAAGAAGTTCGTAAGCTTCCCCAAGTCCTGCTGGACAGCCACTTCCCAGCAGTAGTGTAAGGATGAGGTCCCACCACAGTGTGGGGATGAGGAGGGGCTACCATCCAGAGGGCACAACAGGGCTATGTTCCATCTGGATAGTTTCTAGGAATCTTCTCTGATCCAAGGCTCTGACTTAACGTGAGCAGCTGTATAGTATTTCCATCCAGATTTTAAATTGTAATTAACCGGAATGTTTAAGGAATGGTATGGTCTGATTAGTGGAATGTATCTTCTATGAAGAAGACTTGTTTTAACTGCTATTTAAGATGCTCCTAAAATATATTAGTCATCTTCCTGTCATATTGTGGAGGAGAGAGAATTGCTCTTATCTGACACATTTTGCCCCTCAGAATTGTTTGTATTTCTTCAAGCTGACCTCTGGATTGGTTTAGGTTGTTATCTGAGTCAAGACCTACTCCTAGCATTACTTATTTTTGGATTTACATTTCTTTGGAACCTGCTACTGCCCTAGGCTTCTTTTCTTGCTCAAGGTAATAAACAGTGTTACCTCCCCACATTGGTCAATTGTGGTTCAAAATTATTAAATCAAAAAATCCAAAAATAAAATAAAATTCCAGAACATTCGTAATTTTTAAATTGTACACTGTTCTGAATAGTGTGATGAAATCTTATGGCATCAATGGATAAGGGCAGACTACACATGTGTTTTTCTTTCTTTCTTTTTAAAAAAAAATTTTTATGTATTTATTTTTAGAAAGAAGGGAAGGGAAAAAGAGAGGGAGAGAAACATCAGTGTGAAAGAGAAACATATTCGGTTGCCTCTTGTATGTGCCCCCTACCAGGGACCAAGCCTGTAACCCAGGCATGTGTCCTGACCAGGAACCGAACCAGCAACCTTTAGCTTTGCAGGATGATGCCCAACCAACCAGCCCATCCTGGTCAGGGCTGCCATACATGTTTTTATCAGCATATAGTTCTGTTTGGTCAGGAATCTGAGTTTTCTGGTTAATCAGATTCTTATTCTCATTAAAATTTTAATTTCTATTGCAGAGCCTATTATACCATTTGAAATAAATGTCAACAATAATTTCAGTAAAGCCTTATTTTCAGTGACAACTTAAATATAGATATGTAGAGCACAGTTTTTAAAACTTTAAAAGCTTTGCCTACTTACTGACATAGATTTCTTTTTCTTTTTTAACCTTTCTCACATGAACCAGATTGCTTTATCATCTTAAAATAGGGATGGTTCCAAGTTTTCATATTTTAAGTAGACATATAGTTATAAAAGTTGTTATGTAGGAACAAGGGACAAAGATATATCATTATGCTAAGAAACAGCTGCAATTCATAGAAATTACTAGCAGAACCATTAAACTTTGGTAATGTAACAGTTAAACTGTCACGATAAAAGTTAGCTTTTTATCTTTATTATTATTTCTTTAATGCAATATTTGATACACATAGATGTAATATTGGATATTAATGGAAATTCCTAGTGGGGCAAGGTACTAATGGAAATTTATTTAAATACTTTTCCATAGCCTGGTATTAAACCTGAAGTAAGAAAAAAGCTTGGAGAAGCTGCAGTCAGAGCTGCTAAAGCTGTAAATTATGTTGGAGCAGGTATGTTAAAATTTGTTTCTAAAAGAGGAGAAGCAATAATTTATTTATGTTTCAAGCAAAAGAAACATACAGCTTTTACATCAGTGGCTTTTAAACCTTTTTGACAGAAAGACATATTTCATATCGAGACCCTATTTACACACACACATTTGTATTTATATTCATATATGTTTGAAAAAAAGCTTTTACTAAACAATATGTATAATGATGTTTGATATTTTCAATCCTATTTTAAATTAAAATTACTAAATTTTTTTAAATTAATAAACTTTATTTTTTTTACAGCAGTTTTAGGTTCACACAAAATTGAGCAGAAAGTACAGAGATTTTTCCATATACTCCCTGTCTCTACACACGCACAGAACCTCCCCCATTATCAACATTTTACATCAGAGTGGTATGTTTATTATAATCAGTAAACTTACACTGATACATCATTATTACTCAAAGAACATATTTAACATGAAGGTTCATTCTTGATGTTATATATTCTGAGTTTGGACAAATATATAATGACATATATCTACCCTTGTATTATCATGCAGAAAGAATACTTTTACTTCCCTAAATGACCTCTGTGTTCTGCTCTCCATCCTTCCCTGCCTCCAACCCCTGACAGCCGCTGATCTTTTTGTTACCTCTATGGAAGCAATAAGAAGACAATTGTCTTTTCCAGAATGCTATATATTTGGACTCATACAATATGTAGCCTTTCATATATTAATCTTGTATCCTACAACTTTGCCATAATCACATTAGTTCCAGGAGGTTTTTTGTCAATTATTTCAGATTTTCTACATAGGTGACTGAGTTGTCTGTCAACAAAGACAGTTTTATTTCTTCTTTCCCAATCTGTATACCTTTTACGTTTCCTATTCTTGGCTTATTGCATTAGCTATGATTTCCCATGCCCTATTGAAAAGGGTGGTAAGAATAGACATCCTTGCCTTCCTTTTTTCTGATCTTAATAGGAAAGCTTCTAGTTTTCTCATCATTAAGTATGATGTACATCCTAAGGTGAAAGTTTTTTTGTAAACCTTCTTTATTGAGGAAATTCTCCTCTCTTCTGCTTGTGAGTTTTTATTATATTTGGATATTGGGTTTTATCAAATGCTCTTTCTGTGTTTGTTGATATGATCATGTGATTCTTTAGCCTGTTGATGTGATGTGATGTTAATTGATTTTCAGATGTTGAACCAGCCTTGGATACCTGGGATAAATCCTACTTGGTTGTGCTATATAATCCTTTTTATATATTTTGGATATGATTTGCCAATATTTTGTTGAGAGTTTTTACATCCTTGTTCATAAGAGATACTGGTTGTAGATTTCTTTTCTTATAATGTCTTTGTCTGGTTAGAGAATTGATAAAATTTTTTCCTTAAATGTTTGGTAGAATTCACTAGTGAATCCATCTGAGACTGCTACTTTCTGTTTTGGAAGGTTATTAATGATTGCTTCAACTTCTTTAATGATATAGTATTGTCTGTTTCTTCTTGTATGAGTTTCGACACATTGCGTCTTTCAAGGAATTAGTCCTTTTCATCTAGGTTATCAAATTGTAGATACAGAGTTGTATACAATATTCCTTTATTATCCCTTTAATGTACATGGGAATATATAGTGATTGTCCCTACTTTCATTTCTGATATTAGTAATTTTTGTTTTCTCTTTGTTTTTCTTAGATAGCCTGGCTAGAGTCTTATCAATTTTATTGATTTTTTTCAAAGAACTAACTTTTGGTTTTGTTGCTTTTCTCTTCTCTTTGTTTTTCTTAGATAGCCTGGCTGGAAGCTTATCTATTTTATTGATTTTTTTTCAAAGAACCAACTTCTAGTTTTGTTTATTTTTCTCTGTTTCCTGTTTTTAATTTCATGGATTCCTACTCTAATTTTTATATTTTCTTTTCTTCTGCTTACTGTGGAATTAATTTGCTCTATTTTTTTCTACTTTCCTAAAATGAAAGCTTAGATTATTGATAGGTTTTTTTTCTCTCAAATACGTGGATTCAATGCTATAAATTTCCCTCTAAACACTGTTTTTGGTGCATCCCCAAAGTTTTGGTAAGTTGTAATTCCATTTTCACTTAATATCTCTTGTAAGTTCTTTGACCCATGTGTTAAATATTGTGTTGTTTCATCTACAAATATTTGGGGATTTCTTTTTCAGCTGTCTTTCTGTTAATGATTTTTAGTTTAGTTTATTAATATTTAGTTTAATTGTGGTCTAAGAACAGACATTGTATGATAGTCTTTTAAATTTGTAAAGGTTTTTTTTTTTTTTTTTTGGCTCTGAATGTGGTCTGTCTTGTGTAAACTAGAGAATATGTAACATGCTGTTGTTGGATGAAGTAGTCTATAGATGTCAGTTAGATCCAGTTTATCGATGGTGCTATTGAGTTCAACTGTGTCCTTACTAATTTTCTGCCTGATGTATTTGTCCATTTCTGATAGAGGGCTGTTAAAGTCTCTAGTTGTATTAGTGGTTTCATCTCCTTCTCTTTATAGTTCTCAGTTTTTACTTCATGTATTTTGACACGCTGTTGTTGATGCATACACATTAAGGATTGCTGTATCTTCTTGGAATATTGACTCTATATTGTTATGTTTTTACTCTATATCATTTAGCTTCTCTCTGAACTTTTTTTTTTATCATTATTGCAAGGCCAATCAATTTTCTCAATTTTTGTTGATCTGAGACAGTCTTTATTTCTTTTTCACTTTTGAAGGATAATTTCACAGGGTACAGAATTATCCTGGTCTGATAATTCCAACATTTCTGCCATATCTGCGTCTGGTTTTGATGTTTGTTTAGTCTCTTCAAATTGTATTTTTTGCCTATTCGTATGCCTGGTAATTTTTTTGTTGATAGCCAGCATGTGTAGCAGATAAAAGGAACTATGGTAAACAGACCTCTAGTAATATAGTCATAAGGTATGGGGGAGGGAAAGGTTCTGTAGTCCTATGATTAGGTCCAAGTGTTCCGTGACTTTGAGCCTAAACCATGAACTGTCTCAGTGCTTCTCATTTGTTTTGGTTTGTTTTTGTTTTTTATTTATTCATTTAGGTAGGATGAGATGTCTGGAAGGGACTGGAGTTGTATATTTGCCTTCCCCTAGTTATACTAACTAGGCTCTGATAAAACCCCAAAGGTTTAGGTTCTGGTAAAACAGTTTTTCTTAAAGGCAGATCTTACTAAGAAGAACAGAATACTGGCATACTTCAAAGACTTTTTTTTTCCCTTCCATTTCTGGCGACTCAAGGGGATTTTTCTTGAATATTTACCATGAGGACCTGGTAGAGCTCCTGAATATAAAAATCACAAAGTGTGGGATCCTTGTACAACTAGATTCCCCTGGAATTTTTAAGTCTCAGACCTGTCCATACCAAGCCTCCAGCAATTCATCAATTACCCAGGTTTTCCTATCTGGTACTTGTTTCTGCGGAGGTTTTTTGCTTGTAGGTTTCTGCTCTGGTAAGTTGTGAATCTCTGTATTTGCATGTCTGTCTCTCCCATTTTGGGGGCCTTTGTTTGCCCTGTGACCTCATGTCTCTGATGGCTCTAAGGAGAGTTGTTGATTCTTTAGTTTGTTCAGCTTTTTCTTTGTTGTCAGGATGGAATGGTGACTTCTAAGTTCCTTATGTGTTGGACCGGACACTTGGAAACCTTCACTTAATTTTGACAATCCACTAATGAAGTGTTACCCACAGTTTGAAAAACAGTTTTAAATTACCGTTGACCCTTGAACAATGTGGGGATTAGGGGCACTGACCCCACATGCAGTCAAAAATCCATGTGCAAATTTTGACTCCCCTAAAACTTAACTACAAATAACCTACTGTTGACTGGAAGCCTTACTGATAACATAAAAGTCTATTACCACATATTTTGTATGTTAAATGTATCATATATTGTATTTTTCCAATAAAGTAAGCTACAGTAAAGAAAATGTTACTAAGTAAATCATAAGGAAGAGAAAATACATTTACACAGTATTGGACTGTATTTATCAATACTGTAAGTTTACATCAACTGTTTACAAGATGAATCATCTGTCACTGCCTATATCAATAGTGTCTTATCCAATACAAAACACTGTAGATGTTATATATATTACTAATACTAGACATCAAAAATATAATTTGAAAAAGATTCATATTTATTTATAGGTATAATAATAATTTCATTGATAACAAAGCAATATGATTGCTTTATGTAACCTCATTTTATTGGTATTATTGCTTCACAGTATCCTAGCCTATAATAGATCTTAACATTTTTATGGCATAAATATTGTAGACATATTTATAATACAGTATTAGAAACAGTGTTACATTTTTTAAAAACCATTTACCTGTGATAATAGGCTGATACACAGTTTTTCCAGTTAAGAAAGAGAGGCTTACTATACAGTATATAATTTTTTTAAAGCAAAGTTATAAATTATGTTAAATATCACTCATCTATGCCTATGTAAGTATAGGCTATCCACTTCAATACAAGTCTCCCACATGATGTTCTACATGTTGAATACTTAGGCGATGATGATGATGACAAAAATGTCAGTTTCTGCTGTACACTTACTAGATTTTCAAAGGAAGGCATACACACAGATAAGTTTAACTAGACAGCATGATTATTTACTATTCATGAAGTCGAAGTGGATCATCATAAAGGTCTTCATCCTTGCCATCTTCGCATTAAATAGGCTGAGGAGGAAGAGGAAGAGTTGGTCTTGCTGTCTAAAGAATGGAAGAGATACAGGAAGTGGAAGGGGAGGCAGGAGAAGCAGGCACACTCACCCTAACTTTATGGAAATACATCATCATTTCTGCCTGGTTTTTTTTTTCTTCATTTCTCTAAAAATGTTTCTATACGGTGCTAATCCTTCTTCACCATTCACTTTAGTTTCAGTACCTGTATCATAGAAGGATTCATGTTGTAAAAAAAGTCAAAAGCAGTCTTGAATAATCAGAGCACATCTGCCATATTGTCTAACATCAGTTTGTTTCCTGGATCTGCTTCTACATCTTCCTCATTGCCTGGCACTGGTTCATCTCCATCAAGTCATCATCTGTTAATTCCTCTGGTGTGGTGTCTGTTAGCTCTTGAATTTCCACAAGAGCCATATCTTGGAACCCTTTATCCCCCACATTTTTTTTCCATCTCCACAATATCATCATTACCTCGATTTGCTCTGTTGTAAATCCTGTCATGCACAACATCTGGACAGTTTTCTCCAGCAGGAACTTATTTTTCAGGCTTGATGGTCTCATGGCTTTTTCTGTAACATCAGTGGCCCCTTCAATAGTGTAATCCTTCTAGATTTTCATGATATTCTCTTTGTCAGGGTTCTCTTCCATAGCACTGACAATCCTTTCCATAGTGCTGTGTGCATAATGAGTCTTAAAGGTCCTTACGACCCCCTGATCTAGAGGCTGAATGAGAGACATTGTGTTTGGGGGAAAGTAGACCACTTGGATGCCTTTAGTGTTAACTCATGGGGTTCTGGGTGTCCAGGGTTATTGTCCAATATCAAAAGAACTTTAAAAGGCAGTCCCTTACTTACAAGGTACCTCCTGACTTCAGGGACAGAGTATCAGTGGAATCAATCCAGAAAAGGAGTTCTTGTTGGCCAGGCCTTTTATACCAAAAGATGGGCAGCTAGTATTTATGGATTTCTTCCAAGGCTGAGGGTTAGCAGCTTTATAGGTCATGTCAGTTAGTCATAATTTAGATTGCATTTGCACAAAAGAGTAAAGTTAACCTATCCCTTCCTGCCTTAAATCCTGGTGCTTGCTTCTCTTCCTTACTAGTAAATGTCCTTGATGTCTCCCCCTGCCCCCGCCTCCCCCCAGAATAGGGCACTTTCATCTACATTAAAAACCTGTGCAGGCAGATATCCTTTCTCCTCAGTGAGTTTCTTTTTCTTTTCTTTTTTAAAGATATTTATTTATTTTTAGAGAGAGGGAAAAGGAGGGAGAACGAGAGGGAGAGAAACATTGATGTACAAGAGATACATCGATTGGTTGCCTCTCACACACCCCCAACTAGAGACCTAGCCTGCAACCCAGGCATATGCCCTGACTGGGAATCAAACCGGCAACCTTTTGGTTCGCAGGCCAGCGCTCAGTCTTCTGAGCCATACCAGCCAGAGTATCCTCAGTGAGTTTTTAATGGCATCTGGGAACTTGTCTGCTGCATCTTGTTCAGCAGAAGCCACTTCTGTTATCCTGACAATTTTTAAGCCAAACCTCTTCCTAAAATTATCAAACCATCCTTTGCTGGCACTGAATTCTCCAGCTTTAGAGCCTTCACTCTCTTTTTGCTTTTAAGTTGTCATATAATGACTTCTCTTTTTCTCAATCTTATTAGAGTCCCTAGGTATGCCTTTCTTACAGCAATGCTATACCCACAAGTGCTACATTTTCAGTATGAGATAAAAAGGTGTTCTGCAAAATTTCTGGCTGGCACGGTTACAGTGATGGCGTCACAAATTTTCTTATTTTACAATTATCCTTACTAGATTCATATATCTTTAAAAAAAATTTTCTTATTTATTGATTTTAGAGAGGGAGAGAGAGAAACAACAATTTTTCTTGTTCCTCTTATTTATGCATTCACTGGTTGCTTCTTGTATGTGCCCTGACTGGAAATCGAACCCACAATCTTGGTGTATCTGGATGATGCTCTAACCAACTGAGCTATCCAGCCAGGACTGGATTCACTTACTGTATCTTTTTAAATATATTTTTATTTTTATTTTTTTTAGAGAGAGGGGAACGTAGGGAGAAGGACAGAGAGAGAAACATTGATGTGTGAGAGAAACATTGATTGATTGCCTCTTGCACACACCTCAACCGGGGACCTGGCCTGCAACCCAGGCAAGTGCCCTGGCCAGGAATCAAACCCGCGACCTTCCGCTTTGCGGGATGACACCCAGTCAACTGAGCCACACTGGTCAGGGCCATTTACTGTATCTTGAAATTGTGGACAACCACAGCTTTAGACCTTACTCTACAGAACATATCAAGCAATTCTACTTTTTCTCATAATAATCATGACTTTTCTCTGCTTCTTGGGAGGACTTCCAGCATCACTAGTGGCACTTTGTACGGGTCCCATGGGGTTACTCAGGGTTTATGGTATTGCACTATACATCATGAAAAATATGCAAGAACTGTGAGAGGTCACTTTATACAGCGATATATACAGTTTACTGGAGACAGCTTGCTCATGGGAGATGATTAGCCTCACTTGGTGTTTTAAATGGGTACGCGAACACCTGAGCTCATTGCAATAGCAGCAGATGGTGACTATGAAATTATTACAGTAGCACAGTGTGTACTAAATTACTTTTATGCCGTTATGAGTTAATACTGAATCTTTACATTTTTTCACATTTCTCTTGACTGCTAATGATGTCATGTATGGTCTATAAGTGTGTGTAAGTTTGATAAATTTTATTTTTTATAATAGATTGTGTATATTTTATGGTAAATGATAAAATAGACTAGTATCTATATATATTTTATGCACTCATGACATACCTTTTTCTGAAAAAAATTTTTTTTATATTTCTAGGCTATGCCTTTCACCAACAAGTTTTTTAAAAAATTATTGCAAGTCTCCAAAATTTTTTCCAATATATTTATTGAAAACAACCCTTATATAAGTGGGCCCGCGCAGTTCAAACCAGTGTTGTTCAAGGGTCAGCTGTATATGGAACTGACTTTAGACCAAATGAAAAACTCAAACAAACACAAAATACTGTGTTATACATTATTTTATTTATATGACATTATAGAGGGAAAAAAAAAAACTATACTGACAGAAAGCAGACTAAGAATTGCCTGGGGCCTGGGGCCAAGGGAAGGGACTTACTGCGCAGGGGAACAAGGGAACTTTGGATGATGGAAATGTTCTGCATTTTCCTTGTGGTAGGGGTCACATGATGGCATTCAGTTGCAAAACTCCATGTACTTATCTTAAAATGGACACATTTTTATAACTTAATAAATCTAGGGGAAGTTTTGTAGTGCTTAATAAAATGCCAATAGATAATATATTATTCACATAAGGTGTAGTTGCTAAGCAGTCTTTCAGTAGGTCACCAGCAAAAGGACTTCTAAAGGAAATTTCCAAGAGCCCATACCAGGGAAGGAAAGATTTTACTTTTCTCCATGGTGTTAGAGTGAGATAGGATGTCACAGGTGTGGTTCCCAGGGATCTAGGTGCACTGAAGCAGTAACACCTGGTCAGCCATGTCCTCACTGCTGTGACAGCTGAGACTGGTTCCTATCTTGAGCTTGCCATATTTGCTCAAAACTCCAAATATATTTTTCTGTTGTGAAACTTCATGTGGCTCCTTATTTTTGACTGAAAATCATTTGCTGCTACATGTGAGATGTTTTCTTCATCAAATACAAAGTGCCATTGAATGAAAAGGTAGTGGTAAAACTGTGATACATCATGGAAGATTTTAATTTGCTACTAACTTTATACTTTCGAAATATAACCATTATATTTATTGTTTAGGAACTGTGGAGTTTATTATGGACTCACAGCACAATTTCTACTTCATGGAGATGAATACAAGACTGCAAGTGGAACATCCTGTTACTGAGATGATCACAGGAACTGACTTGGTGGAGTGGCAGCTTAAGGTGGGAATATTTTTTCCATTAAATAAATGTCAATCTTGAGACTACGTTACCTTCTAGCCTCCTAAAAAATGGTGTCCTTTTGGATAAGGGTTCAATTCTTGTGATAAGAACAGGAAAATGGGAGGTTCAATAAAAGTGACACTACATTCGATCCTATGACATTATTGTCACTTTATGGACACAGATTCCTAATCTATTAATTACCATTATTTCCCCTTAGACAGAGGGCAACTGGCAGGTGAGGTCCTGCCACTGAGGATGGCTTGTGACCACATAGTATCAACACCAAAGCCTTGTGCTATACTGAGGCCACATCTCTCTGAGTCAGGCTGTCATTGGATTATAGAGGAGGGCAGGTGACAGCCAAGATGAAATGAGCTAAGACAGAGTTGGGAAGGAAGAGCCAAGGGAATGATCTGGACCAGCAGAGTGGCCCGCGTGCAACTGCTCGCTTACAAACTGCTGCTGGCCCTGGTAATATAAGTATGGGCATTGACAGTACATGTTTAGAACTTTCTAAAGCAATTTCAGCATTGCTATGACACATATGCTGGTTTTACAAAGTTTAAGTCCACAACTGTTCCTTGGTCACAGGCACTGTGAGAAGCACTGACCGAAACCAGGGTTCCACAAAGCATATTATTTCAAATATTATTAATAATAGCTTAGTGTGTTTTCCCTTTATTGGAAACAATAGATTGCATCTCAGCCTTTGTTTTTTAAATATAAAAAAAATGTTATGTCATATGAATAATCTTTTTTAAAAATATTTTACTTATTTAATTTAAAGAGTGGGAGAAATAGAGGGAGAGAAATATTAATGTTAGAGAAAAACATCAATCAGTTGCCTCTTGTACATGCCCCAGCCGGGAACCACACTCTCAACCCAGACACGTGCCCTGACCAGAAACCAAACCAGTCACCTTTCGCTTTGTGGTACGACACCCAGCCAACTGAGCCACAGTGGTCAGGGCGAATAGTCTTAATCTCTGTGGGATTCTTGGTTCTTTATATATCCTGAATCTAAATTGTTTATTTCGTGTTGTGATGCTGAAATCTTGATTATTTTGATAATTTTGTCTATTCAGAACTTCTGTGGACAATAATATGATGTTCTTTTTGCTATTTCCTTGGGGACGATCAGTGGTTTTAATTGAGCCAAAAGATACTTCTGGGTCTCTAGAGCCTTGGGAGCTAATGAAAACCAGGCACATCAGGCTACTGTTAGTGGGTGTCAGAAAAACTGGAGTGGATTTAGAGACTTTTGGAAAGAGTGCTTATGTTTCTAGAATTCAAGGAAAAGGAAGTTTTTTTATTCTGAGGCAGTAACCCAAGAGAGTCCCGACTCTTGAAAACATGGAGGATAAAATGTTCCTAAGGAATATGACTGCAGAGTCTATGGTTTGAAACCACATGCCTTAAAGTAATTCAGTCCAGTCCATTTTCCTTTTATTCCCTACTGCTGTGGCTCCTGATTTTTCTTATTTGTATATTTAAAGCAATGAAACCTTTGCTTCTGTTTTACATTTACCTGTTTAGTTCAGTGTGATGCTAGGTTACATAGAGTGTTTTTCCCTGTATCTTTTGTTTTCTCAAGTTGTCATTTTCTCATATTGGAGGAAAACTTAAGGGTAAAGTGTGACAGCAAGTCCTCCAGTAGCCTTTTTCAAATTATACTAGTTAGAGAGAGGTTTGTTGTATTTACATAATGGCTAAAATAGTCTTAATTACAGCAGTGATAAAAAGTAGTGATCATCCATGTGTAATCTGATGCAATGCAATATATATATGAACATAATAAAAGTGGAAAACCATTATGTTCCCCTTTCTGTTTTGCTTTACAACTCACTCGCTGATTAAAATTACAAATATATTACACCTTACCCATAGCTCTGAATATAGTCTTGAACACCAACTAATAATTTATTATTTTAAAAAAAATTGATTTGTAACTGAGTGCTAATGGTTTAGATGAGAACTGAGACTACGGTGCCAGAAAGAAATCTTAGTTTCAATTATATTTTTAAAAACACTGATTTTTATATATATAATTTAGTCAGCAGTTTGCTGGAACCCCATTATAATTCATACTTCATTTTCAAGCTGCTGTTTTTAAATCTCTTCTTGCTTTTGCTCAATACTCAAGGGGGTGAATAAAATGATAATTTTTATTTGGCTTCATTGTAAAGTCCAAATGTGCATTTTACATACAAAAGGCAAGACCACCAATGTGCTAGTCTCGTAGCTGCTTTAAGGTGGATTTTTATAAGAAGTGCCTACTCTTCTATTACCAGGTTGCAGCCGGAGAGAAGATTCCTTTAAGCCAGGAAGAAATAACTCTGCAAGGCCATGCGTTTGAGGCAAGAATATATGCAGAGGACCCTCACAGTGACTTCATGCCTGGGGCTGGGCCGCTGGTGCATCTCTCCACACCCCCAGCAGATCTTTCCACCAGGATTGAAACTGGTGTCCGGCAAGGTAAACGGCAATAAAACAAAGAGTCTTCTTGAATTTTTAGTGCATTATTATTTTCGGACAGGGTCTTTTCCCTGTGTCTTGTGGAAGTGTCTAGTATTTTTTAAAATAAAGGATTTAATTCATTTCTCAGTAATCTTTATTTTTCCTTCTGAAATAATTATTTTTAAAGAATCACTAGCAATTTTAATTAATAAGCTATCTTTCTAAATGCAGCAGTACTCAGTCAAACCTAAGCAACAGATATGTTGTGTGTATTGTTTTATATTTTTACTTTGCCCAGTGGTTCCAAAAATGGTTTAAGGGGACTGATATTCACTGTCCTTCAGGTACTCTGCCTTCAAGTCAATCTGGAGAATTAATATACAAACAGTGCAAGCTAAACAATAATAAAAGAAATTCAAAAGTAAAAAAATAACAGTGTAAGAGCTATCACAATTCTGCCTGTGATTAATAATAACGGTCATAACTAACAATTATGTAGCACTTATGTACAGGTGCTGTTCTAGGTGATTTTTCTACATAGGCTCCTTTAACCAGGAGAACTACCCTATGAGTAGGCATCATTATTACCCTCATTTTCTAGATGAGGAAACCAGGACCCAGAAAAGGTAAGTGACTTGCCCAAGATCGCCATGATTCAGATCCAGGCGGTCTGGCTCCAGAGTCCGTGCTCTGAGCCACCACTGTCTGTTGCCCCCTTGACTTGAGTTGTAGAGCAGTTACAGCAATTCTCAGGACTAAGAAATAATGTTAGACACTTTTTTAAAGAAGAAGTCTAGAGTGGATTTGAGTAGGCAGATTGAACAACATAAAAGCACAGAGAGGAGAACTCAACTAAAGGTATGTTTGAAGAACTGTAACAAAATACGTGGCTGGGAAAATGCTTTTGGGTGTTAAGTCGTTGGAGATGTGGCTGGAGACCATACGTAGGCTGAGAGCAAATCATATTGGGTCTTGAAAGCCAAAATGAGGAATTAGAGTTTCTTGATAAATTGGCAACATTTTGATAGCTCTTGGCTAAACCACAACAAGGTCTAGTAGTACATTTTTTAACTCAACAGCAGAACATCTTGGAAAGAAAAGAGGGCCCTTGCAATAGAAAGAAAAACTCTGTGGGGCAAGCAGAGCTTTCAGTGTTAATTTAATGACGGTGCTTAGAGGATAACATGTTAATTCTGAGAAGGACCCCCACCCCCCCCAGGTTCACATCTTTAAAGATTTTTATTTGTTTTATTTTTAGAGAGGGGAAGGATGGGAGAAAGAGAGGGAGAGAAACAGATCAGTTGCCTCTTGTACTGGGGACCAGCACACAGCCCAGGCATGTGCCCTAACTGGAGATTGAACCGGCAACCTTTTGCTTTGTGGGACAATGCTCAACCAACTGAGCCATGCTGGTCGGGTCAGGTTCACATCTTGACACTGGGAAGGATAATCTAGTCCAAGAAGCTTCTCCTAGCACTCCTCTTCTGTGTTCCCTGAGCCCCTGTGCATTCTTTAGACATTGCCCTTATTATATTATCTTACAGTAATTAGTCCTTGTCGAGTTTCTCCATCAGATTGTAAGATTTTTAAGGGAGGGACCATCGTCCATGTTATATTTGCAGCACATTGCTCAAGCCTAAGCCTAGAAGGTGTTCAATATGTGTTAGTGGTGGGTGGATGGGTGAGTGAATGGATAAGGGAGTGTAATCCAACCCTTTGATTTTATATATGAAGACCCTGGGTTTCAGAGGGATCAAGTGACCTGCCAGAATCACAATAAGACTCTAGAATAGTAATCTTTATAATATACCACATCCTTTTGCCTTGAACTATTTTCTAACTAGTGATTCAGATTCTTGTTCTGTAATTATCATAGTAATGATAGTTGGTATTTGTTTATCAGCTCAGCCAGGTTTGGCACTGGGCACTTTATTGTCAATCCTCCCAACAGCTACAGGATAGAGGGATTATTATCCTTATTTATCTGATGAGGAAACAGGGTGGAGGGAAGGGGATGCTAAGGGCAGAAGTGATTGTGATATGAGAGAGGGGGTTTGCACTAACTTCCAAGGAGATAGGATGGGAAACTAGTCTGTGTGTCACTGAATCACTGTTTTGGGGCTGCTGCTCTTGGATGGCCATGCCCTCCTTAGACATTTGGTAAGTTTTTAAACCCCTTGTATTCAGTTTCTCATGAATACAGTGGTGGTAACAATACCTGTCATGCAGTGGTCTGTGAGGACTGAGTGTGAAATGTACATAAAGCCTTAGCTGAATGCCGTGCTGGTCATACCTTATCCCTTTGGTGTTGACTTTGAGTGGTAATTGTGGTTTTTCGATTTCAGGAGATGAAGTGTCAGTGCATTATGACCCCATGATTGCGAAGCTGGTCGTGTGGGCTGCAGATCGCCAGGCAGCCTTGACAAAACTGAGGTACAGCCTTCGTCAGTACCATGTGAGTGACCTGGGGCCACGTTGGTGACCCTGCTGCTCTCTGTGTCTCTATCGCCAAGCATGTCTGTCATGATTGGTCAGCCCTTGTCCTTGTCAACTTATTTCCACCGACTACACATATGTCACTAACAAAATAATGTTACTTGGGAGAATTTCCCATGGGTTTGAGGACTTCTTGATTTCAGCTAGAAAAGGAAGATTGCAGGACTGAACCTATTAGTGTCAGTGTTATGCTCAGTGAAATCCGATATGAAATTCCTATTCATCCTGTAAATAAGGTCAGCTACCCAAGTGTGGCCTGCAGCTTGGTATTATTTTCTCCAAAGGTAAATAATTTTATTCAGTATTATTTGTTTGATAGTTTGGTACTTTTCTGTAGCATGTTAATTTTCTTGGTGCAGCAAGACCCATACCAGCTGATTTAACTTCATAGAAGGATTTCTTACTAACCCATGATATTCTAATTGTTATATGTCCTTATTTTGATCAAACCTTTGATCTCTGTGGCTCTGACCACACTGGCCTCCTTACCATTCCCTAGATACACAGCATGGAACACTGTGTTCCTGTTTTCTCTTCCAGAATGTTCTTCCCCAGGTGATCATAGGACTCCCTTCTGCCATCCTCAGCCACTGCTCACCTCCTCAGAGTCCTTTTAAGGCTTCCCCATTTAAAATAGGACCCTTTGCTGTCCTCTGTCCCCTTAGCCAGCCTTATTTTTCTTCATATCACCTGACATTGTATTAGAATTTTTTTTATAGATATTGTTTCTTTCTTCCCCTAGAACGTAAACTCTATTAGGGTAAGGACTTTGTGTGTGTCGTTCTTCACTGTGTCCCCCAGAATCTCGATCAGAGCCTGGCATCTAAAAGGTGCTCAGTACATGGCAAAGGAATGACTGAATGACTGAATAAATGAGTGAATGAACGAACAAATGAACGAATAAATGAGAGGCTCAGATAGCTGGTTTTACCCCTGATTTCATTTATTGGGTTAATTTTTATATCTTTTTTATTTTTTTATCAGTGTGTAAAATTTGGGTTTTAGTGTTGAAAGGAAGCTCTTTTGAGGTCATTTAATCCTGTCCCCTCCCGAGTGTAGTAATCCTGCCTTCTGTTTAGGGAGTGTTCTGGGTGCCAGGTCTTCAAAGTCTTGCGTCTAAATCTCATTTCAGTTTCTTAATATTTATCACTTTCCTGATCTGAGTCAATCAAATGTCTTCTCCACACTACCTACACTAAACCACTTCCTGTGGCCTCTTTATCATAGTAAAATGTAGTTTTAAGTGTTAAGTCCAGATATATAGTGATGGCGAAGTGGGTTTTTTAAAAAATTTGTTTGTTTTGTTTTCCTGAGAGTTGTCCATAGTAGATAACACTTAGCAAATGGAGCAGAAGCCATGCAAATGTTTTCCTGAATATGTTGGTTTCCCATTCACTGGGGGCGTGGGCTTTATTCTCTTTCCAGATTGTCGGACTGCACACCAACATTGACTTCCTCCTCAGCCTGTCTGGCCACCCGGAGTTTGCAGCTGGGAACGTGCACACTGATTTCATCCCTCAGCACCGTGCAGCACTGTTGCCGGGTCGGAAGGCTGCAGCCAGAGAGTTTTTATGCCAGGCAGCTCTGGGGCTCATCCTCAGGGAGAAAGCTATGTCTGATGTTTTCAAAATTCAGTCACAGGGTACGGAGTGCGTGTCCGTTTCCTCTGCTTGTTGAGATTTTATGAATAAATATTGAACATGCTTTACTTTCTTTATGCCACTCTTGCCTCCCTTTTCTTCTCTTAGTGATTGACACCATCCTCTACTAATGTGCTTTTAGGATGAAATAGAGCTCTTCACATATTCTGGATGCACCCCATAAACACTTTTTAAACCCTTTAACTATAACTTAACTAATAGCCTAACAACATAGAGATGGATCTCTTTTCAACCAAACGCTTATTCTTGCCGCAGCCCACACTGACGTCTGCCAACTTCTTTTACTCAGCACTCCTTGGGGCCTTCTCTGTTGTAGCCTCTCTACCTGCAGCTACTTCCTGGGTCCTGGAGACTGAAGGCAGGGCACTGGAGTCTCTCAGATTCCCTCAGGTTCCCCAGGATTTATTGTTGAGTTATTCTCTCCTCTCTTTCTTCATTTTGTGATCACATTTCTTACAACTAGAGACCTGGGTAGTTCATCGTGTCATAGAATCTGAGTGTGGGAAAGACTGTGACAGAGATTCACTCTGATTGCCACCTGGTGCGTCCCTGCTTCAGCGTCCCCACTGAGGTGTTGCCCAGCATCCTGACAGCTCTGGAAGCTGGAAATTCATGATGAAAATTCATTAGCTTATTACAGTTTCAGTCAGTTCTCCTTTCAAAAGTGCTTCCCTCTAAACTGAGCAAAATCTGAATTCTCCCAAACTTGCTGCATAATATCTGCTTAAGCAAACTCTGACCTTTGGAGCAAATAGGGGGGAAAAAAATCCATTTACCATTATTGTTAGGATTATTATATCGTTAAAAGATCCTACTATTCGGATCATTAATTTGTAGATTCATTCAAGAAAGTTACATTGGAGATTTGTGTTCTAGCCTCATTTTGTCCTGTTACATTAAATGAAATGCATCTAAATGTGCCCCACTCACTAAAAATAAATAAAATCTTTAAAAACAAACAAACAAATAAATATGCCCCATATGGTAATCCTAAGCCTGTAGCATTTTTAGAGTATCCTCTTACTCTCACCTTTTTTAAAAAATTTATAGCCCGCACAGATATGAACTTCAGAATAAATTGCTCCGATTTAGCTATGTGGTAGCTTCTGGACATTGTCCAACAGAGGGTGTACACTCAAACACCTCCAGGCTGCACCAAGAACAGAGGAGAATCACAGAGGCCAGGTGAAAGAAAACTAGTAAGTGGTGGAGATTTGGGTGACCTGGAATGCCATTGGCCCATCAAAAGGGATGACCACTGTGCAGCTTCTGCCACCAGAGGGTGACAGTTTAGGCTGCAAAGATTCTCATCCTTTAAGAGAGGTTGACATTTTACATATGATATTCCCTGAGATGTAAATCAAAATATCTAATTAAATTTAAAGCAATGAGAAGAGCAGAGAAAACATATGTGAGCTGTCAGTATAGAACTGTGTTTTCTGTTTCCTTTTGCAAGTTATAAATTTAGTAGGCTTGATGTTCATAAATTTATTGTTGAATTTTTTTCTAGATCAATATTCTCCTTTTGCATCCAGCAGTGGAAGAAGGCTGAATATCTCTTACGCCAGAAACATGACTCTTAAGGATGGTAAAAACAGTAAGTAATGTTTTATTAGAAGAGAAATGTGCTTTACAGAAATATATCACATTTACTGGGGAAAAAAAAATGGATTCAGCCTGGCCACAGTCAATCAGTTACAGTTTTTAAAGATCCCTGACCTAAACATTGGAAGGACGTATGCCAGAGTGATAGAACTGATTGGCTCTGGTTGGTAAAGTTAATGACTTTTATTTTCCTTCATTACTCTTTTTATATTTTGTAATATTCTAAAAATAGGTCATAAAACATACATAGCAAAATGACTGAAATGAAATTTGCCAGCGTTTTAGTGAGGATACCATTGGATGTTGGGATTTTTTTTTTTATTTTGTAAGGGAGAAGAAGGGAGGGAGGGAGAGAGACAGACAGACATCAGTGTGAGAGAGACACATCAATTGGTTGCCTCCTGCATGCACCACAACCAGGGATTGAACTCTCAACCTAGGCATGTGCCCTGACCTGGAATTGAACCAACAACCTTTTGGTGCTCAGAACGATGCTCCAGCCAAATGAGCCAGTTGGCCAGGGCCCATCGTGGGATTTGAGGCGATCTTTTTTCCCTCACTTCTTTGTACTTTCATTGCCTTGCAGTTTTTCTTCAGTGAGAATGTATAATATTAGTTTTTTTTTTTAATTTCTTTTACCCTTTCCTCCCCTCTTGAAAAAAAATTTTTTTTTATTATTGAATTTGAGAGAGAGAGAGAGAAAAATCAATTTGTTATTCCACTCATATATGCATTCTTGGTTGATTCTTGCATGTGTCCTGACCAGGGATCAAACCTGCAGCCTTGGCATATAGGGACAACGCTCTAACTAAATGAACTACCTAGGTAGGGCTGTGTTACTTTTAAATAAGAAAAACTATCCAAAGCTACTCCAGGGAGGGAAGATTACCCACTGCTCAGGCAGTATTTCAGGTGGAAGTAAGTTACTAAAGAGCCATAATTTATTAAGTGCCTTATCACATGTAAATTTTTATCTTCACACTTAATAAGGGGGAGTCACTGTTATGCCACATATGACTGATGAAATAGAGGCATAACTGGTACAATAACTTACTCAAGACTAGTAAGTTGGCAGGGCCATGATTGACACCTAATCTTTCTGCCCCTGATTCCTATGCTATTTCCATCGCTTTCCCAGTGGCAAGTTGATTTTTGATTGCAAACTAATTTGAGTAGGCTAGGGATGGGGGCTGATTTATTGTAACTGGAGAGGCTGACACCTCAGCCAGAGTAGTTTATAAATTTTTGGCTGGAGCAGGGTGCCAGAGGGACCAGAATCATGTGATAGCTGGAGGTTGAATCCCTCTGCTACAGTACAGTTTCCGTGGGAAGCCAGAGGGGTGCAGAGTCAGAGCCGGGAGGGCTGGGTAACGTTGAAGGTGAGGTATCATTGAACTGTGACAGCTCCGTGATAAAAACGTGCCTGCCGGGTAGAACAGAATCTTCTCCCCAGTTCATCACAGGACCCTCCTCTTTACCTCGATTCTGTGTAGGCATCCACTCACTTCTTAACAAATTCTTTGTTCACACGAGTCATTTGGGTTACAGCTCTTTATATATCTTGTCATCCTGAGCCTAGATGGTCATTACCTTATGTACATTGAGTACATGAGAACAAAATTTGCAAGCGTCTCTTGTAGAGGTAGCATTGTGCAAATGGTTAAGCTATCTGTTTTATGCTGGTGTATTTATTCATTTTACCCTTTAAAAAAATAAGCTCTAAAATGCAGAAGTATCTCACTCTAGACTGAATATGCTGAATACAAGTATCAGCAACAATAAAATTTTAGTGACCTCTTCAACCTAAATTAAACAGAAAAATAACCTGTGTGATTATAATTCAGGTGAGCCAACCGTGTTACCTGGCATAGATCTTCAATAAGGCACTGAGCAATGTTTTGAATTATATTGCATTTCCTGCTATTTTTTTTAATTAAAAAAATAAATATATAATTGAAAAACCAACATGATTTCTGTTTACTGCTTCCTTTGGCAATATGTTTCAACAGTAATCCAGGTCTGAATGTAACAGCTTTCAGAAATGTTATGCTAATCAGCATAACTGTGGTTGAATAGGAGAGTGCACCAAACAAGAATTCTTAGGGTACAGAAGCATTTATGAATCTAAAGTTGAACCAGCTCTTAATGATCTCAGGGAGATGACCAAGTACTTTAAATAAACAAGACTTGAAAGATATTCTCTTCGTTATTAGTGACCATGTTTCACAGAACCCTGCCCTGACCTCAATAATACTAATAGTAGCTAAGGTATATTGTTTGGTATGTGTCAGATATTGTGTTAAGCTCTTTCCATGAATCATTTCCTTTGCATTTTCAGAACAGGCCAATGAGATTGGTGTTATTATTTGTCACTTTTATAAAACCTTTATAAAAGGCTTAGAGAGAATTACAATTTCCTTAAAATCACAGCAGAAGTAATTGGTAGAGCCAGAATTTGAACCCACACTTTAGGGTACATGTGCTTACTTAACACTGCATCATACCTTGTTAAATATATAAGAGGATGTTTAAGATTCTCTTGTGGGGGGTCAAGAGATAGCTAGGGGAAGGAAGGACAAGTTGGGTTATCCTATAATATATAAAAGAGTTTAGATTTTCTGGCAATGTCTTTACTATGATTCTAATGGCTCTTATGTCATTTAAATTCTTTTTATATTTTATAAATTGAAAGACTGATGTGGATGTGGGGTAATTGGATGTATTTTCTCGTAAAAGGGGTTACAGATATTGACAATATAGAGGGTGTAGACGTTTCACTTATTCATATATTTAGTACAAAGTTTTTTGAAAAAATAGATATTCTGAATAATGTGAAGAGAAAAAAGATGTCTTTGTCGCTGTATATTTCTCTTAAGGAATTCACCACTTGGCAAAGGAGAAGTGTGTGTGTTGGGAAGATAGATGGCATAGTGGTTAATAATGCAGGCCCTGGAGTTAGACAGTATGGGTTTGAATTCGGGCTCCCTTGTTTTCTGTGACCTTGAGCAAGTCATATACTCTGTGTAAGCATCAAGTGTCCTCAGCCGTACATGGGCATGGTAGTGGTGATTACTTCCTTGTGTTGCTGTAGATATTAAATGAAACAACACATCTAAAGCACTTAGCTCATTGTATGGCATATAGCAAGCAGTCAATAAACATTAGCTGTCATCATCATCATTAGTATTATTAAACTATCCACTTGCTACTATTGAAAAAATAAAGTGATAGGTCACATGTTAACTACAGTAAAGTTGGTTGCAGAATGATATGTATAACAATGTCCTGCTTTTATAAAAGAAAAAACAAACTTGAATATGTATCTTGAAAGATCCAATAGGATTCACATGTTCAAGTGTTTACTAGTACTTACATCTGGGCAATAGAGAGGACTTTCAGGCCTTGTGAACATCTTTATTTTTGCAATTCTTTTTTTAAACAACTAATAAAGAGAAAAATTACTCTATAATAACAGTGGATGAGGGGAGAATCATAATGGTATTTAAATGCAGAAGCCGAAATGTACAGAGCACAGAGGATTCATTCCACGTAGACACACTTACCAAGTGAGCACGATGTGACCGAGGGGTGAGGTTTCAGCTGGAGAGGCGTGAGCAAAGGGGCACAGCGAGCTGGAGGGCTGAGGCACATGTGGAGAATATGAATTGGCTCATTTTCCCATTTGGTTGGACCCAGGGCTATGTAATAGGAATGGTGGGAAATGAGACAGAGTTTGGTGCTCTTGGTACAAAACCAAGTACTTTGAATGTGGTAGGGATGTACCAGGAAGCATCAGCTGGAACGGTTGAGACAGGAAGCAGGAAGTCCTGGGAGGACCTCAGAGCCAGCCAGGCCTGAGGGCCACCTGTCTGAATCAGGGTAGGGCAATGGAAGTGGAAGGGAAGAATTGGGTAGGACAGGTATTCAAAAGGAAGAGTTTGGTGGCTCTGTGGTGGCCCTTGGAGGTACAAATCAAAGGAGAAGGCAAGAATGACAGGTTTTAAACCTGGATGACAAAAGTGAACAACATTGCCAGTCATGGAGCTCACAGGTCAGGACGTAAAGGAGAAGGCAGGAGATGATTTATTTGACCTACTGTGTTCATTTTATTTTATTATATATTTTAAAGCTTTTATTTATTTTTAGGAAGAGGGGAAGAAAGGGAAAGAAACATTGTTGTGTAAGAGAAACAGTCAGTTGCTTCTCATACACCCCCACCCGAGAACCTGGCCGGCAACCCAGACATGTACCCTGACTGGGAATCAAACCAACAACCCTTCAGTTCTCATCCGACACTCAATCCACTGAGCCACACCAGTCAAGGCGCCACTGTGTTCATTTTAAAGTACGGATGGAACATCTATCTGAGAATGACTAGTTGGAGTTCTGGAGAAGGAAGATCAGGGCTGGGAACAGATTTGAGCTGGCAGCATCAAAATGATGGTTGAAGTGTCAGGACTAGATGAAATGACTTTGGTCTGCATTCTTTCTCTACCCTGAGAAAGTTTTGATTTCCATCTCCCAGGATCATCTTTAACCAATTCTATAGTCACATAATAATATGAATATATTGTGTGTTATATTTGTACAAGTCTTTACAACTTATACAGTACTTTCACATTGATGTGAAATCATTGTTATATCTCATATCCATTTAATGGGTCAAATGGACCAGAAAATCAAGACTCAGATTTTAAATGACCTAGTCAAGATCACAGCGGTAATTATGCCACTCTGATGGCAGATTTGGGTCTTAAACCAGAATTTTTTTCCCCAATTAATTGCATTTTCTACTATAACACTGCTGCCTTCCTTATAGAGGGAAAAATATCTAAAATAGCCTATAACCTTAAAAAGCTAAAGCTCCATTTCTAAAAAGTTTGAAATCCACCTGTATTGAAACCTGCCTGATAGGTTTTCTTTTTTTATCGTTATTGCCAGAGAGTTAACAGACCTTGATATCCCTAATAGTTAGTTATCTTTAGGTTGAAAGTCACATATATGAAATCTCGGTTACTGAATAAATGAAGGTCTTCTAATTTTGTTTATTTTTTCCCTGAAGATGTAGCCATAGCTGTAACATATAACCATGATGGGTCATATAGCATGCAGGTAAGCCTTACTGGGTTTTTTCTACTGTGCACAGCTAAATCTGATCTCTCTCATACTGAGTATGGTCTTTTTACACTCCCAGTTTCTCTGAGGTCATTGAATATTATGTCTGTAGTTAGAAGAGGTTGTGTGCTTTTATTTCAGGCCAGTTTGGGGAAATTGCCTCCTATACAGTTTCTAATTGTTTACTCAGTTTGGATGTGATTCCAAACTTGGCAAAAAATAATAGCTTTGAATCAGACACCTATCAAGCCCCTAAAGTGTGTGGATATATTTGTATCTAAAGCAGCATTTCTCAAACTTGGTCTCAGGACCTCTATACTTTCTTTAAAATCATTAACACTCCCTAAAGAGCTTTTGTTTGTATTTGTTACATCTATTAATTTTTTAGTTTTCAGAAAATGAAACAGAACATTTTTGTTTTTTATTATTTAATAGAAGTAACATAAAATTTACCATTTTAACCACCTTTAAGTGTACAGTTTAGTGGCATTACTGAATCACATTGTTGGGCAACCATCACCACCGTCCATCTATAGAACTTTTCCCTTCTTGCAAAACTGAAATGCTACACCCATTAAACAGGGGCACTACACTCCTCCCTTCCCCAGCCCCTGGCAACCACCATTCCCCTTTGTGTCTCTATGAATCTAACTGCTAGGTACCTCATATAAGTGGAATCATTCAGCATTTGTCCTTTTCTATCTGGCTTATTTCACTTACCATAATATATTTAAGGTTCTTCCATGTTATATCATGTGTCCGAATTTCCTTTTTTAAGGCTGAATAGTATTTTATTGAATGTACATACCACACTTTGTCTGTTCATCCATCTATTGATAGATACTTGGTTTGCATCCACCTCTTGGCTATTGTGAATAATGCTATGAACATTGGTGTACAAGAATCTGTTCAAGACCCTGTTTTCAATTCTTCTGGGCATATACCCAGAAGTAGAATTGCTGGATCATAAATATGGTAGTTCTGTTTTTGTTTTTAAATCTGCATCCAAGAATATGTTTACTGGTTTTAGAGAAAGAGGCAGGAGGTAGAGAGAGAGAAACATCAATGTGAGAGAGAAACATAGATAGGCTGCCTCCCTTACACCCCTCAACCGGGGATCAAACCCACAACTTAGGTATGTGCCCTGTCCGGAATTGAACCCGTAGCCTTTTGGTGCACAGGACTACACTCCAACCAAGTGAGCCAACTTGCCAGGGCTGTTTTTAATTTTTTGTGGAGCTACCATTCTGTTTTTCATAGTTATGGCATGATTTAACATTCCCACCAACAGTGCACAAGGGTTCCAATTTCTCCACATCCTTGCCAACATTTATTTTGTTTTTTTTTTTCTTCTTTGTTATAAAAGCCATTTTAATGGGTATAAAGTACTGTTTCATTGTGGTGTTGATTTGCATTTC
This sequence comes from Furipterus horrens, assembly GCF_987537825.1. Taxonomy (NCBI): domain Eukaryota; kingdom Metazoa; phylum Chordata; class Mammalia; order Chiroptera; family Furipteridae; genus Furipterus; species Furipterus horrens. The sequence continues at coordinate 44,215,965 of NW_028327171.1, read as the reverse complement.
CCTCATGACTAATGATGTTGAGCTAATTGGCTATTTGTATATCTTCTTTGGAGAAATGCCTATTCAAGTCCTTTGCCCATTAAAAAAAAAAAAATCAGGTTGGTTTTTTTGTTGTTGTTATTGGGTTGTAGGATAAATTTAAAACCTAAGATTCCATAAGCAAACATTCAATTGCTACCAGACCGATAACATTATCACATGTCCTGCAGTCTAGAAAATTCTACTCTATACTTGTGAGAGACTGTGGGTTAAAAAAGAGCATATAACATTAGTATTATTATGAAATGGTTTGATTTTACCTCAAGGTATGCACAGGTTATACTTGGAGAATCTTTAGTCAAAATTTTTATGCTTCCCCTCAATTATAAGACATCGATTACACTGGCAAAATGAAATGCTGAAAGGATTAAAAAACAATAGCATGAACTCAACCAAATTCCTCTAGTAAGATACAAATTCAGAGAATAGAATAAATCATTTGTAATAAGAGCTAAAAGATTTCAAGTCCTGCAAAAATGGATTTATCAATTATAAGCTTTAGATTGCCCAACACTTTGAGACACATTAGTTTTCTTTTTCTGAGATTCAGAAAAATTATGGGGAGTCTATCTCCTTTAATATATGTGAGTTATAACTCATACTGGTACCTCTGGTTGGTTGGTTTTTCCTTTTTTAAAAATTTTTCAATTGCTGTTGATGTACAGTATTATATGAGTTTTAGGTGTACAGCATAGAGATTAGACATCTATATAACTTACAAAGGATCCCTCCAATAAATCTAGTACCCATCCGACACCACACATAGTTATAACAATGTTATTGACTATGTTCCCTGAGCTGTACTTTACATCCCATGACTCTTCATTCCCTTTTTAAAATAACTTCAGTTTCCTAAAGCTGTCTTGGGAGTCTTTGTGTCATTCAGTATACCAAAATGGAGAATTTTATAAGTATTTAAAATATTATAAATTTTATATAATATTGATTTGGGGACCCCTTTTGTCCCTTGACAAATGGTAAATTGGCAGATTTGCTGTAATTTGTTCACAGAACTACATCCACAAATTTAGGACATGCTATTGTAAATCTTTAAACAAAACTGTTCCCAATCTAACCTTTATGTCCTGAGAATTTTACAAATTTTTAAATTGTTGTTTGTCTAGGTTACAGAGCAGAGTACAATGTCTTATTTAATTTAGGATAGATGAAAGCAATGTATACATATCGCAGTATGATCTATTTTATCTTAGCCTACATAATGTATTTGAAAAGAATAGCCACAGGACTTTGACACGAGATGAAAAATATAGAGTGAAGATTTAAATGGATTTTCTGTATGTCAGGGAAATTTTGTTTGAGTATATACATAAGTATATTCTTTAAAACAGAAAGGTTTTATGTCCTTTTGCCAGCTGCCTTGGAAGATTAAGTGTGAAGTCTGTTCTTAGGCACTCTCTGTTTGAGTGAGAAAATTGTGCTCAATTTCCAGCTAATTTATTTTCTTAAATCATAACTGAAACCATAAATTGGATCTACATGCTGGTGAGATAAAAGAAATACCATCTAATTATGTGGCTCTGGCCTTTTTCATTACTGACTTTGGCACAGTAAAACTAAACTTGACTTTGGGTACTCAGAAATGAATACAAACATATAATATATATACTCAACCGAAATTTAATAATTTCACTTAATTTGATTTGATTTTCTATTTTACCTTTATTACTATTCATGCATGAACCTTTATATATAACATTATGAGTGCTATGAATATGTTATATAACTGTTTTTCTTTGAATCTTCTTACTACTGCTTCTATCTAGAGTATTTTGTTTATGAATCTTGGGTAAGTTTCTACATAATTTAAAAAAAATTTTTACTTGATAACTTTTGAAACTATTAATACTAAAGAATTCTGATTTTATTAATTATGTAGGGTTGTTTGTTTGTTTTAAGGATCTTTTCTGTTTTTTTCTTTTTTTCAGATTGAAGATAAAACTTTCCAAGTCCTTGGAGATCTCCTTAGTGAGGGAGACTGCACTTACCTGAAATGCTCTATTAATGGAGTTACTAGTAAAACTAAGCTAATTTTACTGGAAAATACAATTTACCTGTTTTCTGTGGTAAGATCTCTTCTTTGTAATAACACTGTTAGTGTTGGGGAGAAAATTGCTTGACCAGAGACAAAGAGATTAGAAAGATCCATTTCCTTCAGTCACTGCTGTGACTGTTCTCTGTGTTTCCCTCTCCACTCTGCTTCTTTGCCGTATTCCTGCCTTCTCCTGTTCTTTTCTTCACACAGATTCTCATCTATAGTTACATATCAATTTTCTTGCTTTAATTCTGAAACATGACCTTCCACCCTTCTTGTCAGAGAGTATGTCCCTGCTCAGTGGGACTCTTCTCTCAGGGATTTGATGCCTTAACACGTTTCCCAACCACCATCCCCCTGGTACTTGGAATCACCAGGAATTGGGAGGAGGTGACCGGGAGAGGAGTCTGGACCAGGTGCTCCTTGTGGGCAAAGTGTGCAGGAGGAAGGTGTGTGGGTTAGTGGTGTTCTCCTGACAGATGGTAGAGACAGGCTTTGCCTGGAAGAGAGCTTAATGCTCTGCATGGGCAGAAGAAAGAGAATGGATTATCACATATACTGAAGTCTCTTCAGAGTCTTGTCACATCTGGGAACCATCCTATAGATCCCAGTCTTTAGTAATGAGATGCCTTTAGTATTCAAGTAATTAAACTACTATGTATTGAGTCCAGGATGGTCTCACTTTACCAGGCATTCCTTTCCATAGTCAGTATGCCATAGTCATATGCTGGTAGAGCCAGTGTGATGAGTGGTGAAGAGCATAAGTTCTGGAATATGAAGCTGCTTTGATATAAATTCTGCTCTTACCACTGAGCAGCTGTGTGACCTTGGGTATGTTAAACTCTCTGGGCTTCAGTTCCCCCATCTATAAATAGGGATAATAATCATACCTACTTCATAAGGTTATTGTGATGATTAATGACTCTCTATATAATATATGTAAATATATATTGATACTCATGTATCAGTTCCTGACTTAGACTAAGCACTTGATAGTGGAGATGCTACTAAAAATGGCTTCTCTTTTACCGACAGTTATACATGCTAATTTCTTTCATTCCCTTTGAGGCATGTATACCAATCCTCCTGTGTAATGGGAAACCAAAATTGAGAGGGGTTTAGTAATTTGCTCAAGATCACAAAGCTAGATTAGAACCCTGTTATTAAAGATGGCTAACGTGTATTTTTTTTTTTTTTATGATTTTTTAAAAGATTTTACTTATTTATTTTTAGAGAGAGGGAAAGGAAGGGAGAAAGATAAGGAGAGAAACATCGATGTGCAAGAGAAACATAGATTGGTTGCCTCTCGCACGCCTCCAACTGAGGCTAGCCCACAACCCAGGCATGTGCCCTGACTGGGAATCAAACCAGCAACCTTTCAGTTCAAAGGCCAGTGCTCAGTCCCCTGAACCACACCATCCAGTGCTAAAGTTGACTAACATTTAACAGATAGCTTAAAAACAATTATTACCTCAGGAATATTAGTAAAATTAACAAGAATGAGATCGTGGTTTCATTTCTGGTTTACTTCCAATTTATAGGAAGGAACTGTTCAGTTTGACATTCCAGTCCCCAAATACTTGTCTTCAGTGAGCTCAGAAGGAACTCAGGGAGGTGCCTTAGCTCCCATGGCTGGAACCGTTGAGAAGGTAATCATGTGAATGTATATAGAATAATGTCCAATAAGTCCCAATAAATGTCTTTGTTGAACTTTGCCATATATATTTTTTTCTCTCTCTCTAAATCTTGTTCATTGGAAAGCATTCATTTCAAGAAATCCAGAGTCTGATAGATTCAATTCTATATTACAGTCTTAAGTGAAAATATCCATTTACCTAATTTATGATAAACAGTTATTTTTGAAAGTGGGAATTTCCATAAAAATACAAATAATTTAAATTGACTTTTTATGATTAAAATAGAGTATTCACCAAGCACTATCCAAAATGGCTATTTTTAAAATATTTAACAGCAAACAATTTATTATGGAATAACGACATTTTCTGTAATTTATGTAACTACATCAGTGTTAAATTTGAAAGGCTGGTCTTGGTGAAGAAAACATGGTTTGGTGTTGAGTGCCGTATATATTCAGAGTTGAGATCCATACTGATGTACCCTCAGGTGGTAATAGATCAGTTTCCTGTTATATACTTGAATACAATAGAGTCCCCTCAAATGCATTTAAATCATAAAAATTCAACTGTATGTTCTTGGTTCCTCCTTCCAAAAAAAAAAAAAAAAGAAGAAGAAGAAAAACTATTTAAATAGTTTGAGTGATTTCACCAACAATTCCCTTGGAAAATGTGTGCCTCAGAAGCAGTATGAGCGAGGAGACTTAGATCTGCCTTTAACTCATTCACTCGCAATTCCCACAGGCCTCCCATGATATGGACATCTCTGTGTAGGGTGTGCAACGGGGTCTTATATTTAATTAAAGATGCATGTTTTCCCCACAGCTGGCCCTTAAACCCAGACCACTGATTTCACCTGACACGAAAGCCTCACCCAGCATCGAGTCATTTGGGGGACTTTCAAGGATCTTTCTCATTTTTCACAATTTTGGTTCTACACATTGACTTTAGAGGCTACTTCTGCTTCTACTGTGTGATGTTTCCAAACACTCCTTGATAACCATGTTAACCACAAAAAAAGAGAGAGAGAGAGAAAGTAACAGTGGGATCATATGGGATATATGAGTTCATTTATACATGTAAAAAGGAAAATAGAGATATTTTTCTGGGGTTGCCAATAAGTATAATTCTTTCACATGCATATTGTCTAGACATTTATTGCACTGGACCATGAGGACTTGAAACACTATCCTGGACAAGCTAAAAACTAGAGCAATGGGCAAGGCCCTCTACTCCGACTATGGTGAAGACATTTAAGTATAGCTCTTCCTTGGTGGTGGTATGTCTTGTCTGTACATTCATGAAAAACAAAAGGGTCTCAAGATATGTACGACATATTAATCTGATTCAAGGGACGCTAGACGACTGGGGAAGGAAGTAGTGCCTCCCACTGGCCAGCAGTGCCAGACTGACCTGTAGGGCTCCAATTTGTACACTTGCCTTTGGCAGACAAGACAACCACAGACTCACACTTCAGCTGTGTACGTTTATACATCAGCTCTGTGGACCACGAAGGGCCCCTGTGTTTCCAAATACTGACCTGTCATTCTGAATCTCCAGGTGTTTGTGAAAGCCGGAGACAAAGTAAGAGCCGGAGACTCGCTCATGGTTATGATTGCCATGAAAATGGAGGTGAGTAAAGCATGCGTTCGGGCGCCCAGTGAGCTCGGGAGGTACCAGACCTGGCTGTCCTTTTCCCTTATTTAGCACGTTAGCGCCATTTTAAATATAGAGCCATGGATTGATGAAGCATTAACGGCAGAAAACCAAACAAACCATTCATTCTTCTCATTTTAACTTTGTCATTTTGTCACTTGTCATTTGATTCTAAAATTAATGAAATTATCACTAGCTGGCATTCAGGCAGTAACCCAACGGAATATTAGCCATGCGTGTTTTCCAAGGCCAAACCTGGGGTGCCAGCTGCCAGTATCAGAGTGAAAGCTTCAGTCGTGTTAAATTAGCTGTTGAGGTTTTTAGGTGGTTGGAAAGTGTAGGCCAGTAGTTCTCAGATGCAGCCACATACAGTCACCTGGGAGTTTTTTAAAAACTACTTCCCCACAGCAGTTGAACTGGGATCTCCCCAAAAGTCAGTTGTTGTTAAAAGCTTCCCAGGTGAGATTCTAGTGTGAAGCTTGGGAACCTCACCCTTGAATCGGTCACAGGTGTGTCAGCCCCCAACCACACCAAGAAAATGTTATTTTCTCTGTGTACTGTGATATGAAAAACACCAAAACAATTGGTTTCATGTTTCGCTTGTGTCTGACTTTCCTGACTTGTTACGAGCTTGGTCCTCCTTAGTATCATAACCATTGTGTGCTGTGTCTTGTGTCTGCAGCATACCATACGGGCTCCCAAGGACGGCACGATCAAGAAAGTGTTCTACAAAGAAGGTTCTCAGGCTAACAGGCATGCTCCTTTAGTCGAGTTTGAACAAGAGGAATCTGACAAAAGAGAAGTCAAATAAACCCCCATCAAAGGATTGGCCAAGTAAACGGTATCTATGTATAGCATCTCTACGCCAAAAAGAGACAGTGCCTTCCTGCTTTTCTCAGGATCTCATGAAGAGCAGTTTTAATAAATGATTGTATGATTATGTTAAAGCCCTTTCACATTTGAGAATCAAGCAATTGGGTCACAAATAATAAATTATCTTTAAAATATTTCCTACTAATAAAATTGAGTTATACTTCTTTATTGGAAGCTAATACAGCTGGATTCTGCCTCAAATTTTATTCAATGAAGTTGGGCAGCAACTTTATCAGAAGAGAAAAGGTCATTTAACTAAATGAATTATTTCCCAATTACAATCATGGCAAAAGTGATAGTAACATATTTCAGAGACAGATGACATTGAGCTAAGCTCAACCAAAGTTTTGTTTTTCCCAGCTTATTAGGGAGTTTACGGGCATGGGTGTTATTCTTGTCTTTGTGACCGGGAAGTTTCTGTCTAGTCTGCCTCTGCCTTTATTGCACTTTCTAAAGTTGTACAAATATAGATACAATTTTGCACCATTTAACAACAGATACTGTACTGAGTACTGTAGACAACTATAACACAGTGGTAAATACTCATGTATCTAGCCATATCTAAACATAGAACATGTACAGTAAAAATGTAGCATAAAAGATTTTTAAAATATACACCTATATAGGGCACTCACCATGAATGGAAGTTGCTCTGGTTGGTCAGGGAGTGAGTGGTGAGTGACTGTGAAGGCCTAGGACACACTGTACATGACTGTGGGCTCTATGAACACTGTACGCTTAGGCTACATTAAATGTATTGAAATTTTTTATTTGGCAATACACTGACCTTAGCTTACTGTAACATTTTCATAAACTTTAAAAAAAATTTGACTTTTATAATAACACTAAGCTTAAAATACAAGCACATTATACAGCTGTACAAAAAAAAAAAATGTTTCTTTATATCCTTTTTCTGTAAGCTTTTTTCTATTTAAGCTTTTCTTTTCTTTTTTTTAATAAAAACTAAGAAAAACACATATCAGTCTAGGCCTCCATAGGGTCAGGATCATCAATATCACTGTCTTCTGCCTCACAGCTTGTCCCACTGGACGGTGTTTAGGGCAGTCACACTCATGGAGGTACCATCTCCTATGATAACAATGTCTCTTTCTGGAACACCTCCTGAAGGCCCTGCCCCAGGCCCTTCCTGAGGAGGTGTCGCTCTTTTCAGAAGTATGTCCATGGTGGTTTGCTTGGTTTGTTTCATTTTTCATCACAGATTAGCCTATAAGTAGATAAAGCATCATGAACATTTCTATTATTGAAAACATTTCAGTGTTGGGGTCCATGTCTTCAAACTTTTTAAGGAGCTTGACACAGTCAAAAAAAGCTTCTGCTAAACCTTTCCCTAAGGAATTCCTTGGGGGTTGCCCTGGCCAGGTAGCTCAGTTGGTTAGAGCACTGTCATCTTATGATAAGGTTGCAGGTTTGATTCCCTGTCAGGGCACATACTAAAAAGAATTAACCAATGAATACATAAATAAGTGGAACAACAAACTGATGTCTGTCTCTCTCTCTCCCTCTCTCAAATCAATTTTTTGAAAAAAGAACCCGGGTCTTCTTTTTTCTTCTGCAGTTTTTTCCTCTTGCCTCTTCTTCAGCTATACATTCCTAGTTAATTCCTCAGGAGTCACCTCTAGGATCTCCTCAGTGTTATCCTCATCCATACCCAGTTTAGAGTTGTTTGCGATCGCAACCACATCCTTGTTGGTTTTTGCAGCCTTTGCACTGTGACACTGGTGGCTATGTCACCAGGTGATGGGAATTTTCAGCTCCATTATCTATGGGACCACTGTTATGGATGTATTCCATCCTTGACCAAAACATCTTTATGCAGCACATGACTATTTCTTAAAAATATAGTTTACTATATATATTTTTTTAAGTACAATAAATAAGTCAAAGTTTAAGACACATATGTAACACTATGTTGTTGATTTTGCTGATTTTGGAAGTCTGATCATACTGTATCTCCTGGAACATGGTATTTCACTAATTATTGTGATTCCAGAATTCATCGTGTTGATGCTCTTAACCTGTTTATTTTGTTGTTACCCCTTCTCCTGACAAACAGCTCAGTTTCCAACACTTTGCTACTGTGGGTAATGTGGCTATGAACATTCTTAGTACACAAGTACATTTAAGGATTTCTAAAAGTGGGACGTTAGGTCATAGCGTTTGGAAATCCTTAACCTTGTGAAATGATGTCAGAGTTTCTTAGACGGGCTCTAGTAGCCAGATAAACTTTCCCTGCTGATAAAAAAAAAAATTCAGTGTAACCACTACTTGCAAGACAAAATCCAAACTGCCATTCCATGCTAGTTTCCACCTGGCCCCGACCTAAATGTCATACCATTCCCTTAGAGCCCACTCCCAAAGCACCTTCCACTCCAGAGGGACAGGTCTGCTCCCAAATGTAGAACACACCTTGCTCGTTTTCAACAATGAATCCCTGCTCCTTCGTTTCTAGTCTACGACTCCCACCCCCATGACTGCCCCTGGGTTCTCCTTCTTTAATAACTCCTACCCTGATCATACCTGCCCACACATCGCTGTACCCCAGCTCCTAAAATACCTATTTTCTACACTGGTCTAATGACATGGTCTTCACCTCCACTCACATCTTAGGATATTGACTTTTATGTTGCCTTATTGGAAAAATGAACATTCTAACCAAGCTGTGTAATCAGATTTATTTGGGAACTTAGCATTTCCAGTTTTAGTATAGTATTTGGTATCTTTCTGATTGCTTTCTTGACAATGGAATTGCTTCATTGGCAGCCAGGAGATAAATTAATTTTGAACCTGATGTTTCCCACATAAATTTTGACATAATTACTTCTTATTTTTCAATTAAATCATAGGCATCATAGAGACCATTTTTAAATATTTCTTTGTATTTTCCACAACATATAGCATAGTCCTGTATATCCAGCAATAACTTATTCAACAAGTATTTGATACCTCAGTGGATATGTGAAAAGGCGCAGGGCTACATATCTATTAGTACATTAATAGCAACAAACAGAATCCAGACAAAAATGAAGATATATCAAAATATTTCTTAATGAAAGTAAGAAAAAAATTCAGCAGAGTGGGGCTCTTTCTACATTTATCCACACTTTATGTAAAATTGCCCTTTTTCAAGTTGATCCAAGTAAATATTAACGAATAATATATTCTAGCATATAACATGTAATTATACATATATAAACACAAGTATGTATATATGTATACATATACATCTGACTCCAAAAAAACCTCCGCTGCCTTGCGGCATACCTCTTCAGGGGAAAGGCTAAGGGAGTAAACCCCGACAGAAAATCCGGAGCCGGAGTCCCTAAGGCGGTTTGACGTTGTAGTCAACACCGGCAACTCCTGCGGCGCACCTGAAGCCAAGCTGTATTGACTCCGTCTTTCCCTTGGATCCTTCAGCTGCGAAGAGAGGGGGGGTCTGCTGCATGGGCAACAGCAGACCCTCCATATCACCCTGCCCAGGCTCTGTAGCTTCAGCTTCACTGGAGAGGACACTCCAGCGTCATCGCAAGATGTCGATTCAACACGGGAGGAGACAGATACCGTGTCACTCCCGAGTCGGACTGCACAGCCGTTCTCGGCGGTGCAGATAGACTCTTAAGAAGCTACACCATCGTCTCTCCAGACGGACGGCTGCCGACAACGATATTGTCACATGCAGCAGAACGACATTTCAGTCAACAGACCACATACACAAAGGTGGTCCCATAAGATTACAGTGGACAATTAATGAAGTAACTCTAAAATAATGGTAACATAGGAAAGGGAGAAACCAGAGAGATTGCATGCATGACCCATGGACATGGACTGGGGAAGGGAGGGACTGCTGGGGTAGGGGGGTGCTGGGCAGGGGGGGAGCAAAGGGGGAAAAATGGAACTACTGTGACCATATAATTATAAAATATAAATAAATAAATAAATAAATAAATATTACAGTGGAGCTGAAAAATCCCTATCACATAGCTGTCATAATGTCAATGCATCACTCACGTGTTTGTGGAGATGCCGTGGTAAACAAATCTGTGCTGCCAGTCATATAGTATAGCACATGTAATTACATATAGTACATAATACTTGATAATAAATTACTATATTGCTTTTATTGTCATTTTGGTGTACTCTTTTTACTTATAAAAAAGTTTGCTAAGAAATAGTCTGCCTTGTTACACCAGCAGCAGCCTCATACAGATTGTGTTCACGAAGTCTCTTGATGGAATCATTTTCTCTTGTGCCTGATTTAGTCTTGTGTTGTTTTGTACGGTAACATGCTGTATGGATTTGTATCCTGGGAGCAATAGGCTATATATATCATCTAGGTTTGTGCAAGTGCATGCTATGATGTTCACACAAGGACAAAAATCTTCTAATGACACAATTCTCAGAATGTATCATTGTGAAGCATGACTATCAAATAAAAAATGCAAAGTTAAAGACAGTGATTAGCTCCAGGTATTAGGCACATGGTTGAGATAGGTGAGGTCAGGTAGAAGATGTAAGCTTCTATTCAAGTTTTAGTGGTAGGACTGGGTAATTGGTTTGTTACATTTATTATACAATTATGTTTTGTAACTAACATGTTACCTTTAAACTTTTATAATTCAAATATGCAATGTGCAGGTTGGATGGAGGAGGAAGAGATGAGAGGCTGGGAAACCAGTTAGGAAGAAATTCTTATAGATACTTAAGAATGAGGTAGTGAAGGACTAGGCCATGCAAAACTGTGTGTTTTACATTACATTCTCAGCAATGGAGTCGTTTCCCCCTTCCAGACAAAACTTTATTTACAAGAGGGAAAAGCAGAGGTGCTCTGGTAGAAATTTTGGGTTTCTTTGTGACTGACCTCTTTCAGATCCTCCAGTGGAAGAAGGTGTTCTTCTCTCTTTCATTAAGTGAAGGTCCTGGTCACAGGTGATAATGTGTAGAGAAGGCGTTTGAAGCCAGCTAGCCCAGTGACCCACCTACTGGCTGAATTCTTTAAGAACGTTGACCAGTTGTGGTGTTGGGTGAGCCACTTCATCTGTGCCTTCTAAAGACAGTGCATTTGCTATACACCATGGCCTCTGGAAACAAAGACAGTAAGAAACAGTTTTTTCCCTACCCTAATTAATGGGAAACAGGATCTAGCTGTATAGAAAAATGTAGTATAATTGATTGATAGTAATATATACATCTGTGCACTAAGTGCCATGGTGGACCAGGTGAACGGAGGAAAAAATTCTACTTTGGGGTGGGGAGCTCTTGGAGCGGCAGTGACATTGGAACTGGGCTTTGCAGGACAGCATTTGCCAGATGGAGAAAGGAGGTAAGGCAAGGCCATTACGGAGAGGGACTGGCAAGGTCTACTAACTAAGGGGTGAAGGTGCGCACTGTGTCCAGGCACAGAGAGAGCCAGGATGGGCTGGACTTGGCAGAGAGGGGCTGGGCAGTGGCTGCCCAGCAGGGAACAGATATTATTCTGGAGGTTATTGGGAGCCCTGGTGAGTCTCAAATAGACAAATTGTTCAAAGTTATTTTGGCCCACAGTCTGAAGTACAGATTGGAAAGCAGAGAGAGAGAGACTGAAAACAGTGAATCCAACAGAGGCACCAAAGGTGGAAACCTGGGCTGGGTGGGTCTGGTAGGGAAAACAGGCCCCGGTACACATTTTCTTGACTTAAAAGTAGCTCTTCTTTTGGATAAGATCCATTTATAGGCATGGATCAAAACCAGAGTTGTATAGTTGGAAGAAAGCAATTTTCTACCTTATCTTTGACAATAGCATTCTGGATGCAATGTGTTCATGTCAAGAGAACGACCAAATTCAAGAGCCCTGATCATTGCTTTTAAATCCTTGGGGAGGCCATATAGCATTGTAATCAAACAGTTTTGAAGTTAAAATTTTTGCATTCAGACCCTAGATTTGCTTCTTCATAGTGTCTTAGGCAAGTCATTTAACCTTTCTGAGCTTTATCTGTAAAAATGGGCTGGCAGGGCTACCTCATCGGGTTGTTTTGGAGAATAAAGGAGAAAATGTAGAGGTCTCCTTTAGCACTGTGCCTGAAACATCATTTATAATCGACTGGTAGCTATTATTCATTTCTAACTCCAGCTATTGCTTGAGAGCAATTAAGAAACTGCTCTAAATTCAGCACAGCTGGTTTCTCGTGCCAGCAAAATACGCAGGTCCCCCAGGGGTCAAAAACCCTGCCTGGACATGCATCACCCTGTCCCTTCCCTTTCTTCCCTCCCGCAGCTCTAGCCTGCTCCAGTGTCACCCAGGCACCTGGGTGGCGATGTCAGGGGAAGCCTCTATCATCCCCTCACTCTAGGACACTGACCTTCCAGGCTGGCATGTGCTAGAACCTGTGTACTAATGGGACAGCAGCAGGCCTAGAAGCAGCTGACCTCTTACATGAAGGCTGGGCCTGGACTCGCTCCATTTGCTGCACCTGCCTCACTAGTTGTCACACATGTGTGCAGGAGGGGGAACCTGAGCGTTTGGCTTCGGCCTCAAGTGTGGATGGGCATCACCACTTCTGCTGGGCCCAGAGTAGGGAGGTGTCTTACTTAGCTGAACTCACTAGCTTTTTCCCTCCACAATTGGCCCTCTGAGTATTCTTAACCCTTAAATTTTTCTCTTAGAAATATTAGACATTGAACATAGTACATCTCTTTTGTGCCTACACGTGGTACTCCTGCTCTTGTCGTTAAAGCATTTACAGCATTAAGATTAACACTATGCACTTTTGCTGCACCTTTCATCCGAGGATCTCAAAAAGCACTCCTGGATACTCATACCAAACTTCAAGACACCCAGAAGAAGGAAAATGTGATTTCATCTGTGTAGTGACGGAAGAGGAGATGGATGTGCCTGAAGCTTTGCTCCTTGCTCAGAGCAGGGAGCCTTGGGTCATTATTTTCTTCCTACTAATGACTCACTGCTCCCTGAGGGCTGGCCCCAGGGAGTTGCAGCCTCGGGGTTAGTAGTACTTCCCCACCAGATTCTGAGTTCAGGGCATCCCAGGAGGCCCTGCCCACAGCTATAAAAGTCACAGGCTGGGTGGGAGCAGTCTTGCCTATCTGCCCTCGCCCCCTGTGAATAACCCTGGGGACACCATTCCTTCCAGACCAAGGGGTGCCTGAGCTATTAGTGGATCATAGCCCTGATACCAGCAATTACCCTGTCACCCTGACATTTGTATCCCATCTGCTGGATCCCAGGAATCAGAATGTCCTGGTGCCTCTAACTGGCCCAGTCTCCTGCAGTGAGTTGCAAGTACAGTGAGCAGCCTCCCCTTCCATCTCCAAGCCACAACCCTGAAGTACCTCCCTCCCTCGTGGGATGGCTAACGTCCTTCAAACCACCCCACTGATTAAATTAGAAATAATTCTCATTCCAAATCCAATCCACACACACACACACACACACACACACACAAAAAAAAAAACCACTAAAAACAACAAAAAGATAACTTGGGACTTTTCTCAACTATTCTTATCCTTTATCATTACCACCTATATCAAAAGAGCATGGTGGTTTCTCCCATTGTAATGTTCATTGTAATTCAGACTGGCATTATGCCTAGGTTTGTTCCCCTACTGTCCATACAGCCCCACGTGGAGCTTCCATTTTTGATGTGGCAGCCTAGGCAGACTGCCTCATCCAGGACAGGCAGCAATGGCCCTTGACCTTCCCTACTTCTCTCGCAGGCCTGACTCATCACATACCTTAACTCTGGAGTCATTGCACATCAATACAAGGCATCAAATAATGACTGAAGATCTGATATATGCAAGATAAGCCATAGGTCTTCAGTTCCTTGGTCATGTAAATATTTTTAGTCTCTTCTCAAATTTAATTTAATTTTTGAATAGGTAATACATTCCCAAGGTTCACAATCTAAAAATATATATTGAAAGATAGGTTACACTCACCTCCTCCCAGGACCAAACTGGAATTACAACCAAAATATAGATCAACCAACCTTGATAACCAACTAAAGACTAGCTGAATAGAAGTCATAACCAAGGATTTAAAGAAGGAGCCACGGCAAGACTGGTAGGAAGGGTGGGGAGGTGAAAATGGATGGCCCCACTCTCATGGGTGGCACCCACTCCCATACGGATATCTCAACTGCAAAGGTTTTGCCTGAGAAGTGTGGTCTCAACCCCATGCTGGGCTCCCTGGCCCAGAGCACCAGGGCCAGGAAGAGGTGCCCATAACACATCTGGCTGTGAAAACAAGCAGGGATTCTCTCTTTCAGGAGGAGACAGAAGTCAGCTAGAGATACAAATGCTTCCTAAAGGGCCGATGCACAACATCTCATTCGTAGCCACTCACCCTGGGCCCTGGTGGAGGGAGGATGGAGTGGACTAGTCATGTAAGGAGAGACTGAGGTTTGTGGCTCTGCAAAGACAGCTGAGGGGACAGCTGCCTGGACTCCTGTACTGTGTCACTCTCCCACACTGCAGAAGCCATCTTTCTTGGGTGGAGCAATCCCCTTTTTGGGCTTTAGTCTGGGAGCAAGCAATAGCTCCACACTCTGGACTTCCTGTTGCCTCACACTGTGGAGCTCCCACCCTGGTGAGGAGTCAGCTGCCTGGGCCAGGGTGTATAGGTCTGGGCAGACTCAAGGGGTATCAGCGACTGAGTGGTGTGGTTTTGGGGTGGGGGTCGTTCCCCCCACTTCTCTGCAAACCAGACCGGCGCCTCCCCCTCACAGATCCTCTAGTCCCAACCTCTGGGCTCTAGGTGGCCCCATCCTGCTGAGTATGGGAAAAATCCAGGAGATTCTGAGCTGTGTGACCCTGGGAGTGGGGGGAGCACTACTCCCACCTTCCCCTCAAGCCCGACTGGCACCTCCCTCTCATGGAAGTCCCACGAGCCCACCCACCCAGCTCCGCACAGCCTTGCCCTGTTGAGCACAGGCTTCTGGTAGAATCTTGGACAAACTGAGTTGTGTGGCTCAAGGACAGGGAACATTATCCCCTTGCACTCCCAACCTGTGCAGAGCCCTCCCTTTGTGGGGGCCAAATCACAATATGTTTGGGCCTGATAAGTTCTGCTGGCTTCAACCTGATGACTCCCTGAGACTCCGACCCATCACAAAAGTCTGTGGGCACCTGGTAGATGGCAGCTAGACTTGGTATACCCTCAGATTCAGCACTGGCACTGAGTTTAAACCTGTATCAATCTGGTAATTATCAGTCATCCTTATCTGGTGACTCACTGAGAACATATCTCATGCAACTCGAGTACCACCCTGGCTTTTTCAGTGAAGGAGCCTATCAGGCACCAGCTGGTGGAAGCAGGCAGAGCCAGATCTCAGGGTTCCTTAGGACTTTTACTGACCTCTCTCTGGGACCGTTGTGGGTAAAAGCCAGCCTTGGTATGCAGCTTGGTTCTTCCTATGCACAAACTGTGGATTTCTGGTAGCTCCAAACATGTTGCCCAGGGCCAGTCATGGCAGTGTCTAATATTGATCTGCACCAGAGTCCCTCCCAAGAGGCCTCAGAACCAACACACCCAGTGGCCAATTTCGGAAAACATCAGAGCAGTATCTAATAAGCTTCTCAAGTGGCATATCCAAATAGACATCTTGGCAGGCACCAGACCCTGCTAAGGAGAATCGTGTTTTGTGTGGTCAGCCCCTGCACAGCAGCTGGTACACAGTGGTAGGGATTGATCTTCATAGTCAGTTAACCTGAGGGTCAGTCCCACACACAAATGGACCAATAGCAATCAGGACTCAATTACAACAGGAGGGCCCACATAACCCTCACAGGGACATACCTGGTGCACCCACAGGACACCTACTACATAAAACTATTCTACCAAGACTGGGAGTCATAGCCAATCTACCTAATCTACCTAATGCACAAAAACAAACACAAAGAGACAGCCAAAATGGGGAGACAAAGAAACATGCCCCTAAATAAAAACACTAGGGAAATCTTCAGAATAAGAGCTAAATAAAATGAAGGCAAGCAATTTATCAGATATAGAGTTCAAAAAAATAATAAGGATGCTCATAAAATATAGTAAGAACTTCAAAAAAGATAGCAAGCATAAAAAAGAACATAGAAACCACACACACACACACACACACACACACACACACACACAGAAATAAAGAATACAAGGTCTGTCCATAAAGTATCCAGCCACATAATATGAAAAAATAGAGAAATTTATTGAAGAAGATATAAGATACAATAAACATTGTATATAAGATAATGATGCCTCAGTCCCCTTCAAAGTAGGCACCTTGGGACCTCACACAGATCTCCCAGCATCTCTTTCATTATTCAAAACACTCTGCAAAATCCTTCATTGGACTCACCACCAGCTACCCCATTCTATATTCCTGAATTTCATTGACAGTCTAAAA
The DNA here is from genome assembly GCF_987537825.1 of Furipterus horrens. Classification (NCBI taxonomy): domain Eukaryota; kingdom Metazoa; phylum Chordata; class Mammalia; order Chiroptera; family Furipteridae; genus Furipterus; species Furipterus horrens. The sequence continues at coordinate 44,199,304 of NW_028327171.1, read as the reverse complement.
TCTCTTTCTTTTCAAAGGTGATTTTAGTTTTGGGAAAAACCAAAAGACTTTTCAGGAAAAGCAGGGCACCAAGTCTGGGCTGTAGGGGAGCTGAATCATCTGAGTGATTTGATATTTCACCAGAAAGAAACTGCTGCACGAGACATTACACATGAGTGGGAACATTATTGTGATGAAGTTGCCTATAGTGGTGGCCTTCTGAATCATCAGAATATTTCCACGGAGGAATGTTCAAGCTAAATGCAAAATCTGATGCAGATTTGTTGGTCTACTTGCTCAGTCATTTTGAATGAGATGGCCACAGAGTACACATGCTCACTCAATGGCATCTACTGCTCCCACTGACTAGTACAGTGAAGTTGTCATTGTTCACATATGTGCATTCCAGTCTGCTTTCCTTGGCTGCCAGGTTACATCGATGTCACACAAACATTCTTGTTATATTAACAATGGCTGGATTTTTTTTCTGGACAAACCTCATATGTCATGGATTACTAAGCACTTCTGAAAAAGAATGAGTTACAATATGCAAGATACACTGTTAAGATGACAGAAGATTATATATAATGTGATCTAAGAAGCATAAGAACAAAAGGATGATATACCTACGAAACTGGCAACAGTGATTGTATCTGGGGACAGGAGGATAATTGTTGGGCTGGGAATTAGAGTGAAAGATGTGTTTTTCACTGTTGACTTTTAAATCTAAATGGCTTAAATGCTCCAATCAAAAGACATAGAGTAGCTAAATGAATGAGAAAACAAGACCCATATATATGCTGTCTACAAGAGACCTACCTCAGAATGAAAGATACAAAAAGACTAAAAGTAAAGAGATGGAAAAATATATTTCAGGCAAATTGGAAAGAAAAAAAAAAGCTGGGGTAGCAATACTTATATGCAACAAAATAGACCAAGGCTATAATAAGAGACAAAGAAGGACACTACTTAAGGATAAAGGGAACACTCTAACAAGAGGATATAACCCTAGTAAACATTTATACACCCAACATAGGAGCACCTAAACATGTAAAGCAAATCTCGATGGACATAAAATTAGAGATCAACAGTAACACAGTTATAGTAGGAAATTTTAACACCCCATTGAAATCAATGGATAGATATTTCAGATAGAAAATCAACAAAGGAGCAGTAGCCTTAAATAACACACTAGTTCAGGTGGATTTAATGGATATTTTTGGAGCATTTCACCCCAAAGGAGCAGAATATACATTCTTTTGTGTCCTAATATGAGGACACAGAACAAGTTCCTATGAATTCAAGATGATAGAAATCATATTAAGCATCTTTTCTGACCATAATAGTCAATCACAAGAAAAAACCCTGAAAAACACAAAGAGACATGGAGCTAAATAACATGTTAGTAAACAATGAATAGATTAACAATGAGATCAAGTTAAAAATCAGATACCTTGAGATAAATAAAAATGAGAACACAATAACCCGAAATCTTTTGGACACAGCAAAAGCAGTCCTAAGAGGGAAATTCATAGCATTACCTCAAGAAACAAGAAAAATCTCAAATGAACAATCTGACTTTAACCTTAAAGTAATTAGAAAAAGATAAACTAACAAAGCCCAATGTGAGTAGAAGAAAGGAAAAAATAAAGATCATAGCAGAGATAAATAAAACAGAATCTAAAAAACAATACAAAAGATCAATGAAACTAAGAGCTGGCTTTTTTTTTAGATAAACAAGATTGACATCCTTTAATGAGATTCATCAAGGAAAAAAGAGAAAGTACCCAAATAAAATCAGAAATGAAAGGGAGAAATGACAACTTACCCCCTGGAAATACAATGGGTTGTAAGAAAATATTACGAACAACTATATGCCAACAAATCGGACAATCTGGACAAAATGAACAAAATAACCAAACAAACAGAAACAGGCTCATAGATACAGGAAACAGACTGACAGCTGTTAGAGGACAGGGAAGTTGGGGATGCTGGGTGAAAAGGTGAAGGGCATGAGGAAAAAAAAACTCAGACACAGACAACAGTATAGTGATTACCAGAGGGTTGAGGGAGAAAAAAGAGAGTAAAAGAGGGATAAATTATAATGGAAGAAGACTTGACTTTGGATGGTGAACACACAATACAATATACAGATGATGTATTATAGAACTGTACATTTGCAACCTACATAATTTTATTAACCAATGTCACCCCAATAAATTCAATAGAAATTAAAAAACAAAAAACATATATATTAAAAGTTATACAATAAAAGTCTCCCTCCTACCCACACAGTCCCTTTACCCCTGCAGACAGTTAAACATTATTGTTTGTTATAGATCCCCCCAGTGTTTCCTTAGGTCGTCGGCAGCCGTCCGTCTCGAGAGACGATGGTGTAGCTCCTTAAGAGTCTATCTGCACCGCCGAGAATGGCTGTGCAGTCCGACTCGGGAGTGACATGGTATCTGTCTCCTCCCGTGTTGAATCGATATCTTGCGATGACGCTGAAGCTACAGAGCCTGGGCAGGGTAATATGGAGGGTCTGCTGTTGCCCATGCAGCAGACCCCCCCTCTCTTCGCAGTTGAAGGGTCCAAGGGAAAGACAGAGTCGATACAGCTTGGGTTCAGGTGCGCCGCAGGAGTTGCCGGTGTTGACTACAACGTCAAACCGCCTTAGGGACTCTGGCTCCGGATTTTCTGTCGGGGTTTACTCCCTTAGCCTTTCCCCCGAAGAGGTATGCCGCAAGGCAGCGGAGGTTTTTTGGAGTCAGAGTTTTCCTTCTCTGATGTGCCCTGACTGGAAGATCGAACCAGCGACACTTAGCTCGCAGGCCGACACTCAATCCACTGAGCTAAACCAGCCAGGGCTTCCTTAGGTACTCAAAAGCAAATATAACTATGTAGTCTGATTTTCTCCCTTCTACAGTAAAAGTCAAGTTCCACACTTTATTTTATTTTTATAATAATATGTCTTAGGGATCCTGCCATAACAATGTAGAGTTTTCCTTATTCTGTTTCACAGAACCTTGCTCTGGCTGGGTGGGTCAGTTGGTTGGAGCATTTCTCATACACCAAAAGGTTGTGGGTTCAATTCCTGATCAGGGCACATACACACATTGCAGGTTTAAAATATCTAAGAAATGAGGCAAAATAAGCCAAGTGCTCTAGGAATTTCATATGGTTGCTTGGGCTGCACAACTGTATGTGTTGTGGGGGTGGAGTGGGGGAGGGGGGTCACTTTTAGCTCTAGATACTGGGACAGCTTCATGGAGAGACTGAGTATTGAAAGAAGGGGATGCCTATAGAAAGTACAGATGAGGAGATGGAGACAAGTGTGTATTTGACAGAGAAGCAGAACCAAAAGGATATTGATCTATCTATCATCCATCTATTGTTACAGGGAATTGGCCTTGCACAACTGTGAGAGCTAGTTAAGCAGTCTCTATAAGGCTGTCATCTCCATGTCTAATGTTGGAATGTGAAGTCCATAGTGTAGGAAGTCATGAGGGGACTCTGAATGTAAAGTGGGGGATGTCAAGAGAAGACTGAAACCCATAGGCATTAGCTGAAGTCTCAGAGGAATGAACTTGAAAGCCCTGTCAGTTCTTGTTACGTCTGACTTTGGTGTCAAGGCCATTCTGCAGAGCTAGGGCTCTATGTCACAGAGCTGAACACAAACACCTGGCTGTTGCGTTGAAAAAGTCAAAGGAGGATCCAGGGGAAAGGGGAGAAGTTGTAGGCTTAGTTGCTGCTTCATGCCAGTAAGGTGAGTCAGCAAATCAGCTAAAGATATGTGTGTGAGCCACAAAATGGCTTCTGCTTCCTGTCTGCCCTCTAACCCTCCCAAGGGTTTTCCTTTTGGGCCCACTCTCATAGGAAGCTTGCAAGAAAGGAAATTCAGGAAAAGGTAGGTCTGATGTATTCCAAGCCACTGTAAGTTGTATCCAGAGTATAGAGCTTCTGAAAATCAAGCTGAAGATTTTGGATGATACAGACAGTAAGTAAGTGGCCAATGGAATTTTTCTGAGCCCAAAGTGACAAGAATGAACTGACTTTAAGGACAATGAAACTATTGTGGTAGGCAGAACAGATTGGAGACCTGACTCAGGAGCCCAGAATGTCAAGTAAGTGGAGGCAAGGGGATCCAGGAAGCTGGAGTGGAAAGAGAAGTGGCAGAGCCTTGTCTAAAAATTTTACTGCTGGGGTCCAGGGTACAAAGCTTGCTTCTGTGCATTTGGGGGAGGGGGAAGGTCTATACACAAAGCATTGCCTGCCCTTGACATTGCTATGTTTGTCCCACCCGTTTTTTTAGCCCTAAAAATTTCAGTGCCCTGGGTCAAAGTCCCAGATTTGTGACCCTAGATGAAATCCTGAAGAGAATGTAGTGGATATTTGCCATGTCTTGTGACACCCAGCAATAGTCATTGAAAATATTTTTCTATGTTGGGGGATTTTCCACATTAAGAGCCCTAGTAGAAGCCAGTAGATCACTGTCCTAGTATGCCTTCAATCTAGGGAGACTCCAATTTGTAAGAGAGCAGAAAGGAGCAGGTGCCACACAGAATCATCTTTTTACTGATGAATAGCATTCTATTATATGGCTAGATCTCATTTTCTTTTTTCCATTCACCAATTGATAAATATTTGAATAGTTTCCAGTTTTTGTCTATTATGTACAATGATACATTTTTGTACTCCTCTTTAATTTCTCCTGAATAAATACCTTGTAGTAAAATTACTATGTCATGTGCTAAGTTCAAATTTCAAGAACAGTTTCCACAGTTTCAATTTCTGTTTTACATTTCCATCTGCAATGCCTGAGGTTTCCAGTGTCTCTACATACTCAAACTTGGGAAGGTCTGTCTTTTTAATTATAGCCATTCTGGTGGATATGCTGTGTTATCTCATTAAGTTTTAATTTGCATTTCCCTAAGGACTAATGATATTGAATTTCCATATAAATTTTAGATCAACTTGTCAATTTCTACAAAGACTGCTGGCATTTTGATAGGGATTCCATTGAAACTTTACAACAATTTGGGGAGAACTGCCATCCTACCAATACTGAGTCTTTTAATCTATGGGCATGGGACCTTTCTCCATTTATTTAGATCTTCTTTAATTTCTCTCAGCAATATTTTATAATTTTCAGTGTACAAACCATTCTCTTCTTTGTTAACTTTATTCCTAAGTATTTTATGATTTTTGATGCTACTATGAATAAAATTGTTTTCTGAATTCTGGACAATGTATTGCTATATATAGAAATACAATTGGTTTTTAAAATACGGATTTTGTATTCAGTGGCCTTGCTGGATTCATTTAATGTTCTAGCAGTTTGGGGCAGAGGACAGGGAACTCCTTAGGGTTTTATACATAGGCTAAAGATGGTATTACTTCTTTTCAATATGGATGACTTCAAAAATTTTTTTTGACTGGCCAGAAACTAAGTACGAGGTCAATTAAAAGTGGTGAGAACAAATATCTTTATTTTGTTCCGATCTGAGAGAGAAACATTCAATCTTTCACGATTAAGCATCATAGCATCAGGTTTTTTGTAATCAGGTAAGAAATTTCCCTTCTATCCCTAGTTTGTTGAGAATTTGTACCATAAATGGTCGTTGGGTTTTGTTAAATGTTTTTTTCTGCATCTGTTGAGAGTATTGTGTTGTTTTGTCCTTTTTTCTTTTATTATGGTGTTACATTAATTAATTTTCAACAATTAAACCAACCTTGTATTCCTAGGTACTTGGTAATGGTACACAATCCTTTTTATACATTATTGAATTCAATTTGCAATTATTTTTAAAGAGTTTTTGCACCTGTGTTTGAGGGATGTTAGCCGGTAGTTTCATTTTCTTTGATGCCTTTTGTTTGTTTGTTTGTTTTGAATCAGGAAAGTACTGGTCTTGTGAGATTGACAACATCTGCCTTGCTTCCACAGACAGGTGTAAATAAAATACATATTATTATAATTTCTGCACTTATTCAGATGTTTCTTTTTACTTTTAAGAAACAAATTTCATAAGTTAATTTTTTAAGTAGAAACCCGGTCTTATGTACTGGTTCGACTGCCAAAATAAAATCAATATTTCATCTGAGAACCTGACCAAGGTCCTCTGTTCACACCATCTGTCTGTTTATTGCAGACATGAAAAGAGATAGATGGCATGCCAGGACCTGAATACTTCCAAGTCAGAGTGCTAAACTCATCACAAACAGGAAAGGAGGAAGTTGCCACCTTCTGCTTTCCTTCTGCAGCATGGAGGGATTGAAAAATGTCTCCTGAGTAGTCATTGACTATCACTGTAGCTTCTTATCATGGCCCCTTGAGATTTGGGGAAGCAATGTGGTAATGGTGTGTGTGTATGTGTATAGCCAATCAAGCTGGCTCTACTGGTTAAAGTATTCCCAGATGTCAGAGACACATAAAGTAACCCTAATACTTATTATTATTGTGATTCATTTGGGTGGCTTATTTGGGTTATTTTATTTTATTTTGTTTTATGAGAGAGGGAAGGGAGGGAGAAAGGGAGAAGCACATCGATTGGTTCCCTCTCGCATGTGTCCCAACTGGGGATCGAGCCTACAACCCAGGCATGTGACCTGACTCAGAATCAAATCAGCAACCTTTTGCTTTGCAAACAACACCCAACCAACTGAGCCATACCAGTCAGGACTATTTGGGTTATTTTAGAGTCTATGAAATGTAAAGAACAATCACAATGCTCTACATGAGGGTGCTTTCAGATGAAAGAGGCATCCAAATGTAACAGGAAAGAACTACTTATTTCTAAACCTCACTTTAAATGACTTACTTATTCTGAAAACCAAGTCAGCTCAGTTTGAGACTCACTGCTTGTTCATTCTTTAGAAGTCCGTTCATACGTCACTTCTTCTAGAATTGGCAAGTACAACTTGTCAAGTGCCTACCACTGCCATTACATATCCTTTCTCATTTACTCTTTGCACAATACAGATCAGGAACTGAGACTCACATTTAAAAATATGCCAAAATCACCTTCATAATATGCGGTAGAGTCTGGTTCAAGCACAGATTCAGCCTCCCCTCTGCCCATAGCCTTGTTGGGCTTCCCAGACACAGTGTTTGTACAACCTTCTCAAAGACCCTTTACCCACCTCTCATAGTTTCCGCATTGCCTGACCCTGAGTTCCTGGGGTGATTGGGTTGGGTTCCAGGGACTATGTGGTTCTTTCATTGTATTTCTAGTACTTCATACTATCGCTGAAATGTATTCATTGACTAGAAAGCTTACATTTGAAGTTGGAAGCAAACTCAAAATTTATCTAATTCAAAATTGCCAGCCAGGAATTGAAGCTCAAAGAAGACAATATATACATATGTAAAAATAAAATAACAAGGAATCTGAACTTCAAATAATGTAAAGATAGCATTACATGAAAAAGAATTCAACTGCAGTGACTTCATAATTGACTTAATATTACTCACTTGCTTTTGAGAAATCATCCATCTGAAGTATTGGAATAAAATCTTAGACTTTTCTTAAAAATCAACCAAACGAAAACAAAACACCTGGCTCAGGGGTGGTGGACTAAGAACCTGGGCTCTGAGCCATACATACATTAAAGCCAAGCTATGTGGCCTTGTCACATGTGCCCAGCCTGAGTGAGGTGTTCTCTTACACATTTCACAGCTATGTTGTTACTCTCTAGGGCTATATGCCATTGATCAGGAATGGAAATAATCCCTTCCTCTCTCCTGACCCATCCCACTGGCTGTTCTTTCCAGCCAGACCTGATCTGCCAATTGTGCTGTCAACTACGCCTCCCCAGGGCTCACCTGTCAGGCGTGACCACGGACTTCCAAGCTTCCTTCCTCTCCATTCAACCCCCATCCCACACCCTCTTCTTCCAGGTCAGGTTGTCAACAAAATCAAGAGACCTCTTTAAATTCTCCAAAACCTGTTATTTTATTTTGAAGTTGTGATCTTTAGCCACAACATTTTCCTTTCTTCCACATTTGGTCAGTTAAGAGTGGCCATGTCACATTTCCCTTAGCCTAATCATCTCCTTTCTCAGATGTCCTGAGGGGAGCTCCCTGATCTCCAACAACAGGTTAACCCATTTGGTCTTCACAATTATATTTTTTCGTTGACTTCTTTCTGTGTATTTATTTTCTTTTTTTAAATATTTTATTTATTTTTAGAGAGAGGGAAAGGGAGAAAGAGAGGAAGAGAAACATTGATTGGTTGCCTCTAGCACACCCCCAAGCGGGGACCTGGCCCACAATCCAGGCATGTGCCCTGACTGGGGATAGAACTGACAACCCTTTGGTCTGCAAGACGATGCCCAACCCACTGAGCCACACTAGCCAGAGCTCTGTGTACTTATTTTCAAAATGATAATCTCATAATATTAGTATTTTGTTATTTTTGTTTTTCTCTTTCACAGTGCTATAGGCTAACCTGACCCTGGTATTAACTTCTTAAAACTTTTACAATACTTGTACGGAAACCTTCCCTTTAACCAAGCTCTTCTCTCTTCATCCATCCCAAATTATCTCTTTCAAAAGGGTGACATATCTTAAAGGAAATGGACAAAATGTTATTTACTTATTTACTGGATAGTCCTGAAAACAAACAAACAAACAAACAGAAAACAACGCCTCAAAACTCTAACATGCGTGGTGAATGTGTTTCAGTGTATTATGTCTTATCTTAGTTAAAAAATTCTTGTGTAGAAATTATATTTAACAGGAAGAGATGTTCACAATCAAGCAAATTATCAGTTCTTGGTACACAAATTTGCACTGGTGGTTTTCCTAGTTTGCTATACTCACTGAAAATGTTTATCCCAGACACATATTTTCTCCAACTGAACTATGTAAGCTTCCCAAATGCTAAACATTTTAAAGCATACTGTTGGTTGTATATAGATAGTTCAAGTTTTCATTTATTTCCTGGAAGTAAGAGTACTTGTTGTTCCCATTGTTTGAGCATCTGTTTCAGGTCAGCTCCTGCCAGGCCTGTGCTGACCAATATGGTAGCTATTGCCATATGTGGCCACTGAGCACTTGAAATGTGACTAGTCCAAATTAAGAGGTACTTTAAGGGGTGGGATGGGTGGGGGAGGGAAAAGGGGGAAATATTGGGACAACAGTAGTAGAATAACAATGGAAAAAAATCTTTAAAAAAATGTACTTTAAGTATAAAATGCACACCTGATTTCAAAGACTTGCTATGAAAAAAAGAATATAGATATCTGAATAATATTTTACATTGAGTACATGTTGAAGTCCTGATATTTGTAATATCTTAGGTTAAATATGAAAAATAAAACAAGTGAAGTCTGTTTGTTTTTACTTTTTAAGTGTCACTACTAGAAATTTTTGAATTTCACATATTCCTCATATTGTGGCTCACTGTGTTTGTCACAGTGCCAGCTTAGGTGCTTCATACACTTAGAAACGAATGGATGAGTGAATGAATGATACAAACTATTCTTTCCTGATTGTGAAGACAGTTCATAATAGTCTACCACAATAAAACCACACAAACTTAGGGTTTAATAGAAATATATTACAATTCAACCCAATCTCCTCACTTTGTAATTAAGATTACTGAGTCCCAGAGAAATCTCGTGCCTATTCACTACCTTCTGAATAAAGACAGAAAAGCAAGGTGTTGATTTGATACCAGCATTTTCTCTGTCATCATCAGTGGAAAATGCTTTGGTGAGGATACCAGAAGTATCCAGGGACAAAAACCCCAAATTCTAGAGTACTCCTGAATCATCTACCATACTACTTGTAGAACTGTCTTAGGCATTATGATTTCAATGAATTCACTCTTAGCAACTGACCACAGCTATCCAAGATGGACACAGGCTGAGCCACAGTCTCATGTAGGAGGGAAAGAACTGGGCTGGGCAGGGAGGTCCAAGATGGACACCTTAGGACAGTGGACATTGTGACATCACCAGTGATGGTCTTGGGTGGTTTCCCATCGCTGGCCCTCCAGTCTTAGCTGTTACTGCAAGTCCATTCCTCTACCATGAGTGTGGAGCAGCTAACATCAACAGAGCCACATGTATCTTGAGGTGACAGACTGGCTCTGGTAAATATTCCCATTTTCCTATTTAGAAGGTAACCCATTAGAATACTGCTTTTGTTGATCCTTTGGTATGAAGAGGACAATGGTGCCCAGTTTCCTAGGAACAGTCCTTGAGGTTCATCCCTTCAAATGGTTCAGAATGTGGGGGAAAAAAACCCAGGCGCTCAATTGTTTCTTCGGCTTCACTGGTAATACTTGTCAGGAGAGGGAGAGACAAAAGGCTTCCACTTCTTCCCCTATTCTGGTGAGTGTGGCATGAATTCGGGACTATGACTCTCACATGAGACTTCCTGCAGGTACACTGGCCCATCCCTGCCCCTGAGGCCTGCTTCTGTCTGCTTCACCCTTTACAATTTTTTACTCTTACATATTTATAAACAGGCAAGCTTGAATTTAATAAGCACATTTATGTAAATATTGGGCAAAATTGAGTCCACCCAAGTTGAGTGTGGGAAGGGGTGGATGACCATCCCAGACTAGGTCCCTAGGACTGTAACTATGTATCCATGGTTATCCTGCAGGCTTAATTTTAGCTAGATGCACTACCAGAAATGTTAGCAATTTGTCTTTTCAGATTACTCTTGCTCTTTCTCTTTGCTAAAAGGTATTTTAGAAGTATGGAATTCTTGGCTTTACGTGTTTCCTTAAACAGAATTGCAACAATTTTATCAGGGAATAAATGTAGCCTAAAATGAAGTTTTAAGAATCTGAGGCAACAATTCTTTTCTTTTTCCTTTTTTATCCCCACCTGAGGATATGTTTGTTTGTTTTTTAATTGATTTCAGAGAGAGGGGAAGGGACAGAAAGAAACATTGATGTGAGAGAAAAACATAGATTGGTTGCCTCCCATATGCGCCTAGACTGGGGATTGAACCCACAACCTAGGTATTTGTCCTGACCAGAAAATGAACCTGCAACCTTTTGGTGCACAGAACAATGCTCCAACCGAGCCACTGGGCCAGGGCAATAATTATTTTCAAATAGTTGCATGTTTTGACTGAAAAAATTACACTATCTACAAATACTCTATATTAATTTATGTAGCTAGAGGTGTATAGTGAATAAAAATGTATGAGATTTCTCTATATATACATATGTATACATATACATGATTTTATATATATACACATATATCTATACATATCTATCAATAGAGAGGGAGAATGAGGATAGTAGATTTTAGCTAGAAATTTCCATCTTATTTCTTATTATTGTATTGAGATTGTCACTATAGAAAATAATCTTTACAAATTCTGTGCTTAAAACAACCTCAAAGCCTTAACTTAAATATTTGAAAACTCATGGCAAAAAAATGTACTATGAACATGTTAATGAATATTCTTTATTTAATCAAACCTTGTAATTTATGCTTTATCTTCAGGACTTTTCCACTTTAAAAATAATCAGGACAATTTTAACAAACATGTTTCTCTCACTCAATAACCATGATTTAGTAATAATTCTCCATTTCACATTCAGTGCTGTAGCCTGAAAGTGCAGTAATGAGTACAGTTGCTACTACATTTACCATCTGACCATATGGTATAATGACGAGACGGACGGCTGCCGACGACGAATATGGTATAATATACATCTGCCAAGGAGAACAGACACTCCATTACAATAACAAACAATATAGTCAGTCTTAAGGCAAACTGACAGACATTAGTTAGATATCTTCTTTCTTTCTTTTAGTTTATCCAACCATTACCATGTAGCACATATATATGTCACACATGCCAGGCACTCACTTTGACTGAAAACTCAAAGATGTCTGCAACTGGGTTTCTGGCCTGGAGCAGTACACAGGGAAGGTGTTCATGTAGGTAAATGATTATCATATGATGTCACAAGTGCAAAAGAAGTATACACAAGGTGTCACAAAAGTGCTGGAATCCAAGGATGAGTCAGGAGACAATCACAGAGAAGATGGTCTTTAGTTGAGTATGAGGTCTTGGTAGGAAGTACAGGGTGGTGGTTAAAAGAACAGACTCTGTAGCCACACTAGCTGGGTTTAAACCCCAGCTCTACTACATACCAGTGGAAGAACCTTAGGCATGCTGTTTAACCTCCTGTGCTTTAGAGTCCCCCTCTGCAGAGTAGGCACAATCATTGGACATGGCTCATAGGATTGAAGTACGGATTATGTAAGTTAGTATGTATCATGGGTTTAAACAGTGCATGTTACATGGAAAGCCCTTGGTCAGAGTGAGCCAGGGATAGCAGAATAAGAGAAAGCAAGCAGACATGCAGGAGTAGGGCAGGCTCGAATTGTTAAAACTGACATATGAGGTGTGTTTATGTGGAAGGTAGTGGGAAATGGCAAGGTGAATGGACAGATTGTGGAGGCGGAGCCTTATGACCACACCATAGAGGCTCGTGTTTATGAAGCCACTGGAGGATTCTAAGGAACAAATTCATATTTATATTATAGAAAGACAACTTTGGTGCAGTGAAGAAAGAGTGAAGGCCAGAAGATTAGCTAAGGGGCTACTGATAAGATGAGTAGAGATCATGATAAAGGCTTGGCTGAGGAATGGGCCAGGCAGAGTATAGATTTGCAGTTACTTAGGAGGTAAAATTGAGTTTTGGTGACCAATTAGATTAAGGGGGATGAAGTAGAAGAAGTTGTGGATGACTCTTACATGTCTAGTTTGGATGATTTGGTAAAAAGGTAGAAGGACTAGTCAAGAGGGGCGTAGGTAAACATGCCTCGCCTCCTTGCACAGCCACGCAAAACTCGCAACTAGACTACAAAACAAATATCACCCAGAATTGTCAAAAAATTGAGCTGTATGGAAGTCTGACAACCAAGGAATTAAATAAGTCACATTCATCCAGATGGGTAGGAGGGGTAGAGATGCGTACACACATGGAGAGGTAGAGAGGTGCAGAAGTGCAGAGATGCAGAATGAGGGATCTCACTCCCATGTGTAGTGGATAAAAATCAAGAGGGATACCTCAGGAATGAGGGATCCTAGCCCCGCACCAGACCACCCAGCCCAGTGTTACAGTACCAGGAAGATAAGTTCCCATAACTCCTGGATGTAAAAACCAGTGGGGATTGGGGTGGCAGAAGAATCAGCCGGATTCTCAGGAGTCTCCTCTTAGAGGGCTTGCAACAGATTTAGGATTTATGCAGACAAACTCCCTCTGGGCTCCAGCACCAGGGCAGCAGCTGGAAAAACACTGTAGCATAAGGGGAGAAATTGAAGTGTCTGGCATCAGGGTGAGTGCTGGTGGACAACTTTCTCCTGGACAAAACACCAGAGGCCATGCAGTGGCATTGTCTCCTTTCTGTGCCCTCCCCTACAGAGAGTCACAGAACAGTGACACCATTTCAGAGAATCTAGCATCTTGATTCACACAGGTTGCTCCACCCTGGCAATTACCTAAGGCTCCCCCTCATCCAACTTACCAATGTGCTTTTCTACAATAGGCCATACTACTAAGACAGGGAGTCAAAGCAGCTCTACCTAATACACAGAAACAAACACAGGGAGCCTGCCAAATTGAGGAGACAAAGAAATATGACCCAAATTAAAGAAAGGAACAAAACTCCAGAAAAGGAATTAAACAAAGTTGAGATAAACAATCTACCAGATGCAGAGTTCAAAACACTGATTATTAGGATGCTCAATGAACTCATTGGGTACTTCAACAGCATAAAACAGACCAAGGCAGAAATGAAGTTTACACTAAGTGAAATAAAGAAAAATTTACAGGGAACCAGTAGTGAAGTGGATAAAGTCAGGACCCAAATCAATGATTTGGAACATAAAGAAGAAAAAACATTCAATCAGAATAGCAACAAGAAAAAAGAATCCAAAAATAAAAATAAAAATAAAAATAATGAGGATAGGCTTAGGAGCCTTTGAGACAATTTCAAACATACCAACATCTGCTAGAAGGGATTGGCAAGAAGTATCTAAAGTGATGAAAAGCAAGGACCTACAACCAAGATCACTCTTTCCAGCAAAGCTATCATTTAGAATGAAAGAACAGATAAAGTGCTTCCCAAACAAGGTAAAGCTACAGGAGTTCATCACCACCAAGCCATTATTACATGAAATGTTAAAGGGACTTAAGAAGAAGAAGATCAAAACCATGAGCATTAAAATGGCAATAAATTCACAACTATCAACAACTGAATATGAAAAACAAACTAAGCAAACAAGCAGAACAGAAACAGAATCATAGATAAGGGGATCATTTGGAGCGTTATCAGCTGGAGGCGGGGGGGGGAAGATGGGGGAAAATATGCAGGGATTAAGAAGTACAAATCAGTAGGTACAGAATAGACAGAGGGATGTACAGTATAGGAAATGGAACAGCCAAAGAACTTATATACATGACCCATGGACATAAACTTAGGTGGGGGCACTGCAGGAGGGAATGGGGGTACTGTGTGGAGTGGGGAAAGGGGGAAAAGTGGGACAACTGTAATAGCATAATCTATAAAGTTTTTTTTTTTTTTTAAGTCAGAAAGAAAAGCAGGTTTGTGGGATAAGGTTTTGGATTTGTCAAGATTGACAGGCCTCTGGAACAGCCAAAATTAGTGTTTAGGCCTGCCACTAGGGAGCTGGAAGTAAAGATCTAGGACTCCTCAAGATAAAGGCAGTAGTTGACATTGTGGGAATGTGAGTGAGAGCATGGCACAGGTTGTATACGGGAAGAAATTCAGGGATGGTTCTGGAAAGCCCAACACTTAAGAACCAAAGAAAGCTGAGTCAGCAAAGGAGTCTTGTCACAGGCGAAGGAGGAAATGTGTAAGAAAGTGAATTATGGAAAATGATGGAGAGGAAACTTGAGGAAGTGTTCAAATGTTAGAAAGAGCTCAAATGGCATGAGTACTAAGAACTCTCCACTGGAGTTGGCAATTAGGCAAAAGCTTAAGAAAACCCCGTCAGCTACTACCTCAGTGATACGTAACAGTGTAGGGAGAGAGATACAATGAATCTTCTTCATTAAGATCCTAGGTCTCAGTTGCTATTTCAGGTCAAATGCTAGGTAAATTCTTGGTGAACATCCATGGATGTTGTCCAGCTTCACACTTCTTGCATCAGGCAGATCTTGCCTGTCCTCACAGAGCTGATTTCCCAGCCTAGCAAGGAGCTTGGCACATTAGTATGTGCCCACTGAAGACTGGTGGAAAGAACGGATGAACGTCTGCATTGGCCAGGTATCTGTCTTGGTAGTGCTGGGAACTTCTGGTATATGGCTGGCTCCAGGAAGTGTTAGGAGACCCCCAGGAGTAGCCAAAGTTCTGTTGCTTTGGTAAGAACTTCAAAGTCGTTAAGTTATAGGGCTGATCTGGTAGCTTATGGCTGTGTTGGAGGGAAAAGGGTGTTAGAGGTGAAGGTGATAATACCTCCAACTCAGGCTGATTCTGTTCTGAACCACAACTTTTGACTGATTCTTAGTTGTGATTTTCTGATGGTTGCTTTATCTCTTATTTCCTTTCTTCCTTAGTGTGTGAAGTGTCTAATCTGTCCAGCAGGATAGTCTATTTCTTAAGCAGGGACCACTCCAGAGTCTTTTGTACTGCCTGCAGCATATTTGTCCACCTGACCCTCAGCTCAGAATCCTGGTGCCCTCAACCTTACCAGACTTAGAACCAAGAATAGGTCAAGCCTAGACTGTCCGCCGGCCTTGACGTCCATCAGCCGTCAATGAAAAATGTGTTCGTTACTTCCCAAAACTTTTCCTAGGAAGGCTGAACTGATTGGATATTTAGAGCAAACAGCTGCGCTGATGCTGCAACTTCGGCCACTAGTGGAATGCGTGGGGCCTTGAATGTCCAGTCTTTCTTGCCTGGAACCCTAGAGCGGTGCTACTGGTCTCCCTGTGGCCCCTTAGGTCTGCGAAGAGCCTGTGCTATACTAAAGGGCATTACAGCACCCACATGGCGAGACTAAGGTCTCCTGTACCATATCCACATGGGGGACCTGATGCAATCCAGATTCTGGAGCCAGGGGGTGGCGGTAGGGGGGAGGGTAGAAGAAAACATGGAGGTGATGTTTTCACTGTTGTCTTCCTTTCCTTTTTCTTTTGTAATGATGGGGTGTTTGGGATAGATCTAGCACCTCAGTCCTATCCATTCCAGTCGCCACTTGTTGCTCCAGTTATTGGCCACCGCTCGAGCCGCTCTAAGCTCGTGTAGACGCGGCCCGGAGGTCCGACGGCGGAAAGAGCGAGTAGGAAGCGGAGGTGGGTGTCCACCGACCCCCAACCTCGCCGGAGACCGCCGGGCGCGGCGGGAGGATGTCGGCGCGCGGAGGGCGTGCGTCGCCCCCGGCGCCGCCCGCGTCTCCCGCCCCTCTCCCGGGAGGACCCCGCGCCCCGGGGAACCCCGGCGCGGGGCTCCCGACATCCGCCCCCTTCCCTCCGCCTCTGCCAGGCCCGGGGCTGCCTCCTCGGGCCGCGCCGGGGCCGCCCCGCACTGCGCATGAGCGGGAGCCCGGCAAGCCCGTGAGAGGAGCCGCTGCTGCCGCCGCCGTCCATTCGCTGCGGAGCCGGAGGAGGAGGGGAGAGGCCTGGAGGACACCAACATGGTGAGGCACTGCAGCCGTCCGTCCGCCTGCCCGCCCGCCGCTGGGGGCCGGCGGCGCCGCCGCGCACCCCCGCCCCGGTCGCCCTCCGCCCCGCGGTGACCCCGCTGCCCCGAGCCTTGGCCCGCGGCCTCTATCCCGCTCCCCGGCGGGGCTCTCCTCCCCGCCTCTCCCTTCCTCCTTCGTCCCTTCCCGCCCGGCGCCGCCGCTACGCGAGAGCCGAGGAGGCGGAGCGGAGCCGGGCCTAGTCGGGAGCCCCAGGGAGTTTGGGGCGCGGGGAGCGGCCTCCGGTACCTGGTGCCCTCGCCCGGGCCCAGGCGCGGGGCGGGGGGAGGGGGGCGTTAGGGCGGGGGGAGGGGATGGGGCAACGGCCCTGCTCCAGCCGGTGCCCTCGCCGGCTCCATTGTGTCTGGCCGGGGACCGGTGTCCGGGGTTCCGGGTGAGGATCCTCCCCCCGCCCTGGAGCCAGGGCTGCCCCTCCGCCCGGCCGGTGAGAACAGACTTTCCCCGAGCTGCTCTCCCTCCTCCGCTCCCGGCTCCAGCACCCCTCAAGTCTCCAGGCAGTTTTGATTGGGGCGGGGTATCAGCCCCTTTCCTTTCTCCATCACCTCTCGCTGCGTCCCATGCTTTGGAAAATGAGTTTCACTGGCCTGTTGGTGGAGGTTATAGTTACTTCTCTGCTGAGACCACGGGAGACCGCCGAGCCTGGGGGACGAGCTGGAGGGAGGGGGGGCGAGTACGGAAGTGCAACCTGTTCTCGTTTCATAAAATTAGGAGAAACAGACTTGTTACCTTTTGAGCGCATATTTTATTTGCTTGGAGTGGGAGGAGTAATTTCTTTATTACGCCAGTTAAAAAGACCATTTGTGATTTTTAAGAAACAGCTTGTCAAGTTATCCCCCTCTTTCTTTAAATTTTGTTTTGGGGGGGATGTGTTACGTGGTAGTCAAGTTATCTGTTCACATTTCGGTAATTATGCACCTGACTCTGTTGGACTCTTTGTTTTTCAGAAGCGATGTTTGGCATTGTGGTCTGAGCGTGAGTTGAATTCCATTGCAGGTTCCTGTATGAATAGACAGTAAAAATGATATTGTTGTCCGTTGGGTCATGGGCGGCATAAAGACCTCTTTGAGGAGGGTGTATGCGTGCGTGTCGGTGTGAAGGGAATGCCCCAGTGTGTTCTGTATTTAGTTGGTCTTATTTCTTCTGGATGACACTTATCTAGCCCCAACCTCCAACTTGGCGGCATTTTGGTGTCATATATGGATTATGTGGGTTAGTTTGCCATATATTCAACATTTATATTCTATCGTAAGTTCCATAAAAACTTACTGTTTGTAAGAAAACTTTGCCATAAAGTACAGGTCAGTGTTTGGATTGATATCAGTGTTCAAAGACCCACTAGGGCATCTAAACAGTTTCTAGTTTCTTAAGTATTTTTACCGTCATAGACATTACTCCTAAAGCTTCCAGACTCTTGGTGTGTAGATGAGTAGTAAGCCTAAAGTAATTGAAATGTGTTCTATTCTTAATAGTATCCCAATCAGCATCATCCTGTGGAATCCAAGGTCTTGGTAATGCTCATCACCTGTTCAGGAATTCAGGCTTCATGCGGTTCATGTGAGAGATCAGCTTGGATTTGAGCTTGTAAGCTTCTAGCCTTTTGTTAATATTAAATAGCTAGTTTTGGAACTTAGCCATAACTCATCCAATTATACCAGTAGTGACAAGATATTACTAATTTAAAACACTTTCTGTGGTTGAACTCAGATCATGTCACTCCAGTTGTCTTGGCATGCTCTTGTTAGTTTAGAAACTAAATCACCATGCGCCCTGATAGAAGGCCACAAGAATTTTTTAGGTAAGAAATTTTTCATTATAAATTTCTTATAATTCCTTGTTGATATAATTTATGGGCTACAGTTAGGTGTTTTTTGGTGTGTGTAATGCAGCCCATTGCTAGAGCACGTGTTATTGTCAATTCTGGGACAAGCTTAAATGATGAGATAATCTGAAATATTTTGTGTAAGAAAAAAAATTGTTCAGATAACTTTAAAAATAATCCAAAAGTAGACAGTATTCTGTTACTTGTGAACATCTTTTTTAAAATGTTCAAGATTTCTGCGTTTTCTTATTTGTAAGATGACAGAGTGGAATTTGATGATTTCTAAAGTCCTATTCAGCTATAAAATTTTCAGTTATAATGATTTTTAGTAGAGGTGTGAGAAATGTGTAACCTACTAGATTTTTGATTCATGGCATCATAGAATTTTTAGACTGAAATGGCTCCAGAGAGCGTCTATTTACTCCTCTTCCCTTTTACAGAAGAAGAAATTGAGGATCAAGGAGGTTTTGAGGCTCAAGATTGCAAAATTGTTGCAGAACTGAAACTGTTTTCTCCTGGTTTACAATTTCCCCCAGTATTTATGGTACATGCGCTCTTCTAACTCATATGAAATCTGGAGAAATGGTTGAAAATTGTATTTGAAAATAAATTATATTACTCATGTAAACAGGAACACCCAAGTATTAATATTTTAAATAACAAAATTCAAGTTAATGGATGATTAATGATAATTACTGTTTTTAGTGGGTTTTTAAAAAATGTGTGTACTTTGAAATTTAAGCTTGTATTTTGAAAAAATACTAATTTATAAATTCAGATGAATGTAGGCCTATTCAAGATTGTCCCTTTAAGACTTGTTGTACATTCTTTTACATATATATGTAACTAAACTGAAGGCGGGCCTCCATTCCTTTTGATGATTATTTAATGCGTACCTACTTTGTATCAGTCTCTGTTCTAGGTACTAGGGATGTGGGTATATATGTGTCTTGTTTGTTTCACTGAAAGATAAAAATCCCTGCCCTGGTGAGGGTTACATTTTAGTAGGGAGAGACAAATAATAACATAGTATATCTTTACTCTGTTACAAGGTGTGAAGTGCTATAGGGAAAAGCCCTTTAGGAAGAAGAGTTGAGAATGCACAGTGAAAGTGGGGTTGCAAAAGGGTGTTTGCACCACTGATAAGGTGAATTCTGAGCAGACTAGCAGATGAAGGAGTAAGTCAACAGAAATGTGGTGGGGAGAGATTTGAGGATCATTGAGACCTGGGTGGCTGGAGCAGTTTGTATGGGGGAGAGGGGCTTGTTGGACATTGGAGCAGATGAAGTCTGAGTGGTGGTCAGGTGTGGAGATGGGCCAGGGTGGTGGGCATTGAAGAGATACTGGGTTTTTATTCCAAAAGAAATGGGAAGCCACTGAAGGATTCTGAGTATGATAGACCTTGTTTCTGCTGTCCCATAGTGTCCTATTGCAATATTGCAATAATTATTTTTAAAGCAGTGTTAAAGACAATAAAACCCATATTAGAGTTTTCTTTACCATGCATCTTCTGTGAGTTTTGTATTCTGTTTAAGATGACTGTCCGGCATTCAGTAAAAACTAGTTGACTGTTGAGTTTACCTAATTAAAATACTACAATATACTTCTTTACTTCTTTCATAGATTGCTTTTGAATATATTCTAGTAGTTTGTATATAGTTTAATGGTTATATGCAGAAAACTTGGCCATTGAGGAGAAAGGAGGACATTGACATTTGTGGGGAACATACTGTGCTGGTCAGACAATTTACCGCTGTTATTTTATTCCATCTCCACTCCAGTTTGTGAGATAGGTGTCGTTTACCTCCTTTTAACGTTATATGGAAACGAATGTTTATTGATTCTAAATGATATGACTGCAGTAGAGAGCTAGTATGTGGCAGAGCAGGGATTAGAAGCTTAGTTTCTCTGGTTACACACTTTACCTCTCTTAAAAAAAAACAAAACAGAAGAAAACAGAGGGCACACTTTTGGTATAGGTGTGGAATTTTTTATTAGTTTCACTCTGGTTTCTTCCTTACATTGAATAGCTGTTTTCATATATAACCAAATCATTTCATTTAAACATTTAAGTAATTGAAAAATTAAAACTTTTGGTACATACAGTAAAAAAGTTGAATGTAAAATTAACTCATTGTGGTAGTGGTTTGGTTTTTAAGTTTTAAAACAGCTGAGCTCATTTTAGTTAAGTGTCTGTTTTGAGTATGGCCTCATAGGTTGGATCCAGCATAATGAAATTCTGTGAGAAAGCCCCCCTTTAAGTTTCAGTATGTGCTGTTCAAGTTGTGATAGTATTAGCCATGACATTTGATGAAGAGAAATAGTTCCAAATAGGATTCAGTTGCTTTGTGGACACAAACAAGCTCTTGAATAACCTGCTATCTAGTTTACCTACTCACTTCAGGTCTGTACCCCCCACCTAAGAAAAGCAAAAAACAGAGGGGGGAAAATACCACTAAAGCATCTTATATCACTTTGTTGAACCAGTTTATATAATTAATACCTAATCAGTGATCAGGCTACTTGTTTGCACTGTCAAAATTTAAGAGATTTACTTTTAAAGAGTTCCAAAGAACTTAAAAGAGCTTTAGGAAACAACTCTTGCCTTACACTTTTGAATCCCTCAACACTGAATGGAGTGTTTAGCAACAGACATAAGTTGACATGGCCCATTCCTTTGTCTTATTTTTTATTTCAATAAATATTTAGAGTGCTTATTTATTATTCCAGAATTCTAACATTTCTGAATTTTAAATCTGAGTAGTTACTAAATCTTAGAATTAGGAGATTTCATTTTTCAAGGATCATTTATTCTCTTTATGAAACAAATATTGCATGACTGTTGAATGCTAACCATTATAAGTTCTTTAACTGTGGAACTTAAAAATCCCATTTAATTAGTTTTTGTTAGTAATCTTTTTGTAGTTCAATTTTTTTTTTTTTTAAAGAAAAGATATCTATGGGAAGGAGAAGCAAATTTAAATTAGTTACCTTGACTGCTTGTTAGAAGTTGAAGCAGTAACTGGGAGAATCATCAGAAATATGATAGCTAACACAAGTATCTTGAGGAGGCAGTTTCTATCCTATTATCATAGATAATCAGGGATTGGCAAAACTAACTGTTTTTAGTAGTCAAAATGGTCTATAAACCAAAATCAAAACATTCCATTTACAGTTATAGTCAGTCATCTTTTGAGTAATCTGATAATTCTGTGGATGGGGAAGAGAAAATCCTTTAAATTTCCATTAAAATAATACTTTTTTTAAAACCTGCGAGAAATCCCTGGCCAGTGTGGCTCAGGTGGTTGGAATGTCGTCCTGTAACCAAAAGATCAAGGGTTTGATTCCTGGTCAGGGCATATACCTAGTTTGCGGTCCAGGGATGATGCATTTCTCTCATATTGACGTTTCTCTTTCTCTCTTCCTCTCTCTCTAGAAGCAATGAAAAACAAACAAAAAGTGTCCTCGCATAAGGGTAAAAAAAAAAAAATGCTGTGAGAAAAGTCCTTTAAAAACATACAAAACAAATATACTTACAAGTATTTCTTTTTTTTCTGGTGAATTGCCATCATATAAAACATCTTTGGGTATAATAATTGTATAGTATATTATTCCAGATTTGACTTGGTGTAATAAGTAGTGTAGTACCTCTAAAAGAAGAGTTCATTTTAACTGTCATTCAGAGTGTAGGAAGCCTACAGAGGGACGATAAGAGCCACAGGCCTAACGCTAAATAGTGATCTAAACTTCAGATTATCATTTAAAAGAATAGATGGAGGGGTTTTGTTTTTAATTAATATTTGAAATTGTATACATTTGCTTATAATTTCTGGCCATAACCTGTACATGTATATGTATTTTCCTCTGGGTTTCAAGTCTTCTCATTGGAAAAGGAAACCCTGTGCTCCAGTGCCCCCTAATTTGCCACCTCTGTACATTTAAAGCTATAGATTTTGGTAATCTTTTTAAAAAACAGAATGACAGGACTACAAATACTTGTTTCTTCCTGTTGAATTACTTATCTTAAGAATACCTATCCCTCTCTTCTCCCTTTTCCTCCCTCCCTAAACACTGTAAAGGCAAGTCCCATCCCTAAATTAGCTTTTTTAGTTACATTGTGAGGGAATTCTTAATTGGAAAATTTTAGTCCGGATGTAGACTGTTTACACTTGAAAGGAGAAAGGTCAATTGATTGCTTAACTTTTTCATAAAAATGTGTGAAGAAATATTGTTCACAGTTCATTCTCTCCCCGCTCCCCATACACACATATTTAGTTAGTGGTTGCACTTTTGCCCCCTTTTTTTCCCTCTTTTACTTGGTGACAGTGTACATTGAATAAATGGAAAGACCATGCTTGAAATTAGGCACCAGGCTCTACTACTTTTTAGACAAGTCTGTGGTCTTTAGATAAATTGAGCTCCGAGGCTTAGTCTCCTCATTGGTAAAATAGACTCAATGATAACCACCTTGCATAGTTGGCACACAGTAGGAGCGCAAATAAATGTTAGCTGCTAGTTTTCTGATTACGGTTCTTATTGTTCTTACTTTACCCTATTTACACAAAATTACTTTTTTCTCTAAAATATTATTTGTTTCATGGACTTGTAAAGAGTACTTAACTATGTGCTAGTTATAGTTCTAAGAGTTTAACCTGAATTAATTTATGTAACCTTCACACCTGTTTACAGATGAAGAAATTGAAGCACGCAGAAATCAGAAATTAAGTGATTTTTCCAAAGTCACACAGCAATTAAGAGGCACAGGTAGGATTAAAATCCTACCTGTCTGGCTTGAGAGCCTGCACTTTTCACTAATGATACACCTCATACTGCCTCTCTGTGCAGTTAGAAGCAAAGAGGATATATAGCTGTTCCTACTTGGGTTCTTAGCCTGGCTTTCTTGCAGAATTTGGCTCCTAGGTGAAAGTCTTCTCTAGAACTAGGTAGTCTCGTTAGAGTTGAATTGATTTTTTTCTGCACTTCTGACTTCAGACCTGTAGCCTATGGGAAGGCTTTTTATAAATGAGAGGTTTGAGATATTGTAACATTTGGCTTTAGCTGCTGAATACTGTGTATCATATATGGAAAGTATGATTTTCTGGACTTAAAACTAGCCTTTTTAAGTTTCAGAGAAACTCCTAATCATATGGAAAACACACAAGAATCAACATACAGAGCTTTTAGTGATAATTATGGGTGATCATTACAATGTTTTGATTTTTAAAACATTGCCTTTTGTGAGCTATATCAACTCCTGAGACAGAAAATTACTTACTTAAAAAAATATAAAGACATTGGTGTCTTCCTAGAGGTCAGACTGAATTTGAGACTTAAGGGTGAGAAGATGCAAATTTAGAATAGTAGAAATAATAAAAGGAATCTTAATATTTCATTTGAAATTGTTAGAACTTAGTTAACTAGAAAATCATTTCCCATGTTTATTGTTTTTCTTGAAATATACGAGAAATTTCTTTTTGTTAAAAAAGACTTTATTTTTGGAGAGGGAAGGCGAGGGAGAGAAACATCAATGTGTGGTTGCCTTTTGCACACCCCAACTGGGAGCCTGGCCTGCAACCCAGGCATGTGCCCTGACTGGGAATCGAACCGGCGACACTTTGGTTCACAGGTCAGTGCTCAATCCACTTAGCCACACCAGCCAAGGCTGAAGAATTTCTTTAAGATCATTATTATTTAGTGCAAAAGCTGAGCCCCTATTTTATCACAATGGACTTTGTAGATTCAGTGTAAAATATACTTGACTACTTTTATGATTCTTGGCTACATTTAACGTATTTGTCTGTTTTTTTTTCCCCCTAGACAATCTGTTATTTAAATGTGATTTTTACATTTCTTGAGTGAAAAAATTGCAAGCATGTGGTAGATTTAAGTATTAAATAATATGTATTGATAACCATGATTTTTACTTTGGAAAGATGAACAAGTAAGTGCTTTTTACTCTCCAGATTATGGTGGTACTGTTACAGAAACAGGGGAGTCCAAAAACAAACCCCAGAGTTTGCGCTGGGAGATAGGGAACAGAAAGCAGCTTTCAGGATGCCCTTGCATGCCTGGAGCTAGTGGCTAGAAACATTGTTGCAAAGATCCCCTTTACTTCTAAGACTCAGGAAGATGGGAGGGATCTTGGACTGTGGGCTGGTACGAAGAAGCAGACAGAGCCTAGGTAGGGTTCTGTGAATGGTCAGAACGGTTTGCAACACCCACTGCGTGAGAGGACGCAGGGGGAGAGAGGAGGCAGGGAGGAAGAGAAGCAGCTGCGGACATCTTGGGCTGGCTCTGGCTCTAGGAAGCTCTCTCTCTCTCTCAGGCTCTCTCTGGCCCTCACGCCCTCACTCTCTGGCTCTTGTGGGCTCCCTCCATCTAGCTTGGAGAAGGGATCTCCAGGATGCTTTAAGAAGAGGCTCTTGCCAGGCTGCTTTGAGAAGGAGAGGAGATCCATGCGGTTTGCAGGAAGAAGGCAGTTTACAAGGAGGCTGAGAATCCAGGCGGTCCTGCATTGAGAGCTGGAGGGTACCACAGCACAGAAAGGACCTCCCCAATCAGAACTGAGTGATTGGCAGCTACTGGTAAAGCTGAACTGTGCCTAGGAAGTAGGGGAACGGTGTTTCTGACTTTCCTAAGACTGGCCAGGTCTGGGAGGGGGAGGCAGGACTTTGTGTAAATAAACAATTCTTTTTCTTTTCACCAAACTCTGGTATTCAAAGTTACAATTCTGGCGGCGGGCAATCGGGCCCCTAACTAAACAGCCCGTGGGTTCTGTTTCAATCGAAGCAGTCCAAGGGTTCTGCTACAGTACTTCTAACTTTGGTAATCTTTGGTACAGTTGTAAATAGTTTTCTATTAAAAGAGACATTTCTTTCCTTCCTCATATCCTTTCTTCCTCTCTCCTCTTCCTCCCCCCACCGTTTTTTTTGCTAAAATAAAAAAATAATCAGAATATATCCTGTATTTTATACATTTTACATACCAATATTGAATTTCTGTGAAAATTTTGTATTTAGTCTTCACATTTGAGTACTGAATGTTGTATTGCCTGATTGTGTTTAGTGAGCAGTCTAGTTCTTTTAAATCTCTCAGTTTGAGCCAGATCAAAGATTCTGGGGTTCTCAGATATGTTTGCTTATACCACAGAACAGTGTATCTATTAATGTATGCCATATGCACATGCCTTCATTTGCATTTGTAGCTTGGGAATAACCCAAGTATTTTGCTGAGAAGGCGGTATTAGGACTTGTGAGAGGAAAGAGTAATAGTGGGGAGGCTGACATTCCACAGGAGACCAGCTTGGGTGGGAGGGAAGGGAGAACGTGGTTCTTGATGCTGGGAGATAGTGGAGGCCTAATTGCCCTGCTTCATTTGCTTAGGGTTCAGGTCAGTTGAGAAATGAATCAGTGTCAACATAAGGCAAGTGAGAAGAGCTTATTACAGTAGAAAGGCTCTATGGAGAGAGCCTGTATTATAAAGAGGTGATTCTTTCAGGGGACGAAAGGGAGAATCCTATTAAAAATTACCTTAGTTGGAAGGATGCACAGTACTTGTTCATATTTCAGGGCCTCTGATTTGAGTGAAAATATGAAATTTTATTGATAATTATCTTGACTCCTGAACACCACCATGAGAAATATAGGATGCTCCATATTCTGTTGCTTTCTCACATTTTCTAAAAATGGCAAGAAAACAAAAGGGGTGGGGTGGGGAGGAGAATTGTACTCTAGTGGGTTTTAGGACTGCAACACCTGTTAATCTCTTTGTTACCCAGGGTCATTTGACTGTCCTGGCTGGCTAGATAATGTCGCCATCTTCGCCGCTACTCCTTATGTACATGTCCCTTTAGAGCTTGGTGCTTCATCAAGGTTTTGAGAGTAGCTCTGCTTCCCTTCTACAGCCTTTCTGCATGATCTCAGGATCCATTTTTAGAAGAAATGCAGGATGGTTCAACTTCCTTTGCCTCTGTTTTAGTTTCTTTTCCAAAATGATACCAAATTTTTTGTGTTAAGATTTTTTTTAAAACTTGTCTTTCTGGTTAATAGATCAAAAATAAATCTCGAGCTGTAATGTTTTAATATTTTATAAGGAGAAAGTATTGCTGAGAATAATTAGGCACGTGGAAAAACTTAGTCTTCTGTGGTTTTACATAGTGTTTCAGTTTATTTTCTGGTTTCAATAGAACAAGTTGAAATCATCGCAGAAGGATAAAGTTCGTCAGTTTATGATCTTCACACAATCTAGTGAGAAAACAGCAGTAAGTTGCCTATCTCAAAATGACTGGAAGTTAGATGTTGCAACAGACAATTTTTTTCAAAATCCTGAACTTTATATACGAGAGAGTGTAAAAGGATCATTGGACAGGAAGAAGTTAGAACAACTATACAATAGATACAAAGGTGAGTGTTGTAATTTTAAATATTTTGAGTTAGGTGTTCCAAAGTTATATGCTGCTTGTGAAAATAATACATAGAACATATGTATTTGTATATGTAATACATAGAACATATGATATGGTTATCTCAACAGAGCTCTGTAGATCTTAGAGTTACTTCAGGAGATTTAAGAGTAATTATTTTCTCTATCCACTAAAATTTCTTGTTAGGCTCTTTATTTCTTCTCCTTAATTCCCCCACATTTTTCCTTCCCCATGATCAATTTTGAGAATGGTGGCTGGGGCAGGGGGAGGCTGGTTTTTTTTTTTTTTTTTTTTTAATGTTTTTTATTGATTATATTGTTACAACAGTTCCAATTTTCTCCCCCTTGTTCCCCTCCACCCAGCACCCCCCTCCCCCAGCAATCCCCCCCAAGTCCATACCCCTGGTTCGTAAAAATTAACTATCCCCCCCCTCTCAAATATTAGGACCCTTTGTAATCTTGTAAAGGACAATGGGCGAAGGTCTCAAGCTCCTCTAGCTGCTTCAAGCTGGACATGGTCGTCGTCCTACCTACCCTTGGGTCCAGAAAACCCTAGTAAGAGTGGGGGTGTGGAGGGGAGGGTGGCCTTCCCACATGGGGAAGGATCGTGCAGACTCCAGGTCAGTTGGCTGTCTCCGGTCAACGGCGTGGGTTTTTTTTTTTCCCCCTTTATTTAATGAAACTCAGCTGAACTGATTTTAAGAAAACCTGCACGATAATTTTAAGAACTTTTCAATAATTTAATATACACTTTAAAGTATTTAAACAATATGTAATAGATGAATAAAGAAAAATTAGTTAAGTAGTTTCTCCATCTTCTTATTTATTCTCCTAAGGGAACCAATATTTAATTGTGGTGTGGATCCTTCCGTGTCTTTCATGTTTATGCAGAAATAAGTATACAGTTTTAAGTTGTTTTTAAAAAATGGGGTATTTTATGCATACTTCATGCCCCAAAATAAAAGTTACCTTTTTATTGCTATAGATGTTAGCAAATTACATTTGACAGCAGTGTATGAGGGCCTCTTTCTCCTTTATTTGACATTACTTTAAACTTTTGCTGTCTGATAAGTAAATACTGATAGTTTTTAAAAAACTGTTAGGATTGAATTGCTGAGTTTATGGTTTTTCTGATATTCTCAAGAAGTGATTGCTGTGGTAAAATGAACTTTGTTTTAAGGGGAAAAAAATAGAATTTCTATATATAACATTGTTAATTTAGAATGCCTACTTAAACAAAATATGAATAGGTTCAGTAAAAACCCTTTATCCCTATATAGGAATGTCTGATTTCCTGAATGTGTGTGAGTGTGGGACATTTTTCATATGAATAAATGAGATTTATAAAAATTAAGTGCCCACTTGTATATACAGGGTGGTGCAAAAGTAGGTTTGTAGCCCTTCATTTGGAAAATAATACAATAATGTGGGAATAATAATACAAGAATAAACTGTGTTTCATGTACTTACAACTAGAAACCTACTTTGATGCCACCCTGTAGGTTCCCCTTTTCACCTGAAGAGTGCTAGTTAGAGGGCAAAGTGGCTTTGAATATTACAGAGGGAAAATATGTTTTTGGTCTATTGAGATCTATTTTTAATGGAATATAAAAATTACCTTTTTTGTTTTAGGAATAGCATAATAAAGTATGGGATTAATTTAATATTGCATTGTTATTTATAAAGATCCTCAAGATGAAAATAAAATTGGAATAGATGGTATACAGCAGTTCTGTGATGACCTGGCACTCGATCCAGCCAGCATCAGTGTGTTGATCATTGCGTGGAAGTTCAGAGCAGCAACCCAGTGCGAGTTCTCCAAACAAGAGTTCATGGACGGCATGACAGAATTAGGGTGAGTATATAATTACCCTAGGAAATTAGTTACACTCCTATGAGAATTACTGTGGAACTGAATTATGTTATGAATTTTTAAATGTAAATGTATACATTTACCAGCCCACAAACATTGTTATAAATAGAAATGGGCTAATATGCTAATTCCTTTACAATGTTATCCAGTTCTCTGGGTTTGTCAAGTTATCTGTATAGTTACATAGCCTATTCCATTTCTATTATACTTCTATTATTTCTTTCTAAGGAAGGCTCTCCAGTATTAAAATAAGTTACTCTGCTTTAATATTTAACATGACAGTGAAATGAGCAAGTTTTAAGTTACTTTATAATGTGAGGCTGCAAATTCTGAATTTATAAACTCCTAGAATTTAAAATCTTGGAAGTTAATAATCATTTTTTGTTTAGCATATATCTTGAACAGCTGATTAGTTAATTATCTTGTCATGAATAGATTGAAAAGTCGTGGGTAGAGTTTTTATCTATGGTCTCTAGTTGTCTGTATTTAATGAGGCTGCAAAAGTATTAAGTTTATGGGTAGGTAACAAGCTGCCCTTTGTTTTTAGCAGCTAACATTTGTTGAACATTTATTTTATTTCAGGAACTGCTAAGTAAATACTTCACCTACCTCTTCATAATAACTGTGTGTGAGAAGTAGTGTTTATATGCCCATTTTAGAGATGAGGAAACTGAAGTACAGAGAACTAGAGTTAGGTAGTATTAGAGCCAGGATTTGAACCCAGACATTCTGAACTTGAGCCTGAGGGACATTGTCATAGTCAGAGTCCAGACAAGACACGAAAACATATTAGTAATTTGAATTGGGTAAATTTAAAAAATTGTCCTAGTGTATAAAGGGTAAAAGAAAACTTTGAGGTATCACAGAGGTGGCAGTTGCAAGAAACTGCCCCCACCCCTGGAACTGAAGGAAGTCAATAAGCAAGGAATGTAGAAACTTAAGAGATCCCCACAAGAGATCTCAGAGGGGAGGGTGTGGCTACTGCAGAACACAGTGCCTGTGGTACCTGCCTTGCCTGCCACTGATGAAGAAGAAGCTGGCTAGAGGCCACTTGCTGCATTACCACTGATGAACACTGCTGGGACCATCCAGCACACTGAAATCCTTTCTCTCTGCCAGAAAACAAACAGGAATAAGAAAAGTTCCTTCTTCTCTCTTTTAGTCTTTCATTGCCCTCTATTGGTAGAACCTAACAGTGAGTCAACTGGCAAGAAAATGTAATCTCACAATTTGTAGTCCACGGCAGTTATTCACAGTTTAGGGCAAAGAAAGGTGAATTTAAAGTTGAGAGGCAGAACATTAGTAACTGGCCTAGACACTATGCTATACAGCCAAAGCCAGCCTCATCCTGAACTTGCTGCAGTTTTTTTGCTAGGATAGATGTCATTAGAGCTCACTACACCCCCCTTCCCCATTTGAAACTGAATTAATGTACTGTGTGATAAACCGCCAAATCAGAATTTTAATTTACAAACTGATGATCTGGGAGGTGTTATAAAGAACGTAGAAAGAAAATAAAAGCAAAAGGATCAGAAAAAAAATGGTAATGATTAGTTTTGCGGAATCTATAAAAAATAGAATATTTCTACCTTGATTCTATTATGTAGAAAGTAAGACTTGGTACTGTGCTTTCAGTTAATTTGGAAGCTAGATATGTAATTTTTTACCATGTGAGAAGTATCTACTACAGTTTCAGCTGGTGATTGTTATTGATTACGTGTAGTAATCATCTGTTCACGGCAGCTGACTTGTACAATTCAGGTGTGTTAATAGTCCAGTGAATTATGTAATTAAAAGTAAGAGCCCATTTCTTTTAAAAAGTCATTATTTCTAACATTTAATCATCCCAGACCTTTTCTTTCTCCAACTAAACCCATACTTGTTTATGTAATGTAAAAAGAGAAATTTCAACTAATTTTAAAAAAATGCTATGAATATATGTTGTCATAAGAATAAGTTAAGTCCTTAATTTATAGTGAAAAAGTTTATTTTTTTATCGACTTAATTTTATAATATAGATGTGACAGCATAGAAAAACTAAAGGCCCAGATACCCAAGATGGAACAAGAATTGAAAGAACCAGGACGATTTAAGGATTTTTACCAGTTTACTTTTAATTTTGCAAAGAATCCAGGACAAAAAGGATTAGGTAAGAATTTTTAAAAATTATATTTGGTGTTTCAAATACATTGACAATGTCACTTTTGTTTTGTAATAGAAAGTTATGTGTTTTGAGCATAAGCTATGAAAAATACCAGTTCCTGAAAAACAATGAGAAACAATGAACTTGTGGTTACTCAGAAAATACCAAGCACACTCAGTAATAGGGTTGGCTACCCTGGACACTGCAGGGGAACCACTGATTTTCTTTTTTAAAGAACTGTACAGAAAATAAATAGTTGTTAAAATTCCCCTGACATATGTATGTACATTTGTTTGTTTATTTATTTCCAGAAGACATTGTAGGATCTTAGGCGCGTAAGTTATTTCACTATGGCTCTGTAGAAATAGCATTGTAGGATGTTGAGTCAGAGAATGCCAGGTAAACCTATTCTTCCTGGTTTTTACTTATTTGGAAACCATAAGGGAAAAAAGATGATTATCGTTCATAATCTTATCTAGAAATAACTACTGTTAACAGTTTAGATCAGTCTATACCGTATGTAATATCCACACATTTGCTTTGGGGATGGCCAGGGGGTATGGAACTAAAAGCTACAGTGTAATTTACAGTTTACCCAGAAAGATTGGACAGTAGCAGATAATACAAAAAAATGCATG
The DNA here is from genome assembly GCF_987537825.1 of Furipterus horrens. Classification (NCBI taxonomy): domain Eukaryota; kingdom Metazoa; phylum Chordata; class Mammalia; order Chiroptera; family Furipteridae; genus Furipterus; species Furipterus horrens. Next base: position 44,167,720 of record NW_028327171.1, on the reverse strand, counting down.
TGAGGGTTTTAGATAAAAGTAGAAAAGAGTAAAAGCAGGAATGGTTGGGTCATGCTTCCTGGGCAAGATGGGATGTGAAGGTTTGCTTTGGCTGGGCAAGGGAAGAGAAAAGGTGTTCCAATGAGAAGGTAGTTCGGAATGAACGTCTGAAATTTGAGAAGTACACTTGGCTTTGTTGAAACAAGAAAATGTTGACTTGATCTTAATGGGAATGCTTGTTTGGAGATTAAATTGGTGAGGCGTTAAGGCTCAGTAACCACAGGTTTCTTTTAAAAACAGAATAGAGAAGCTTAAATTGGAATTTGTGGGCAAAGGGACGCACTGAAGATTTTGGTGATGGCAGTAACTTCCGTTTAATGTGAGCTTTCAGTGAGCCTAGCCATGTGCTGAGTACTTTACATACACTGCCACATTTGATGTTTAACAATTTTTTGAGTTTTCATTCTTTCATTTAATAGTTCTCTACCTGCCATGTGCCAAGGTACTTCATAATAGGGTGATAGCCATTTTTTATCCTTACTTTGCAAATAAGGAAACTGAGGCACAGGTAAGTTAAATAACTTACCTAACAATTGAAAATGAGTTTGTATTTGATTTTGAATATACAGGAACTGGAGAGGATAATAGGGTCCTCTTGTACTAATCCTTCTTTATATTTTCGATTAGGGGGAAAAGCATTGAGAAAAGGATTATGTGAATAAGGGTTAGACTGAGGAAGTGAGTGAAAGCTAGTGAGGAAGGGATGAATGTATAACATTTGTATTAGAAAATTGGCCTAAAGAATGACCAAACGTGAAACTGATGAAAGATTTGCAAAATATCTGTAAAGCAAAATTCTAAATAATGAAGCCTGTTTCCAGCTGTTTCTTCAGTTTAGGTTGGATATGCTTACAGAAAAATTTCTCAATTTGTAGGCAAAGTAAGCTAGTATACCCTAGGATTGGTTTCTCTGTATCTTCTGTCTGTGATCACCAGTTAATTGGGCTATTTTTTCTAGTTTCCCTTTTCCATAAATTAAAACTGATTAAAGTCTTTAATTTCTATGTATATAATAAAAATATTTTTGTTATGTTTAGAAGTATAGAACAATATTTTGGTAAGATTAAACAAAATTTGTGACTATCAATGGTGACTTAAAAGGGTTGAATATATTTTTTAGTTATTCCTAGCCCTTACTGGAGTATAAAATAACTGCTATTTTTGGGTGAATATGTAGTTTTAATAATTGAATCTTAGGTTTTATTATATATTGAAATAAAATTAAAATTAAAATTTTATGTTAACATGATGGTAAATTGGAATTTTAGATTACAGAAAAAATTGAGGAAAAGATTATGCAGAAGAATTAAGATTTTAAAAGTATTTGTATTTTATTTTAAGTATTGAGCTTAAGAAAAATTTAATACTGTTTAATGGGTATAAAGTTTTTGTTTTGCAAGATGAAAAGAGTTTTGAAGATTAGTTGTACATTCAGTGTGAATGTACCTAACACTACTGAATAGCACACTTAAAAATGGTTAAGATGATAAATGTTATGTTCTGTGTATTTAACCACAATTTATTATTATTATTTTTTATCCTCACCTGAGGACATTTTTTTTATTACTTTTAGAGAGAGAGGAAGGGAGAAAGAGAGAAACATTGATGTGAGAGAGAAGCATCGATTGGTTGCCTTCTTGCATACACCCCTGACCAGGGATCGAACCTGCAACCTGGGTATGTGCCCTGACCGGGAATTGAACTCACGACCTTTTGGTCTATGGGTCAATGTTCCAACCAACTGAGCCACACCGGCCAGGGCTAACCACAATTTTAAATGTGTTTTTAACTGTACCCCCCACCCCCAAAAGCCATAGAATGTACAACACAAAGTGAGCCCTAATGTAAAATACGGACTTTAGTTAATAATATACCCATATTGGCTCATCAATTTTAAGAAATATACCACACTAGAACAAGATGTTAAAAATAATGGAAATGGTGGGAAGGGAGGGAGAGGTATATGGGAACTCTCCGTACTTTTGCTCAATTTTTCCATAAACCTAAAGTTAAAACTAAAAAAAAATCTTAATTTAAAAAAAAAAAAAACTGTAATAAAATCATAATGTCTCTTTTGTTTTGCATTGGTGTTAAGTGTCGGGAAATGTAATGACTTGCTTAGTTGAAGAACTTAATTAAAAAGAAAACAGTGTTCTTGACAGCCTTCCCAAGGGTTTACAGGGCTCATATATTAAAGTAGTTGGTAGAGAGGAATTAGCAGATCAAAGGAGAGGAAGTGAGGCTCAAAACAAATTGGCAAAGAATGACAGTGACAGCGTTGTGTTTTATTTATAAATAGCTGTGCTAGTGGCAGTAAGAACAGGTATTTTCCTTTTTCTTTTTTCTCATTTTCTGTAACCTTATTTCATGTGATACTATGATAGGATGCTTCCTCTCTCACCATCTGCATCAGTCACCTCCCATTTCTGATAGTTCTCTGAATCTTAAATTTTTGAAAGGGACTTCATAAGCCCTCTGTTAAATCAAACCAAAGTAGTATCCATCCATACCTGATGTCCATTTAGCTTTTACTTTTGAGCATAGAGGGACTGGGCACATTGTTTTAGGAAGTGGTCCATTCTCTTCACAGGGTACTCTTACACAGTTCTTCATTTTTAAGCTAACACTTTGTATTTATAACTTCTATCATTGCTCTTATTTGTCCTCTGCTACAGCACAGAGGAAGTCTAACCTTAAAAGATCGCTATCACTTTCCCCTTCTCCTTTTTTCCAGGTCAGCATTCCAATTATTTTAACTGTTCATTTGAAGAGACTTTTATTATTCCTGTTCTCTCCCCCCAGACACATTTCCATTTTTTTCAGTTTCTCCCAAAATAGAGCTCTGAAAGCGGAACATAATAATACTCCAGAAGGAGGCCGTTTAATGTAGAACACTGTGGATATCTGTTTTTTGTTTGTTTGTTTGTGGGACTGATTATTCTATTAACTTGATCAAAAATTACATTAGTTCTTCATCATCATTGTCATTTTTAGGACCACCCTGAACTTGAATAGACTGAAGTCTATAGGTTATTTTCTTAAATAAACTGTGGTTCAGTTAGAATCCTGTACTTGTGCAGTTGTTTTAAATTTTTTAACATTATTAAACATTTATTTTAGTATTCAGAAATAATTTTATAGTGTTTTAAGGCATATTTTCATCTATACAATCTTCTTTGGTTTTTGTAACTAGCCTTTTGCACAAAGTAAAAAGAAATCCGTTATTTTTTCATGAAGATGAGGAAAATCGTGGTCAGTTGAGGCTGACTTATTAAGGTAACATAACTTTAGTCATGGAACTGAGCCTCCGATCTTCTGACTGCAATTTCTGTCTTCTTTTTGTTACACTATGCTGTGCTAACTGTAGATATTTCTGAGTAAATTAAAACATTTCAAATAGGATTTTTAATCACTATGCCATCCTCCCTAGTGAGTTGTTAATGTTTTATTTCCTTTAGGGACAGTATTTGGATCCAGTCTTAATTCATTTTTAAGTTCATCTGCTACCCTGTTGATCATCTTTTATGAAATCCCACATTGCCCTGTTGATTCTGGTTGAAAGAATGACACTTGGTTTATCTCTGTTCGAGTTCTTAATTTTACTGTAAGGGCTTAAGGATTCATTCTATAAGTATCCCAGTTTTGTTTTGCTTGTCTCCTTTTCTCTGTATTTTCCTTCTATTGTAACTGCTTTTATTTCTATTATCTTATTGAATTTGCTTTATCCAATACTACAGAATCTATAATAATTTTTTAAAATATTAAAAATAAATAATAGTAATGACTCAAGTTCTGTTCTAAATGTTTTATATGTGTAAACTTGTTTAATCCTTACAACAACCCTGTGAGAGTACATGCTATTATTTTTATTTTAAACTGAATTACAGAGGTGAATTCAGTTTCCTGAGATCATTAACTAGTGGTAGAGTTGGGATTTAAGAGGCTAAACTACTATGTTAAACCACTTCTCTCGAGCTAGGCTGTTCTGTCACTGAGAAATTTCTGTCTCAAGGTACTTTTTCCTATGCTTAATCTATGTATTTCAACTCCTAATTTTAATTTAATAATCTTTTTGAGTATTCCTTTTTCACTTAACATTTATTGACTGCTTACTCTGAGAGCATGGTGTCTGGGTGAGTTTGCAGAGTCTTCACAAACATGATAATTTTTGAGCCTTGAAGAATGAATATACATTTTCAAGGACAAAAAAAAAAAGTCATCTCTAATGTAGAGAGATTAACAAGTTTAATTGCTCGTATTTGAGGAACTGCACGTAAGTTTTTTTTTTATTTTTTTGTTTTTTTTGACTAGAAGTGTCTTACCTGAAGGCACTAAGATATTGTTTATTAAAAACCATTTTTTCAGTAGACTTTGTTTTTGAGCTGTTTTAGGTTTATAGCAAAATTGAGCAGAAGGAAGAGATTTCCCATATATCTCCTATCTTCACATATCTTTGACATACCTCTGCTCTGATTATTGATATTCCCACCAGTTGTATCTGCATTGACACATTATTGTTAAAGTTCAAGTTAACATTAGGGTTCATTCTTGGTGTCATACATTTTGTGGGTTTTGACAAATATATAATGACATGCATCCACCATTATAGCATCATACAGAGGAATTTTGCTGCCCTAAAAATCCTCTGTGCTCTGCCTGCTCATGCTTTCTTCCATCGTAACCCCATGCAACCATGAACTTTTTACTGTTTCCAAAATTTTGCCTTTTGCAGAAAGCCATGTAGTTTGAATCCTATAGTATGTAAACTTTTCAGATTACTTCTTTCACTTAGTAATATTAATATGTATTTGTTTTCCTCCATATCTTTTTACGGTTTGGTAGCTCATTTTGTTTTAGCACTGAATAATATTTCTTCGTCTGGATGTACCACAGTTGATACATCTGTGTTCACCTTCTAAAGGACATCTTGGTTGCTTCCAAATTTTGGCAGTCATGAATAAAGCCACTGTAAACACCCATGTGCTGGTTTTTGTGTGGACATAAACTTTGAGTTCATTTGGGTAAATACCAAGGAGAGCAATTGCTGGATCTTATGGTAAGCGTATGTTTAGTTTTGTAAGAAACTGCCAGACTGTCTTCCAAAGTGGCTGTACTGTTTTGCATTCCCACCAGCAATGAATGAGAGTTCCTGTTTCTCCATACCTTCGCCAGCATTTGGTGTTCAGTGTTTTGGAGTTTGGCCATTCCAAAAGGTGTGTAGTGGTATCTCACCGTTGTTTTAATCATTGAAGAATTTTAACATGGAAGTGATACCAAAGTTGTATATCTGAAAGCTCCATCTGAAACTAGAGGTGGTCCTTCAAAAGAATAGAGGCAAAACTAGAGGGAGAGACTAGTTATGAAGCTGTTGCAGTGGTTTAGCTAGACATGAAGAGGACCCTAATATAGGCCTTGCCAGAGGGAATGCAGAAGTTAGAATGAGAGAGCTTTGGCTGGAAGTATGTGATGAAGAATAAAGGAGTTTCTCTATGATTCTCAACTCAGGGCATATTGGAAATGTGGGGGATATTTTTGGTTGTCGTAATGACTGAGGGTTTCTGCTGACATGAAAGGAATGCTAAATGTCCTGCAATGCATGGAGCAGTTCCTCCCGATGAGAAGTTTCATTGAGAAGCACTGTAGGTCGGTGGTGTGTATTGAGAGATGGAGTAGTAGGTCTGTAGAGGTAAGATAATGAGTTAAGTATATGCCCTGGAGAATTTGAGTTTTTTGTGGATACCCATTTGAAGATGTTGAGCATTTAGCGTACAAAAAAGTAAAGATTTGGCACATCTGAGGGAAGTAGCAGTGGTTATTGCTGACATACAGTGTTACAGAACACCAACATTTAATAGATGAATGGAGGAAGGAAAGCCTGTAAAAGAGAAAAGGAGGACAAAGGAAAATCAATAGTGTTTAATCATTAAAGCTGAAAGAAGTGACAGTTACATCCAGGAGGGGTCCTCAATCCTGTCAAATATGGCGGAGATCCAAGTAAATTAAGGACATAAAAGTGTTTATGTGGCAAACGAAAGGGTCGGGTAACCCTCCAGAGATTTTTTTCCATGGGGGTACATTGCAGAGGTGGACACAGGTTTATTGAATTAAATAGTGAGAGGTGAGGAGGTGAGGCAATGAATGTAGATTACAAAGAGCTCTCTTTTACAACCTGAACTTTCAAACATTGTACATGTGCATGCCCACTCTTAATAGAGTCTTGTGTTAGGTATTAGCTGACAAATGGGCATTTATAGGTGCCTCATGGTTTGCAGTTAATATTTCATTGTTTCTCATTATTTTGTAAAAATTAGTTAAAAGGAAAAATGATAACTAATAAGCTTAGTTCTTATACATTTAAGCATTTGAAGTGAAGTAAAAACATTAAGCATGCTCATAACAGCAAGTCTTACTGAGCATGCTAGTAATAGCAATTTTACCTCACTTAAATATAGACTATTATGTTTATTCATTAAAGAAAAGAACAAAATTAAAGAATCTGGAAGGAATAGGGGGTATAAAGCTTTACAGAGTGCAAAGATTAAATAAGAATTGGTGTCATATTTAAAACATGGGAATCTGAATTTGACATTCAGACATGTTTTAGGAACACATTATGTATAAAAGTGGAAGTCTCCTGTATAAAAGTAGAAGTCTCCTGTATAAAAGTAGAAGGCTCCTATATATAAGTAGAAGGCTCCATGTAACAAGATTATCTGTTAAGGGAAGGAAAAACAGGGAAAGAAAGATTTTTTAAAGATAGGTGTTAACCTGCGCTTGTTTCTTTGTGGAGAGGGAAAGCCAGAAGATGGTAAAGTCAGAGATGCAGGAAGAAAGGAAAATTACTCAGTAGGCAGTAGACAAGAGACGTTGAAGAGGCAGGATGGAATTGGTCCAGAATAGTGGTGTTAGGGGTTTATTCTTGGATAAGAGGGGGAAAAAAGGCACCCTTTCCATTGAGTTTGAAGGAAGAAGAAATGATGGATTTGAAGGTAAGTGCATTTGCATGTGGAACCATAGGAAGGGCATTCATTTAGTGGTTTCTCAATGCCTGCTGTGTGTTTCAGTCTGCTAATTTGTGTATATGTAGTCCCTATCCTTTTTAAGAGGTTGAACTCCAGAGAAGATGGGGGATTTTTTTTTTTTTTTGCCTTATGGCCTTATATTTTTCTTTGAGGTAGGATGTGAATTCTTTTGGAGCCTTTTCCTAGTTTCTCATGATTCCTCATATTGTCAAGAGTGGTTTGGAAAACATATCAAAAGGACTTTAAAATTACTTGGATGTAATTTTTCCTAACTTGGAGATACAAGTTTACTCATAAAAACTCAATACTTTCTTTTTTTTTTAAACTTTTTAAATTTTTATTTTTATTTTTGACAAATTAATTCTTTTTTGTTTTTCAATTACAGTTGTCTCATTTCCCCCCCATTACTCCCCCCAGCCCACCCCTTCTCCCTCAACCATATCCCCCGCATTGTCCATGTGCATGAGTCATTTATACACGTTCCTTGGCTAAACCCTTCCCTTACTTATCCCCCTTCTCTCCCTCCCCCCTCCCCCCTAATAACTGTTATTCTGTTCCTTGTTCTATTTAGTTCATTTCTTTGTGTTGTTCCTTAGTCTCCTATATTAGGTGAGATCATATGGTATTTTTCTTTCATTGCCTAACTTATTTCAACTAAGCATAATTCTCTCTAGTTCCACCCATGTTGTTGCAAATGGTAGGGGTTCCTTCTTTCTTTCAATACTTTCTTAACTACTTTAGGTCTTAGAAGGAGATCATAGGTCTTTCTCTCTGTTGTTTGACAGGAGTAGGTCTTTGTCATGTGGCAGTATTGCTGCTTTACCTTTCTCTGCTTCAAACCCAATTAAATGGTCATTATATCATTTCATCAAATTTTTAAAATGAATCTTAGTTTATTATTTAATTTTTAAATAAAAATTCTTAATAATTCCCTAAGAACAGGATCAGACAGCCAACATCTCGGAAAATTGGTTAGGATTGTGGATAGCAATTCTTTGCATTACAGTCTGTAGGTGTATATCAATGGTTCTCAACTGGGGGCTGTTTTGCCTATCAGGGGACATTTGGCAATATTTAGAGACATCTTTAGACATCTTTGGTGGTCACCATTGGGGATAGGTTGGAGCTGATACTGGCATCTGTTGCTGTTGCTACAATGCATAGAACATCCCTCCACAGCAAAAAAGTACCTGGCTCAAAATGTCAAAAGTGCTGAGATTGGGAAACACAGGTGTACATTAACATTTGAGTAGGTATGAACTAGTCAAGCGTGCTTATTTACATTCTCTAAGTGAAACTTCAGAAACACCCTATGAGGTAAGTGGTATCCTTCTTGCACTGAAGGAACTATTCGTTGGTAATGGAACCAGGATACAGCCTTGGGCTTATTTCTTCAGGAAAATTTTAATACATAAGTGTTCAGGGCACAAGTGACATTTTTTGTTTGTTCGTTTTTTTTAAGGCTATCTTTGGTCTTTTTTTTAAGGACAAGTATTTATGGCATTTAAAATACATGACTTATTTTTAATATTACAGATCTAGAAATGGCCATTGCCTACTGGAATTTAGTGCTTAATGGAAGATTTAAATTCTTAGACTTATGGAATAAATTTTTGTTGGTAAGTTCATATTTTCTACCGTTCCTCGTTTCCTCTAAAATTTTGTTTTGTTTGAAAATCAATTATTGTTTTAAAGCATGACTGATTCAGAGCATGTAATGGACATAGAATGAGAAATTTGATTACCAGAATTTATACACAAGTTGTTTTGCATTCTTGCATTTGGCATCATCTGGACTGTTTTTTTGAAACTTTAGTGATTTGGATTTTTTTTTAATAGGAACATCATAAACGATCAATACCAAAAGATACTTGGAATCTTCTTTTAGACTTCAGTACGATGATTGCAGATGACATGTCTAATTATGATGAAGAAGGTAAATGCCCTTCTGTTTTCCGTGTTTTTTTTTAACCTGCCTTCTTTTATCATATACTTTTGAACTTCTTGTCTACTTCTGTTTTTCTTGATTGGATTTCCCTCTTCTGAGCTTTTATTTGTCCTTTTCTGAATGTATGAAATGCCTCATCCTCTTTACCAAAATCTGTATTATTTTGTTTCTTTAAATATCAACTCAGTATTCATGTCTTCTAGAAAAGCATGTGTAATTTTCATCCATGTTTGAGATTTTCAGTTTATCTTAGAAACCTATTCTCTTAGGAAAGTACTTTTATACTTATATGTATTTTTTTATTATTTGTCCTGTATGTGAACTTGATTAGTAAACTCCTTAAGTTTAGCGACTTTGTCTAATTTAAAATGTCCTTCAGCTGCCTACTATAGTACTATTGGCATTCGATAAATATTCACTGATTGAATGCTTTTCTGTTATTTCTTAGTGTAAAAATGATGACACTATCATCTACTACCTGTTTTTCCTTTGTTTTTCTAGAAGTGGCAGTAATTTACATTGATTTCTTCACATGTACCTAGTCCCCCCTGAGAATTAGCAGGATGTATTTTTGAGATTATTGAATAGACAGAGGTATTCTTTGAAAATATCTCCAGTGACTTGGTCTTCTTAAAAGTGTCCTGGAGCCATTTAGTCTAGCCAGAGATGTTATTTTACTCTTTATTTTAATTGTACTGTATAATCTTCACTAAAAAGTAAGAAATGTCTAGTCTTGCATATATGACTAATAATTGTGCTTGTTAGGCCTTACATGAAGCTGAAGAACTTTCTGATTTAGAAGTTGGCGTATGGATATATGGAGGCATGCATGTGTACAGTTTGAAAATTTTTAGTAATTATCATGAAATAGGGTAGATTTTGATATTTGCTGTTAATTTTCTTTGTAAGATTTCCACAAAATGCCTGGAAATTTGTTTCCTCCTCCCTACCTGCCCTGCTTTCAGCACTGGCAGCATGCCCTTAATCATGGCCATTCCTTAGGCTGCCTGTTGGACCAAATCATTTTAGTGGCCTCACTTCAGTGACCTTCAGAAAACCATAATACTATTGATTGATTACCAGAAGAGTTATTTTTATCATTCAAGGAATGATCAAGTGTTATTGGAATAATAGAGCAGAGAGAATACAAAAAGTACTTTAGGTAGAAACTCTAAAAAGTTTGAATTTTGAAAGGCCTATCAGTGGAAATATTTATAATGATATACTTTATTATGGGGAAGGTAATTAAAAAGTAAAGGAATCTACTAAAATGTTAGTCTTATTTCTGTTTTTCTTTCTCCCATATATTCTTCCCTCCTTGCCCCCCCCCCATCTCATCCCCCAGGAGCATGGCCTGTTCTTATTGATGACTTTGTGGAATTTGCACGCCCTCAAATTGCTGGGACAAAAAGTACAACAGTGTAGCACTAAAGGAACCTTCTAGAATGTACATAGTCTGTACAATAAATACAACGGAAAATTGCACAGTCAATTTCTGCTGGCTGGACTGAACTGAAGATCAATCCTCGTAATTCAGACTGAGGGTTGAGAGAAACTTTGAGGATACATCTTGGACCATATCGTATTTCATTCTTCTAATGGTGGTTTGGGCTTGTCTTCTAGTCTGGGCCGCTCTAACCATTTATAATTCCAACATTGTGGATTTCATCTTATATCTGTGGACCATCTAGTTTATTCTCCCATAAGTCTTAGAAGCTTTATGGTGATTATTTTGAGGTTTCCATTTTTGCATAAAGCACAATGCTGTCTTCATCAGAAAGCAGTTTGGCATAAGAATTAAACATGAACATCACAAACAATTTATAAAAACTTCTTAAGTATATGCTTTGGGCTAGTTGCAAAGACTATGCTGATAGCACTTCCAATGAGAGTGATATATTTAAGCGTACTGGATCTGGAATGGTGTTTTGGTTTGGGGGATATTTTTTTTTCCTGGAAAATCACATGTATTGTTGACGTGAGTAGAGAATCTGGTGAAAAACTATCAAAATAACCAATGTGAAAAATTTTTAGGATAACTTTATGTGCCTCCCTGAAATTTTTATTGTGTTTCAGACCCTTGATTTCAAAAGGTTCCACAGAACTAGTTTGTACTTATCTTACCCATGTTTATATATAGTTGTGCTACAGGGAATTTTTATTTAGAAAATGTCTGCATAATGTTAGATTCTATTCCTGTCTACATTATGCACTACATAATTGGATTTCATTATGATTTTGAAATGCTTATATGCCTGTTGAATAAGTTAAACTATTTAATTTGTTTTAAATGTTTTAGATTGCTACACAATACAATATTCTAAATTTAGGCATGAAGGTTTATTTTTTAGTATTTGGGTTTTTTTTTTTTTTTTTAGCGCACTATGGAACACAAATGAAATTCTTTTAATTTATAAGAAGATAGTAGGAATTAAATTTTGAAAATGGTCGTGGTGAACCATGAAATTCAATCCTTATAGGTACTGGTCTTTCTGACAAATAGTCCATTTTTGATGACTTCTTATTTTGTTGAAATTGCTTTAATTGCTAATCACTGGTTGCCAAATACTTCAGGAGCAGAGATTTTCAAGCAAGCGTGTACTTGATGCAAAATATCAATCGGGCGTCTATTTTCGTAAATTATTCAGTTTCTTTTATTTTTTTTTTTCAAATTTGATATTTTCACATCAAAGCAGAATTCTATCTTGTATGTATTATTTTCATTACAAGACATATGAACTGCTTTTATGCTGAAAATGCTGATTTCCCTGTTCACTTCCTGACATGTGAAGTAGGGTTTATTCCTTTTTAAAACATTTCTGTAAGGTAGGTTAAAAAATGTAAAACTTCAAATATTGGATATGTATGGACTTTAGCAGGATGGATTTTGCTTGGTATATCCAGGTACTCTCAAAGGTCTAATGATGAAATTATCAAAGGAATGTACTTCAGATTAGCAGTATGCTTTAGATGTGGAAATGATTTTAAAAACAACGACATATTAAAAGTATTTTTTATTTACATGATTTTGAAATTGACTAGAAAATTTCCTATAGATCTTATATTAATATTCCAATCATAACTTTTAATTCAATAATACTGTTCTTCCAAAAGAAAATTTTGAAAATTTCTATTCAGGTTACTGGAATTGGTTATTTAAAAAAAAAAAAAAAAAAAAAAGGAAGTAAAAAGAATCCTGCTGCTTTTCTTTCAAGTATTTCCTGGTTTCATATTAATATAAAGAGGAACTTCAATTATGAAAAACTTTTAAAGATATATATGTACTATTTTGTTTTCTGTCTTGAAGATTTTGAGCTATGATATTGTTTTCAGATTAATTCGAGTATGCTGTATTTTGAAATGAGATCCCATTAGCTTTTTCCCCTCAATATAAATTATTTCTTATAAAAGTCTGATATTGGTTCATGGCCTAGTGCCTGGGGTTTTACAGACTTTTCCTTTTAAATGCAAGACCTTTCAACAAAATAGTATTTGTCATCAGTTTGGTACTAAACATTTATAATTACTGTGTAATTATAAACAAAAATACGTAAATCTTTGAATATAATTATGTAGCATAAAAGTTAAGGTTGTTTGCTCTATGATGGCATCTTAGAATTAAACAATACTATTACTAGGGCTGAAAAGTGAAGACTGGTTTAATGTGGTATGATTACTCTGAGGATAAATGTCTGGTTACAGAAAATATTCTGTACTAAAAATGCTTACACAAGTGGCCATGTGTGTGAGTGATGCATGTGAGAGTGTGTCTGTGTGTGAAAGGTTGAAAGAGACACATGCTCACACACACTCACTGATACACAACTTGAATTGCTTTAATTCATTGGTGTTTCAGTCTTCATTCTGGTCAACTCCCCGTCCTCATTCTTTGTTTTACACTGAACCACAGGTACAGTTTCCTTTTTGCCAAATGTCAAAACAGGTACACATTTTAAAATGTAATGCTTATTAAATGGTAAAGTGTATAAAATTAGAAGTGCCCACATACAAAAATACTTGAGATCAAGGTTATCTTTAGTGATTATCATCTGCATATCTCTGTAAGTTCAATTGTGTTTCTTACAATCCCTGTCATATTACCAACAGAGGCAATAAAAGCTTCAGTGAAATTGCCATGACTAAATCTTTTCAAATATTATTTCAGTGTAATATTTTTAAAGACTAAAGTATACCTGAAAATTTATCCAGGAAGAATAATTGTATCCAGGAAAGAGCATTGTAATGGCAAGTTTTAGGGAGAAAAAGACATGCCAAGTCTTGTTTACTACATTTAAAATGTTTACAACTATACTGGGCTGCTTTATTTAATTAACAGTACTGTAGTTGTGTAATATGGCATTGTAAGTGTGTGTTCATTAAACTTTTAAAAAGTTTTAATGAGAGAAAGTAAACAATAAAATACATGGAAAATCTTTTATATAATATCCTTACTGGGGAATTCTTATTTAAGCAAGATATACTATTATTTTTTCCTCAGAAAGACTTAAGTGAATGAAGTGTTCATCTATTTTTTATTTGATGATAAGTTGGAGTAGTTGTAGCTAGTTTAATGTGCACTTTGCTTAGATTTTTAAAAATATGTTACTCTTAAAGACTGCGTATTGTAAACCTTCTGTAACTTCTACTTCTGAAAGAAGAAAGTTAAACCTAATGAAAGCATTTTGGAATAAAGAAGGAAAGTGGTGCTGGGGAACCTTATTACAGTTCACAAAGTCTGCCTTTGTAAACCTGAATCAACTTCTAGCAAGAATTAACTTATGTAGTTCTAAATGTTAAATTGTGTATATTTAATAGAAAATACTGATTTGGAACCTCAGCCGTTTTCTTTAAATGTTACTTTATACTTTTAACAATATGATTTATATTGACTACATAGATGTTTTGATAAGATTTTATCAAATTTGATAATGTAATGATAAAATGTTTTTAAAATGTGAACTATTTAACATATATCTTAATAACTGAGGACACAATACCTGAATTGTGATTTCTACATAATGTTAAAATTAGGGTTTAAATTATGACTCATCATTTAATTGATTATAAATGAGTATATTTCTGAACTCTTTACTTGCCTCTATTTTTACAATCATATAGCAATAATTTCTAATTTTATTGTATAGAAATATGGTGAAGTTATATATTATTATACCTTTACCTTTGATTTCTGAGAGGCCAGGGTTTATACTTCACAGTTAAGATAAATTTGAAAATTCCTAATAGTGCACATCCCCCACCCCAGGTTTATCCTTACTATTTGTTGCAATTTTGGTTGAATACTTGGATTGATTAGTATCTGATTCTGGAGGCAGATAGGGTTGTTTTTATTTTTTAAATCTCAATATAGTTGCATAAACAGTTTTACCAGAGCATTGTTGCCATCTTATTTTCTCCACAGCCTGTTGGGTAGTTGGCATTTCCTGCTGACCAACTCAATTTATTTGGCAACTTTCCACTAGGTCCAATGTTGTATGTTAATGTGGCTTTTGATGTCTCTGGTTGACCTTTTTTTTTTTCCTTTTACTCTGTCATAAGTAAGGAGATTATGATTAAAGCTGCATAGAATTTGTAGTAGATGGAATTCCTGAAAGTAATGTCTTGATGGAATTTTAAAGACATTATTTTGTGAATCATTATAATTAATCCATTTTTAAAATTGAGATTCTAAAAAGTGTATTTTAAATTTAAGTTTACCCAAGTTTTTCTTAGAAGTTTTTCTTCAAGTATGTTTCATTTATTTGTTTTGTATTTGTGTTGTGCAGAAATCAATGTCACTTGTCCTGGAGCATTGATTTTCAAGCCATACCTTAAGGCTGCTGTATTTCATGAGTTTGTGCCATAGCAGGCAGGATGCCTCTTCTTTCACTTCATTTATATAGATTTTTACTTTATTCCTTTTAGAATATTGGCATTGCATGTGAGATTTTTTGTGGGGGGGAAATGTTTGGTTAAAATTTTTTTAATGGTGTGCTTTGCAGTGGGGGCAGGGATTCTTTTTGGCCAATTTCAGTGGAATGGAAAGAGGTGGAGTCAGAGTGAAATTAAAGCTGGCCTTACCATAGAAGGCAGGACTGCTTTGAAAAGAATCTATCAAATAAGTTTAAAGCAAAAGCCAAAATAATGAAAGGAAAGCTTGATTTGAAATATGGAAAATTTGAAACTTATCAGAGGCAGCATGTGAGTGGCTTAATGACCAGACAAAAGAAAACAAGGATAATATTCATTTTATACTTAGATGCATGTTCAATATAAATATTTAAAATGTTATTTCAGATTATGAAATATTCTAAGAAAACTTTATATCTAATGGAAAGCTTGGACGATACCAAGCAAGGGACTTTTTACTTAAAGGAATACTGTAGAGCGTGATGATTAGGGGGAAACAGTGGCTAAGAGAAACGCTATGTAAGCTGTAGATGGTGATTTGTTATATTACACATAGCTAAAAAGCAATATTTCATCAGTAAGGTTTAGGTTGCAGTATTATATTAGAATTCATTGTATTAAAGTTATGTGAAACGAATAGACTGTCAGCCAGAGCTTTAAAATAGTCATTCCTAAGACTTTGTTGTAATGGTACTCTAAAAACACAGCTTTATTGAAGTGTAACTTACACACCATAAAGTTCACCTACTGTAAGTGTACAATTTAATAATTAGTAAACTTACAGAGTTGTGCAACTGTCATCACAATGTAGTTTTAGAACATTTCCATCAGCCCATAAAAGTCCCCCTCATGCTCCTTTGCAGTTAATTACTGCTGCTATCCCCAGCCGTAGGCAACCACACTGATCTGTCTAAATTTTCCATGTCTAGAAACTATACATAAATGAAATTAATACAGTTGGATGTCTGTTGATCTTCCTTCAGTTGGCATATTTTTGAGGTACATCCATGCTGTAGCATATACCTATATGTAGTTCCTTTATTTGCTATATAGGGTGGTTACACCATATGGATGTTCCACATTTTGTTTATCCATTCACCAGTTGATGGATATTTGGATGGTTCACATTTTTTTTTTTTGTTATTATGAATGCTATGAACATTCACATATATGTCTTTGTGTGGACATATGTTTTCATTTCTCTTAGGTTGATTCCCAGGAGTGTAATTGTTATATTGGTTGGAAAATTCTATGTTTAACTTTCTAAAACTTCCAAAGTGGCTGTACCATTTAAAAATATTCCTATCATAATGCATAATGGTTGTAGTTTCTCCACATCCTCATTAATATCTGTGTCTTTTTTTCTTTTTTACTTACAGTCATTCTGGTGAGTATGTATTTTAAGTGTACAAGTTATATATCTAGTTATTCTACCTCATGTGTCTGTTGGATGTGCCATTTGGGTGAGTATAAGGTGGCCTGAGGGACTGCTATAGAAATACAATAGACTTGTACTTGAAGGATGTGTTTTTTTGTAGCCAGTGAGGGTAGTTACTATACCCTTCCAGTGGGAGTTCTGGTCCCTTAGTGAACTTTGTAAGATGGACTGTGTAGGGGAGGTGGGGTGCTGATGGCTGGCGCTTTGTGCTATTTTTATTTGAAACAGCTACCCAGTTTGCCTGTGACTGGTGGCACCACAACACTGCACAAAAGACTGCACGGTCAAAGCCTCATTATTGAGTTTCCTAGAGCTCTTTTGCTTTGAGGTAACTGGAAATTCTTAAATTTGTAAAAATTTAGTTGGTATTGTTTAGTTGCTGCCAGCTACCGGTGTTCTTACACACAGTGGATATTGCAGTAGTGCTTTTCAAATTTTTTAAATGGAAAGTTTCAGACATACCCAAAAGTAGAATGGTACTGAACCTACTTCAACATGCTCAGTTCATGGCCAATCTTGACGCGTCTATATGCCATCCAACTTCCCAGGACAGATTTATTTTGAAGTAGGTTTCGTATAGCAATTGCTATGTATGTATATCTAAAAGATAAAAACTCATATAAAACCACAATACTATCACCACACTTAAATGTTAGCAACTTCTTAGTAATTATCCAGGCTCTTTTAGGTACCTCATACAAATGGAATCACAGTATTTGTCTCTTTGTGACTGGCTTATTTCACTAAGCGTAATATCCTCAAGCTTCATCCATGTCATAGTATGTGACAGTAATTTCATCCTTTTTAAGGCTCAATAATCCATTGTATGCATGTACATTTTGCTTAATCATTCAGTATTTTAAATTGTTTCATTTTTTATCCCAGTTCAAGCCAGGAGTCAAAGAAGGTCCAGACATTGCCTATATTTCTAAATCTTTTAACCTATTCTATATCCCCACTCCTCGGCTTAAAATTCATTTGTTTGAAAAAGCATTGGGTGCTTTTAAGTTTTTACATTTCTATGCAATTTATATTTAAGATGGCATTTGATATACTTGAATTTTTTTTTAGAACATTTAAAAAATATTTTCAGTTAATGAACTATACTACAAAAAGCTATGGTAATTATATCCACAAATGTTCTACTAATTTAAAAATATAATGGGCCCTGACTGGTGTGGCTCAGTGGAATGAGCACCGGCCTGCAAACAGAAAGGTCACTGGTTTGCTTCCCAGTCAGGGCAGATACCTGAGTTGCAGGGCCAGGTCCCCAGTGGGGGCGCACGAGAAGTAACTGATCCATATATCTCTTGTGCATTGATGTTTCTCTCCCTCCCTTCCCCTCTCTAAAATGAAATAAAACCTTTAAAAATAAATAAAAAATAATGGGACTTATATCCAGGATATATAAAGATCTTTTATAACTTAACAAAAAGGCAATCCAATTTACAAATGAGCAAAGGATTTGAAAAGGCATTTTTCCAAAAAGCACAAATGGCCAATAATCATAGGAAAAGATTCTCCACATCATTAGTAATTAGGGAAATGCAAATCAAAACTACAGTAAAATATTACTTCATACCCATTAGCATGGCTTTAATCAAAAAAGACAATCAGAAATGTTGTTGGGGATGTGGACAAACTGGAACATTTGTGGTAATGTAAGTTGCTGCATCCACTTTGGAACAGTTTGGCTGTTTCTCAAAACATTAAAGTTAGCAATATGACCTGGCAATTCCAGTCCTGAGACTGTAAGAGAATTGGAAATATAGATTCACATTTCAGTCCCTGGTAAACATTCCAATTTTTGTCCATTGAGTTTGCCTGTTTTAGGTACCTCATACAGATGGAATCACAGTATTTGTCTTTTTGTGACTGGCTTATTTCACTTAGCATAATGTCCTCAAGCTTCATCTATACTGTAGCATGTGACAGTAATTTCAGCCTTTTTAAGGCTGAATAATCCATTGTATGTATATATGTTTTGCTTAATCTTTCATCTGTTAGAGGACATTTGGCTATTGTGAGTAGTGCTTCTGTGAACATAAATGTGCAAATATCCCTTGAGACTTTGTTTTTAAGATTTTATTTATTTTTAGAGGGGAAGTGAAGGGGAAAGAGGGAGAGAAACATTGATGAGAGAGAGAAAACACGATTTATTGCCTCTTGTACATGCCCGGGCCAGGGACCAAACCTGCAACCCAGGCATGTGCCCTGACTGGGAATTGAACCAGTGATCTTTTGCTTTTTAGGACGATGCCCAACCAACTGAACCACATTGGTCAGGGCTCTTTGAGACCTTTAATTCTTTTGGATATATATCTAGGATTAGAATTGCTGGATCATATTCAGTAGTGCTACTTGTAATTTTTTAAGAAACCACCATACAGTTTTCCATAGCAGTTGCACCATTTTATAGTCCTACCGATAGTACACATGGATTCCAATCTCTGCACATCCTTGCCAACAATTATTTTTTGTTGTTTTTTTTTTTTTTTTCCATACTAGCTATTCTAATGGGTACGAAGTGATATCTCATTGTGGTTTTGATTTACATTTCTCTGGTTGATGATGTTGAGTAACTTTTCATGTGTTTGTTGGCTGTTTGAGAAATGTTTGTTCAAGTCCTTTGCCCATTTTTGAATTGGGTCATTTGATTTTTTTATTGTCGAGTTGTAGGAGTTCTTTTGATATTTTAGATATTAACTGTCTGGTCTAATGTCATTAAGTCCAGTGTTTCCTTACTGATTTTCTATCTGGATGATCTACCTATTGGTGGATGTGGGCTAGTGTTGTGTCCCCTACTACTAATATTATAGTACTATTTCTAATTTTAGGTTGTTGGGGTTTTTTGTTTTGTAGAATCTTTAGGATTTTCTACATAAAAGATTGTCATCTACAGACAATTTTATTTCTTACTTGCCTTATTGCTCTGACTAGGACTTCCAATACCATGTTGAATGGAAGTTTCAAAATTGGGTGTTCTTTTCTTGTTCCTGATGTTAGAGGAAAAACTTTGCATGTCACCATTGAGTACAGTGTTAGCTGTGGGCTTTTCATATATGGTCTTCATTATGTTGAGGTAGTTTCTTTCTACTCCTAGTTTGTTGAAAATTTTAATAAGAAAGGGTCTTAATGCTTTCTGTATCAATTAGAATGATGTGGTTTTTATCTTTCATTCTGTTAATGTGGTATATTAGAATAATTGATTTTCACCCTGTCTGGTGGGGCTCAGTGGATTGAGTGCCAGCCTGTGAACCAAAAGGTCACTGGTTCGATTCCTGGTCTGGGTTGCAGGCCAGGTCCCCAGCTGGGAGTGTGCGAGAGGTAACTGGTTGTTTCTCTCACACAGCAATGTTTCTCCCTCTCTCCCTGTCTTCCCCCTCTCTAAAGAACAAATAAGTAAATAAATCTTAAAAAGAAAGAAAAAAAGAATCAAGGAGCTAGTATAAATGACCCATGGACATGGACAATGGGGTGGGGATTGACTGTGGGAGGAGGGGTGGGTGGGGTGGGGGAGAGCAATAGGGGAAAAATGGGACAACTGTAATAGAAAGACAATAAATAAATTAAAAAAGCCAAAGATAATAAAAAGGAATAATTGACTTTTGTACGTTAAATCATCCTTGAATTCCAGGAATAACTCATACTTGGTCAGTGTATAATTCATTAATGTGCTATTGAATTTGGGTTGCTAGTATTTTGTTGAGAATTTTTGCATCAATATTCATCGGGGATATTTGTAGTTTTTTACACTGTTTTTTTTTTTTTTTGGCTTTGATATCAGTGTAATGCTGGCCTCACAGAATGTGTTTGGAAGCATTCTCTTTTTTTTCAGCTTTTTTTGGAAGAGTTTGAGGAGGATTGCTGTTAAATGTTGGTAGAATTCTCCAGTGAAGCTACCTGGACCTGGGCTTTCCTTTGTTGGGTGTTTTTGTTTTTTTTGTTTTTTTTTTTCACATTACAGATTTAATTTCCTTACTAGTTATTGGTCTGTTCAGGTCTTCAGTTTCTTCATTACTCAATTTTTGTCCACCACACAAGGGGGAGAGATCAGCCTGTTCCGTGTCTATGCCCCTCCTACCTGTCTCAATATATGTGGTTTCTTTAATTCCATAGTTGTCAGACTTACATTCAACTAGATTTCTGACGGTTCTGGCTGATGGTGGATCTGTTTTAGTTGTAATTTTGATGTAGTTGTGCAAAGAGGCAAGCCACATCTGCCTACGTCGCCATCTTGACTGGATCCCCCATTTTTCTATTATTTGTCTATCGTTGATTTGTAAGAGTTCTTTATATATTCTAGATGCTAGATCAGATATTTGATTTACAAATATTTGTATGTCCTTCCTTATGTCAGAACCACATAGTGTTGATTTAACTTTGTAGTTTGGTTTTGAAGTCAGGTAGTGCAATTACTCCAAATTGTTCTTCTTTTGAAAAATTGTATTGGCTATTCTGGGGCCCCTTGCATTTTCATACAGATATTAAGATGAACTTGTCAATTTCTGCAACACCACCACCACCAACTGGGATTTATTTGTTTTAAGATTTTATTTATTTATGGAGAGAGGGGAAGGGAGAAAGAGAGGGAGAGAAACATTGATGTGTGATTGGTTGCCTTTCACATGCCCCCAATTGGGGGCCTGGCCCACAACCCAGGCATGTGCCCTGACCTGGAATAGAACTGGTGACCTTTCAGTTCACAGGCCAGCGCTCAATCCACTGAGCCACACCAACCAAGGCCCACCTGGGATTTTGATGGATGTGTTGAATTTGTAGACCATTTTTGGGAGCACTCGTAATTTTTCCTATTTCATGTGTCTATATGATCTTGACTCCTAGTGTCACTGCTATCATTTGAAACTTAAATGTTTCCATCATGTATCCTTAAGTGCCTGCTGCAGCTTCTGTTCTTTCTGTCTTTAGTCTATTTTTCTTCCAGTTACTTATTCTCACTGTTGTCAGGTTTAAATTAATTAAGATTCTTTGGTCACTCCCCAGAGCTTTCACAATTCATTCATTCATTCATTCATTCATTCATTCAAATGTGCCTAATTCCTTAGTGTGTCAGGCATTGTCCTGGGGATTCAGCAGTAAACAAAACATACAAAAGTAATTGTCCTCATGGAGGTTACGTTCTAGTGTGGGAAGATGTAATAAAATAAGTAAAACATTCTGCAACATATAGTGAGAAGCAACGGCAGGGGGAAAAAGGGAAGGGAATAGAACATGCAATTTTAAACAGGATGAACAGGCAGGGCCTCGGTGAGGTAGCTGAATAAATACCTAAAGAAATAAGCCACGGATGTAACTAAGTTTGCAGGCAAAACAAATAGCCACTATAAAGGCACCAAGTTGGAAGCATGTTGGAGAAAAATCAAGGAGGTGAGAGTGCTAGAGGAGGGAGTGAGGATCAGGTGAGGCCCAGGATAACCGACAGCAAACTGTGTGTGGCCTTGTGGGCCATTGTTAATGCTGCAGCTTTTCCTCGCAGGTGGAGAGTTATTGCAGGGTTTGAAGAGAGGAATAACAGAGTTCTGACAAAACTGCTTTAGCTGATGTGTTGAGAAAAGAGAGAGAGAGTGTATGTGTGGTGGCAGCGGTGGTGGTGGGAGGGTAAGGTGAGAGCAGACCAGTTGGGGTCGGCAGCCTGTACAACACCCACAATGATCCCTGCCTGATGAGATTCAGACCTGCGTGTTATCCCTTCCTCTTGAACATAGGCTGGACCTACAGATGTTTAGAACGAATGGGATATCATTTCTGGAATTAAGATATAAAGAGAGGAACTTCCATTTTGCATGTTTTCTCTTGTTCACTATTGGAAGCCAGCTGCCATTTGGTGAGCTGCCTTTAAGAGAGGCCCATGTGGCAGAAACTGAGGGTGGCCTCCAGCTAGGAGCCAGTGAGAAACAGGCTCTTGGTCCACAACCCACGAGGAGCTGCATTCTGCCAACAACCACATCAATAAGCTTCAAAGCTGAGCCTCCAGATGAGACTGCAGTTCTGACAGCTTCCCTGCAGCCTTGCGAGGGGCCTGAATGTGAGGCACTCAGGTTCTGGATCCACAGAAGCCGGGATGTCTGTTGCTTTAAAATGTTCATTTTGCGGGGATAATTTACATAGCAATAGATAACTAATATGTCAACTAAGAAATTAATGCAGTTTTCTTGAGGAGAGAAGATGGTAACCTATACCAGGGCAGTAACAGTGGAGTTGACAAAAAGCAGTTGAATTCTAGTTATATTTTAAAGGCAGATCTAACTGGATTTCCTGAGAAATTAGATATGGGGAGGAGAGGGGGAGGTGGTTGTCGTAGTGTTAACAGAAGAGTTCAAAGACAATTTCAAGGTTTTCGGCCTGAGCAACTGGAGGGATGGAACTGCTATTAATCAAGATTTAGAGAATATGAGAGAAACAGGTTTTGGAGGAAAAGATCAGGATACACATGTATGATACCTATATGATTTAATGAAATTTTGAGTAGGTATTTAGATGCATAAATCAGGTGATAAAGGGTGAGGTAAGAATTGGGAGACATTTAGGAGTCATCAGATTTTAATGGTATTTAACGCATTCAGACAGCATGGAATCACTGAGCATGAACGTGGACAGAAAAGAGAAGTGTGAAGACAGCCCTGAAGCACTCCAGATTGAGATCAGGCTGGTGTGGAGGAAAGAGAAAAGTATATAGGAGCCAAGTGAAGAGACTGCACCAAGGAAGAGAGTATTATACTGTATTTTGTCAAAGGCTGTGGTTAGCTTGAAAAAATGTGTATTACACATTACATACTGGGTTTAGCAACA
The DNA here is from genome assembly GCF_987537825.1 of Furipterus horrens. NCBI lineage: Eukaryota > Metazoa > Chordata > Mammalia > Chiroptera > Furipteridae > Furipterus > Furipterus horrens. The sequence continues at coordinate 44,144,556 of NW_028327171.1, read as the reverse complement.
CGGAAGTCATTGTTGACTTTGATGAATAGATTTCAGTGGAGTAATGGAAAGGGAAAGCCTAAATGGAGTGGCTTCAGGAGAGAAAGAAGAGGGATTGGGATAGTAGAGACAACGCTCAGGTAGTTTTCTGGCATAGGGAGCAAAGAAACTGGTAGCTGGAAGGTGAAGCCTAGTCAGGTAAATATTTTGTAGCCCTGGCTGGTGCAGCTCGGTTGGGTGTCACTACACAAAGTGAGAGGTCAGAGGTTCAGTTCCTGGTGGGGGCACATGCCTGGGTTGTGGGTTCATTCCCACGGTGCGGTGCATGCTAGAGGCAATGGATCGATGTTTCTCTCCCTCCCTTTCTCCCTTCCCCTCTCTCCAAAAATAAATGAATAAAATCTTTAAAAAATGTTTGTAAATATGGGAGAGATAACAGTATGGTTCTATGCTGGTGAGAAAGACCCGGTAGGCAGGAAAGATCCTGTAAACAGGACACAGCAGGAGAGGGGAGACTCCGTAGCACGCTGTCCTGTGGTAAGAAAGATAAAGCTCTTACTGTTAACACCCAGCACTCTGCCTACCACCAGCCTGCCTCCCAGCTCACGTGCACCCTTTGTGTAGTTGGGTTTTTGCATCTTGGAGGCTTTTCACAGTCTTTCCTTGGAGTTTCTGCTTTCCACACTCTTTCCTTTAAATGATTCTTATTAATTTTCGCAACAGCAACAAACCATCTTCTTGAAGGTCACCATCCTGGGAAGCTCTTCTCTGATGCCTCAATGTGACTCAGATGGTTTCCCTCTGTGCTCCTGTACTGCTTTCTCTCTACTTGTTTTTTTTAAACTAACACTTACCATAATATACCATAATACTTGTGTACCTTCCGTTAGGCCAGAAGGGCAATACTGGGAATACAGACCACTCATTATTTCATTCTGAATTCTCAGCACATAATGTTTTCCACATAATGAATATATATTACATCTTTGATATTGTTGAATTAAGAATATATGATTGATTCTTATTTGCTGATTTTGTATTGAATTTCCCTACTTGCTGAGCAGTCATTTGTGGCTGTGTGAACAGTGGCAAAGCATTTGACTTTACTGTCACACATATTCCTAGCTGAAGTTGAACAAGGTGATATTCTGCCTTCACATGTCAGTTCTCATACTATAAACAAGTGTTCTTTTCATGATATATTTAGTTTCCCACATTTTTGTGTTTTGTGGGTGATTTTGCTGTTTCTAAGCACAAGAATGCTGTGATGTGCCTTACAGAGAAAATACATCTATTAGATAAGGTTTGTTCAGGCATGAATAATAATTCTGAGGCTGTGAGTTTAATGTTAATGAATCAATAATATATATTAAAGTGTCTTTAAAGAGAAATACACATAAAACAAGGTTATGTATTGATGGACTGATGCCAAGTGTGACCAGAGGCTCATAGGAACCTAACCCTGATTTTCCCTGGGAGCAGTGTGTCAGTATTTACAGCAACTGTATAGAACGTAACTACTGTGAATTAGAACTGACTGTCGTTGGACCTCATTCTAAAGTTGCTGGTCAGATTCTCTCCATTCCCTGCAGATGGGAAGCAAGTGGATTTAGATTGTCACCCGTAAAGTAACCCTAATCAAATGACTTTTTGTTCATAACTTTCTGTTAATGAAGAACCTGGACTGGAGCTACACTACTCAGAGGGAAAGGCAATATAGTAATTCTGAGGAGAACTATCTTGGAGACATGTCGGGTAGCCATGAATTTCTCCTACTACAGGTAGGTCATACATTAGTGCCTCAAGTGTTCCTGAGACTGTCAGTTGCCCAGAGATTGTGGTTATCTTTGACTTGCCCAGACTAGAATCTGGAGCCATTAAATGCTTGATAAAAGAATGATACTTGTAATTATTTTCTCATAAAAAGTGGATCAATACTAGTGTCGAGACTTTGAGAAGCAAACCAGGCATTAATGATGTAGTTTTGTGAAGTGACCTTCATCTTTTGTTTTACCTTCATTTATTGGGCACTTGCTGTCCTCTATCCTGTGCTGAGCACTTTATTGACACACTATATTGGGTCTTCAAAACTATGAGGCACAGGTATCATGTCCCCTATTTTACGATGAGAAACGCAAGGCTCCAAGACAGTTAAGTTACAACTACCTAATAAATGGTAGAGCCAAGATTTGAACTGGGGCTTAATTCCAAAGCCTTTAAACATTGTTAATTTTCTAGTTTGAAGAACCAGATTTCTACCTTTAAAATCAACCAATGAATCAGAAGTCTTAAAAAGGGACTAGAACACGACCACAGAATAGCTATTCCATATTACATTTGTGTTTAATTTTTACTTTTTGAATTATTAAATCCTCAGTATTTTTTCTTCTAAGGCAAGGTTTTTGAAAAGGGATAGATTTTATGAAGATTTTTATGAATCCCACAGAATGAGTTCATATTACTTTCAGTGTATGGAATGGAGACATCATGGAATGAACTCAACTATGGCTCAAAAGAGCTTAGAGGTGGTTGTATAGCCAGTTGTTTAGCTGATACTAGCTGATCAGAGTTGGCAACTGTGGGAATTGAGAACATGGTTATTTTTCAATGATGACATTCTGGCAAGTGTCAGAAAAATAGATATGTTGTGATTCTACTACTGATTGTGACTTTGAGGGCTAATCTGTTTCAACTGAGTGTGTTCACATCAGTCAAATGAGGGTTCCTTCTATATCAACAATCCCTGATTCCATAATGCCTTCAGGTAAAATATATGCAACAAACTGTTTTGGATCATTCTCTGGTGGAACAATGTTACTGAGTAACTTGCTTTGAAGTGTTAAATAAAACTTGCTCCACACACACTGGCAGAGCCCATCAAAACCTGTTCTTGCCTCCATTTAGGTGTAGCTGTGTGACTTAAGTTCTTACCAACAGAATAAGCAGATGTTATTTATGTCTTGGTTTGGGACAAATATCTTAACCAGCATGACTTCAAAATCATCTTTTCAGGTCAACTGGAACTCATGTCAACCCAGCCTCAACTAAACAGGTGGTGTTAATGCCCTAGGATGACAGATCATCAGGATGAAAAAATTGAGAATCCTTGAATGACTTCATGGAACAGGGCTGGCTGCTGATTGGAACTCTTCACGGAATGGAATAACAGAATGTTACACCTCTTCTCTTTAGGCCTATTGTTGGGCATCTGTTGTGGCAGTTTGGCCTCATCTAACAACTACATGCACTGAATGTGAAAAGTATTTTTTTAAGGGGAACAAATTATTGAATTAGATACTCATATACTTTTAATTTTCAGGTTCATTAACAAATTTGTAACTTACATTAGAAAAAGACACTTCAAGCACAAACTTTAGTGTCTCTGAGTGTTTTAGTTTACTTAATTTTAATCTAACCATCTAGTCCTGCTTCTAGATTCTGAATTGGTTCAACAGGTTGGAGCTCCAGAAGAAAAGGAGCCAGTCACAGGAAGATATAGCAGAGAACATATTGTGCAAAGATGCAAAATCCCTGAGGCACAAATGAGCTTGGCATGTTTGAGGAACAGAAGGGAAGATGGTGAGGGGGAGAGCAGCGTGGGATGTCATCTGTGTTGGGGAGGGGGAGTCTGGCAGAAGCCACATCTCATACGATTTTGTGAACCTTTATATTAGTCTGAATTTCTAAGTGTAGTGGGACACCTTTGGAGACATTATAAGGAAGCAAACTTAACTTGTTTGGCTTTTTAATTATGACACTGACTTACTGCATGGAGAATGATTCCCACGCAGTTATGAGGTTGCTCTCTAGGTGGGAGCTGATGCTGGTGTGAACTGGTGTGTCAATGGTAGAAGACAGGTGAGCAGACTAGAAATATATTTTAAAAGCGGGTTCAAAGAATTTAATGGCGGGATATGTCAGAGGGAAGGAAAGACATTTTTGATTGGAGCAATTGTATAAATGCTGGTGTCATTTACTGTTATGGAAAACGACTGGATTTGAAACAAGGAAAAATCAAGAGTTCTGTTAAGGTTAGAGATGAGTTTCTTATTTTCTCAAAGCAAGTCAAAATAAGTAGTACCCCCCAAAATATAGCCAGATTCTGTCAGTACCTCTCATTTGGGTGCTGTGAGCATTTTGGCCAGGACAACTCTGCACTGGACCCGAGTGTTGCACATTAAATTCCTGTCTCCTGAGGGTGCCTTATTTGATCCTGAATCCTCAGCACCAATCATAGTGTTTCTCACATAGTGAATATCCAGTAAATCTTTGGTATAGATTAATTAGTTAAGGAAAATATAATTCTTATTGCTTGCTGATTCCATACTTGTGAATTTGCCTACTTGGAAAAATCAATTTGTAACCCCCAAATCGATAGTTGCACTCTGCAGTCATCTGCAGCCACGTGTAGTGGCAAAAATTGTGTTTTCTTATACAGATCTTGTCCATATTTTGCTAGACTTACACCTAAGTATTTCATTTTGGGGAGGCGCTAATGTAATTGGTATTGTTTTTAATTTCAAATGCCACTTGTTCATTGCTGGTAAATGATTTTTTGTATTTTAACCTTGTACCCTGAAACCTTGCTATCATCATACATTCTAGTTTTTAAAGTTAATTTTCTTCACAGATAATCATGTCTGTGAAGAAAAAGGTTTTATTTCTTCCTTATTGCATTAGCCGGAACTTTCAGGATAATGTTGAAAGGACTAGTGAAAGGGGACATCGTCTTATACCTTATCCCAGTGGGAAGTCAGTGTCTCATCATTAAGTATGTTAGCTGTAGATTTTTTTTTTTCCAGATATTCTTTAGTTGAGGAAGCTGCCCTCTATTCTAAGTTTACTGAGAGCTTTGTTCGTTTCTAATCCTGAGAAGGTGTTGGATTGTGTCAAATGCTTTTTCTGCATCTGTTGATGAGGTAATGTGGTTTTTCTACATTAGTCTGTTGATGTGATATATTTTCTTCAAAAAAAATATAATTGATGTACAGCTGCATATAAGTAAGGTATGTAGCATAATGACTTGGCTTCATTGACTTCATTGATTTTAGAATGTTGTTGAACCAGCCTTGCATACCTGGAATATATATTGGATTTGCTTTGCTTTTTTTTTTTTTTCCCATCTCTTTCATAAACTTTGTTTATTTAATGGAACTTGTCTTTTGACATCGGAAAGTTAAAAAAATTTTCTTTAAAGATTTAATTTACTTTTAGAGGGGAAGAGGGAGAGAAACAGCAATGTGCAAGAGATACATGGATCGATTGTCTCCCACACCCTCAGCAGGGGACCTGGCCCACAACCCAGGTATGTGCCCCGACTGGAAATCGAACTGGTGACCTTTTGGTTCGCAGAGGGGTACTCAATCCACTGAGCCAACACCAGCCAGGGCTAACTTTGGAAACTTTAAGGTGTACAGCATGTTACTTTGATACATTTATATATTGTAATATGATTGTCATTGTAATGTTTATCAATTACATAATTATAGTACAATATTATTGTCTATATTTATTATACTGTGCCTTAGACCTCTATGGTTTATTTAATACTCATTACAAGTTCATACCCTTAAGCACCATTGATCTTATCCCCACCCCATGCCCTGGTAATTACCATTTGACTTTTTTTTCTTCCAGATTTGACTTGTTTAGATTTCACATATAAGTGATATCATATAGTACCTATCTATGTCTGACTTGCTTAGCAGAATGTGCTCAAGGACCATCCATATTGTTGCAAATGGCAGGTTATCTTTCTTCCTCATGATTAAATAAATATTACATTGTGTATATGGATTGCATCATTATAATCTATTCATCTCTGTGATAAACCTGACAGTGCATATATCTGGTTGAAATCCTGTTTTCACTTTCTTTGGATTTGTATCCTTCGGATCATATGGTAGATCTATTTTTATTTTTTTTTGGAAACTCCGTATTGTTTTTCATAGTACTTGGGCAATTGCATTACCAACGACGTATGGGTATTTCCTTTGCACCACCTTCTCGCCAGCACTGTTGTCTCATTTTCTTAATGAAAGCCACTCTTACAGGTGTGAGGTGCTATCTCATTGTGGTTCTGAGTTACGTTTCCCTGGTGATTAGCAATGTTGGCCATTTTGATGTCCTCTTTGGAAAAATGCCTGCTTCTCATTTTTAATTGTATTGTTTTTTGTTATTAAATTGTATGAGCTCTTTTTTTAACCATATTTAATTAGGTAATCGATACACATTACTTTAAAAAATCAAAATAAAGATAAATTTAAAAATAATTTTACTGTCTGAAATCACTGTTGGCGGTATGGACTTCTGGATTCTAAACAAGATATGAAGTTATTTTATACAAAATAGAGTGTATGAGTTGTTTATATATTTAGGATATTAATCCTTTATCTAATCTCCCATTCTGCAGGTTGTCTTTTCACTTTGTTAATTATTTCTTCTAAAACATTTTAAATCCTCACCTGAGGACATTTTCATTTGCTTTTTTTAGCTACAGGGAGAGAGAAACATCGATGTGAGAGAAGCACTGATCAGTTGCCCCCATACACACCCAGACACGGCATCTGCCCTGGGACTGGGGATGAACCCACAACCTAGGCATGTACCCTGAACGGCAACTGAACCCGCAACGCTTCAGTTAGGGGATGATGTTCCAACCGCTGAGCCACCCTGGCCAGGGCCATTTTGTTAGTTTATTGCTGTGCAGAAGCTTTTGAGTTTGAAGTAGTCCTATTTGATTTTTGCCTTTGTTTTTGTGCTTTTGGTGTCATCCAAAAAATTATTGCCAAGACCAGTATCAATGGGATTCTTCTCTACGTTTTCGTCTAATTTTATGGTATCAGGTCTTATGTTTTAAATCTGTGACCCATTTTGAGTCAACTTTTGTGACACAGTGGTCCAGTTTCACTGTTCTGCATGTGTTTCTCAGTTTCCCCAGCACTGTGTATTGAGGAGACTATCCTTTTCCCCTTGAGTAGTTTTGGATCCTTTGTTAAAAATTAGCTGACAAGCCCTGACTGGGTGGTTCAATTGGTTGGAGCATTGTCCTCTTCTCCAAAGGGTTGCAAGTTTGATTCCCAGGCAGGGCACATACAGGAGGCAACCAATCTGTTTCTCTCTCACTCACTTCCTCCCTCCCTCACTCTCTCTCTCTCTTAAAATCAGTTAACATATCCTTCGGTGAGGATTAAAAAAAAAAAAAATTAGCTGACTATAAACGCCGGGACTTAATTCTGGGATCTCTATTCTGTTCCATTGCTTGATGTGTCTATTATTGTGCTAGAACCATACTGTTTTCTTTCTTTCTTTTTTCATCACCATGGCTTGTAGTATAGTTTGAAATCTAGAAGTGTGTTACCTCCAACTTTGTTCTTTTTTCTCAGGATTGCTTCGGCTATTTGGGGATCTTTTGCGGTTTCACACAAATTTTAGTTTTGTCTATTTCTTGCCAATTTCTTATAGGCTTATGTAATTCGTTGGCATATAATTGTTCATGGTAGTCTTGTGGTCATGTGTATTTCTGTGGTATCCATTGTAATGTGTCCTATTTCATTTCTCATTTTGAGTCTTCTTTTTTCTTAGTCTAGCTAAAGGTGTATCAATTTTTTAAATCTTTTCAAAGAACTCTTATTGATACTTTGACTGTTTTTCCGATCCCTTTTATTCTGCTGTGATCTTATTTCCTCAAAAAAAAAAAAAAAAGAGATTTTATTTATTTTTAGAGAGAGGGGGAGGGAGGGAGAAAGAGAGGGAGAGAATTGGAGATATCAGTGTGATGTTTGCCTCTCACACGCCCCCAACTGGACCTGGCCTGCAACCCAGGCATGTGCCCTGACTGGGATTCAGTCCTTCCAGTTTGCAGGCCAGAACTTGATCCATTGAGCCACGCCAGCCAGGGCTATTTCCTTCTTTCTGCTAACTTTGGGCTTAGGTTGCTTGCGATCTAATTTTTGCACATACGCATTTATCACTATCAACTTTCCTCTCAACTTCTTTTGCCGCATCCCACAATATTTTGTTTTTTCATTTTCATTTGTTTCAACATAGTTATTTCCCTTTTGATTTCTTCTTTGTCACATTAGTTTTTTTAAAAGTATGTTGTTTCATTTCCATGTTTGTAGATCTTCTCACTTTCCCCATATTCCTAGTTTCATACTATTGTGCTCAGAAAAGATAGTTGGTATGTGTTCCATTTTGTCCTGTCATATGCTGTATCCTGCAGAATGTTGCATGTGCACTTGAGGATTGTGTATTCTGCTGCTGTTGGAGGGAATGTTAGGTATATGTCTGTTAGGTCCATTTCTTCTAATGTGTGTTCCATTCCAATGTTTCCTTATTGATTTTCTGTCGGAATGATGTATCCATTGCTGACAGTGTAACATTGAAACCTTCTACAGTTATTAATTGTATTGTCTATTTTTCTTAGTATATTTTGGTGTTGGGGTATTGGGAGCATATGAATTTGATTGTTATACCTTCTTGATGTATTGACTTATTATTTGCCTCTTGTTACCCTTTTTGGCTTGAAATCTATTTTGTCTGATACAAGTATGTCTACATCTGCCTTCTTTTGCTTTTCATTTGCTTGGAATATTGTCTTCCATCCTTTCAGTTTTTTTTTTTAAAGTATATTTTACTGATTATTTTTTAAAGTATATTTTATTATGTTATGTTACAGTAGTCCCAATTTTATCCCTTTTGCTCCCCTCTGCCCAGTACCCACCTTCCCCCAGCAATCCCACCTCCTTAGTTCATGTCCATGGGTCGTGCATGTAAGTTCTTTGGCTTCACCCTTTCCTATATTATTCTCAACTTCCCCTATTTTGTACCAACCAATTATGCTTCTTAATTCCTGCACCATTTCCCCATTTCTCCCTCTTCCAGCTGATAACCCTTCAAATAATCCCTATATCTATGATTCTGTACCTATTCTGGTTTGCTTAGTTGGATTTTGTTTTTACTTTTTAGATTCAGTTGTTGATAGTTGAATTTGTTGTCATTTTAATGTTCATAGTTTCGATCTTCTTTTTCTTAAATAAGTTCCTTTAACATTTCATATAATAATGGCTTGGCGACGATGAACTCTTTTAGCTTTACTTTGTCTGGGAAGCACTTCATCTGCCCTTCCATTCTAAATGATAGCTTTGCTGGATAGAGTAATCTTGGTTGTGGGTCCTTGCTTTTCATCACATTGAATACTTCTTGCCAGTCCCTTCTTGCCTGCAAAGTTTCTTTTGAGAAATCAGCTGATAGTCTTATAGGTACCCCTCTGCTTTTCTCTTGCTGCTTTTAAGATCCTCTCTTTATCTTTAAGCTTGGCATTTTAATGATGATGTGTCTTGGTGTGGTCCTCTTCGGGTCTAGCTTGTTTGGGACTCTCCGTGCTTCCTGGACTTGTATGTATATTTCCTTCGCCAAATTTGGGAAGTTTTCTTTCATTATTTTTTCCCATAAGCTTTCACTTTCTTGCTCTTCCTCTTCACCTTCTGGCACCCCTATGATTCGGATGTTGGCATGTTTAAAGTTGTCCCAGAGGTTCCTAAGCCTCTTCTCACTTTTTCCCATTCCTGTTTCCTCATTCTGTAACAGTTGACTGTTTTTCTTCCTTATGTTCCAAATCATTAACCATTAATCTCTTCACCATTGGTTTTGTGTGGATTTTCCTTCGTTTCACTTAGCATAGCCTTCACTTCTTCCCTTATATATTTGCTGTACTTAAGCATATCTGTCAAACCTGTGAGCATCTTTATCACCAGTGTTTTGAAATTTACATCTGTTAGGTTGGCTATCTCCTTATTGTTTAGTTCTCCCACTGGAACCTTGATCCATTCCCTCTTTTGGGCCATACTTCTGTCTCCTCATCTTCATAGGCTCCTGTGTTTGTTTGCCTCTGTGTCTTAGGTAGAGCTGTCACACCTGTTACTTTGTAAGGGGTGGAGCCTTAGGTATTCGTCAGTACAGGGCAACCTGTTTCACCACGTTGTGGCGCTGTATGTGGGGGACATACAGGGAACAATGCCACTTGCTCAGCACTTGCCCCCTTTCCAAGCACTTCTCCCACTTTTGTATGGGACTGGCACCTCTCTAGCTGTTGCCCTGACCATCGTTCCCAGAGTGGGTGGGTCTGCGGACGTTCTAGGACCATGGGGGCCCTTTAAACAAGCAGACTCTACTGAGAGACCAGCAGTTTTTTTCTCCACCCCAACCCCCACTGGTTTGCACAGTTAGAAGCAATGAGGCTTGATTTTCCCTGGTCCTGGGACTGTGAGCTGTACATTCTGGTCAGGAGCTGGGAGCACTCCCCAGGTGTCCCTTCTGACTTTAAGATGTGTAACTGTGCTTTCCACTGGCCTGCTGCCGCTGCTGCCACGACCACACCGTGTCCTCTCTGCCCCAGCTCTGCCCCTCTTGTCTGGATGAGTATTTGTCCTTTATATCTTTGTTTGTTGGACTTCCATGCAGCTTGATTTTCTGGAACTTCTGGTTGTCTAGTTTTGAGGTAGTTGTATTCCTTCTTAGTTGAGGAGGGAGACCCAGCATCTGTCTATACCTCCATCCTTCCACTTTTAGTCTGTGTGTTCTTCAGAGCTGAAATGAGTCTCCTGTATACAATATAAAGTGGGGTCTTAAGTGAACCTTCTTTTTTTAATCTGGCAGGCCGCTCTGTGCCATTTGATAGATGAGTTCAATCCATGTACATTTAGGGGAACTGTTGATATGTAGGGTTTACGACTGTCATTTTGTTTTTTTGCCTTCTGGTTATTTTGTCTCTCCATTGTTTATTTTTCCTGTTTCTATCTTTTTAAGTTGGTGGCTTTCCCTGGTGGTTGTCTCAGTCTCTCCTTTTGTTTTTTCTGTTCCAGATTTTTCTTTATGGTTACTTACAAAGGTTTACATAACACATCTCATAGATATAACAGTCCTTTTCCTGATGATTGTAATTCATTATATAAAATCTCCATCTTTTACTCTTCCCCTTTTATATTCTGTCACAAACTATCTTTTTATGCTGTGATTTCCTTACCAAGTTCAAGTAGTTGTTTTTAATGCCCTTTTCATTCAAGCTTTATGCTATACTATTCTAAAACAAAAAGTTATTTTCTGACTCTCCATTTATCACCTTAATCTGAGTTTTGTGTTCCAGCGTGAAGAATTCCTTTCAACACTTATTACATAATAGGTCTACTGGCTGTGAACTCCCTCAACTTGTCTGAAAAAGGCTTTATTGCTCTGAAGGATAACTTTGTTGGATAGTTTTCTTGGCTGGGAATTTCTATCTTTCAATACTTTGTCTCATTCTACCCTCTCTTGGCCTGTAGGTTCTGTAGAGAAATCTGATCGCCTAGGGGAGATTGCTTTGTATTGTACTGTCTTTTACCTGTGGCTGCTTATAATTTTTTATCATTGACTTTTGACTCTCATGTGTCTGGGAGGTGTTTTTTGCATTGAGATAAGTTAGGTGTTCTATTTAGCTTCATGGACTTGTATGTTTAGTTACTTCTCCAGGTTTGTAAAGTTCTCACCTATTCTTTACATGGATTCCAGCTCCCATCTCTCTCTTCTTCTGGCATATCAATTAATCTTACGTTGACTCTTCCAGTGAACTCTGTTATTGTAGCATTTCTCTCTTCACTTCTACCTGAGACATTTTTATCACTATTTTTGGGCTCACTTATTCTTTCATCTGATTTGCTCTTCTCCTTCCAATACTTTCTAATGCATTCTTCATCTCATTTATTAAGTCCTTCAGCTCCAGAATTTGGTTCTTTTAAATTTCAATCTCTTCAGTAAAGTATTCCTGTTATTTTATTCCTGAGATCACAATAGTACCTTTTTGAGTTTTCTTGTAGCTCACTGAATCTCTTCACAACAGCTATCTTAAATTATATTAAATTACAATATTCTATCTTTGGGTTTGGTTGCTGGAATATTGTTATTTTCTGTGATATGGTATTATTGTGATTTTTCATAGTGCTTGGTGAAAAGTGCCTCTGCTGCCATATTTGTAGTGAATTCCTTATTTAGTTAAGATTTTGCTTAACTTTAACTCTCACAGTTGAACAGGTTGGTGATTACTTTTTGTTTTCTAGAAAGTGGCACTAAGAGCACAAGTTTTCGGTTTCTCTCACTCAAGGTGACTCACTGTTGTTTGGGAGTGTGCCACAGACAAAAACAACAATAAGAAACCCCCACAACTGATGGGCAAAAGGGCATGATAGCAGTGAAGGGAGTTTGTTTGGCATTGGGGCTTTGGGTGTGTCCACAGCCCAGTAAGGGGATCCTCCAGTAGGGTTGGAGGTGGTTTCAAAGGTTTGTGGGCAGACCTCTTGCTAGAGTCTCAAGGCAGACAGCAGGAAACGTGTCCTTCCAATTGTGTACCTTTTTCTCTTCATCCCCCTCCCCCCACCCCCCAAATTATTGATCTGTCCTGCTGCATCAACTTGGCCAGGGAGACCCCCATTCACCTCTACCCCCACTGCCAAAGGTCATGTTAGCCTGCTGCTACACTCTTGTTGGTCCTCAGCCTCCTTCCTGGTCCTATCCACCCACTCCTGGGAGCACAGGTGGGTGGATTGCCAATTTGTATCAAACAAAGGGGAGGGAAAAAAGGAATGGCTCACACCACTGTGATGCTGAGTCACTCCTCATTTGCTAAAATTTTATTGGGATCTTCTACATCTATGTTCATGAGATATTGGTCTGTATTTTTATTGTTATGTCTATAATTGTCTGATGTTGGTATTAGGGTAATGCTGGGCTCATAGATTTGGTTAGGAAGTATTCCCCTTGAACCTAACCTCTGTAAAAGATCAGAGAGAACCGACTGGTAAAAATATAATTTCTTCTTTAAATGTTTGAATACACCACTGAACCCATATGAGCCTGCTGCTCTCTGTTATGGAAGGTAATTAGTGATTAATTCAATTTTATATAGCTCTATTTGGTTTTGTTTTTTTCTTGTTTGAATTTTAGCACACTACATCTTCCAATGAATTAAAAAACAAAAGAATAAATGAAAATTGTTAAGCCCGCTTTGTTTATATACATAAATGCAAATCTTAAAGCAATAGTTAAATGAATCCAACACAGCACTAAAAATAATACATCATGAAGAAACAGAATTTGTCTCAGTAATGTTACTGAACAGCAAGTGGGGTCTTGCTGCCCACCACCAATCTGTAGGCAAAATTCTAGAAGCAAAGGTTTGGTGTTAAAGCAAAGGAGTCTATTCAAAGGTTTCACAATTTTGGAATAACAACTTTCCACATGCATTAGTCACTTAAGCCTATCAATCAAGGCTAAACTCTTCAACACCTAAGTCCTGTCATTCCTCGTTAGTTTTAATTATCTTATTTCTATAGGGTTAGTTTAAAAACTAAAACAACTTTAAGATACAAAAGCTACACAACTTAGGAAGAATGGCAGGATTTTGTCTCAGAGCTCATCCCCTCTAGAACACCCAAAGAAAAATAACCTGCCACCCTCTGCCAGGCCAGCCCAATGCTAGGTTGCACCTAGAGTTCCTGCCCATCCAAAATACTGTCCATTGGGATACGCAGACAGCTGTATGTAGCACGATCGGATCGTCCAAGCATCTTTGAGGAAGAGCCCAAGAGCTGGTCTCTCTCTCTTTTTTTAATATGTTTTATTGATTATACTGTTACAGTTGTCCCAATTTCCCTTCCCTCTGTTCCCCTCCACCTGGTGGCCCCCCTCCCACCAGCTATCCCCCCTTTCAGTGCATGTCCATTGGTTGTGCATATAGTTCCTCTCAACCTCTTCCTGTCTATTCCATTCCCTCCTACTATGCTTCTTAATTCCTATACCATCTCCTTCCCTCTCCCCCTTCCCCCTCCCTGCTGACTTCCCCCCAGTATGTTCCCCATACCTATAGTTCTTTTCCCACTCTCGTTGCCTATTTAGTTTGCCTTTGCTTCAATTCCCTAGCTTCTGTTGTGGGTTCTTGTGATGCAGTTTTCATTTTACTGTTCATAGTTTTGATCCTCCTACTTATAAACCAGTCCCTTTAACATCTCATATAATAGTGGTTTGGATCTAATAAACTCGTTCAGTTTTATTTTGTCCTGGAAGCACTTTCTCTGCCCTTCTATTCTGAATGACAGTTTCGCTGGATAGAGTATTCATGGCTGTAGGTTTTTGATTTTCATTACTTTGAATATTTCTTCTTGCCAGTCCCTTCTTGCCTGCAGGGTCTCCCTTGAGAAGTCAGCTGATAGTCTCATTGGGACCGCTTTGTACATGATGCTTTTCTTCTCGCTGTTTTTAAGATTCTCTATCTTTAATTTTTGACAATTTGATTATAATGTGTCTTGGAGTGTTTCTCCCTGGGTCTAGTTTTTCTGGAACTCTCTGTGCTTCCTGGACCTGTAAGTCTTATTTCCTTCCCCAAGTTTGGGAAGTTCCACTTCATTATTTTTTCACATAATTTTTCAGTTATCTACACATCAAAAAAGTCCATTAAAAAAAGCAAATTAAAACCAAAATTGAACGAATAATAAAGATGAGAGCAAAGGGCAATAAAATAGAAAACAAGCAACGGATAAAATTAACAAAATCAAAAGTAGGTTCTTTAGAAGATTTAAAACTGATTAAACACCCAGCACAATGGGTGTTTAAGCAACCAATATAAAACAGGAAAGATGAAGTAGTACAGATTCCATAGTCATTATAAGGATAATATTCTGGACTTTATGTCAAAAATATTGGCTATTACATGAAATGGAAAAATTCCTTAAAATTTGACAATAGAAAATGTGAATAATTTTGTATTTGTTTCAGAAATTGAATTTGATTCAAAATATTCCCAGATATAAACTCTAGACCCCCATGACCTCAATGGTAATACTGCAAAAATATTAGAAAAAGAAATAACAACAGCCCTGTCCAGTGGCTCAGTTGGTTGGAGCATTATTCCACATACCAAATGGTTGAGGGTTTGATCCCTGGTTGGGGTGTGTATGGGAGGCAACCAATTGATGTTTCTCTTTCTGTCTCTCTTTCCTCCCTCTAAAATCAATAAACATTCTCAGGTGAGGATTAATAAAAAAGAAATAACACCAACCTTACACGAATATTTCCAAAAAAGAGGAAAGGAGAAAACACTTCCCAAGTTATTTTAGGAGGTCAGCATAATCCAAATACCAAAACCTGGCATGGACATTGTAAGAAAATGAAGTTACAGAGCTATTTCCTTCATAAACACAGATACATAAAAAGTCCTGAACACAATATGACTACACTGAAGACCACAAAACATTCCTGAAAATAAAGAAGACCCAAAATAAATGGACAGTTATATCATGCTCATAGATGAGAAGACTCAATATTGTTAAGATGTCAGTTCTTTCCAAATTGATCTATAGATTCAGAGCAATCCAAATCAAAATACTAGGATTTTTCTTTTAGAAATTGATCATAATTCCAAAATTTATATGAAAATGCAAAAGAGCTATGATAACCAAAATAATCTTCACAATAAAGTTAGAATTTATACTACCTAATTTCAAAGCTAAGTATAATGCTATAGTAATCAAGACAGTCTGCTATTGGTAAGGATAAATGAATAGAACAGAGTCCAGAAATAAACCCATATTTTAGTCAATTAAACAAGAGGCATCACACAAATTAAATGGAGATGAATATTTTCAACAAATAGAACTAAACCATACAGATACCCTTATGGGGATTAGGAGAAAGGAATATCCTCAATTCTTGCTTCACACCATACACATAAATGAATTTGAGTTGGTCACAGACAAATATAAAAGTTAAGCCTATAATGCTTACAGAAAATACACAGGATAATAACTCCATGACCCTGGGGTAGACAAAACATAAAAAAACACATAACCATAAAGGCAAAAAAATTGTACTACATAACAAATAAAGCACTTCTGCTCCTCAAAGTCACCATTAGGAAAATATACAGGTAAGCCACAGACTGGGGGCCAATGCTAGCAAGGCATCTTTATATGTAAAGGATTCCAACCATTCTGTAATGAGACTAGCAGCCTAAATAGAAAATGGCTAGAGACATAAATAGACATTTCAGGAAAAAAAGGACAAATTGCCCATAAGCATATGAAAAGAAGTTAAACATCATTTGTCATCATACAAATTAAAATAATGGGATATAACAGAACCACTGGAATTCTCATAACTGTACACAAGTGCATATAAAATGGCACATACAATCATTGTGAAAAACTCTGCATTTAAAAAAAAAATTACACATAAACCTACCTTATGACTCAGCAATTCTATTATTTCATAACAGAAATGAAAACATATCCACAAAGCATGTTCATACTAACTTTATTTATAACCACCCCAAACTATATAGGATTCAAGTAAGAGAAAGGATAATCTGTGGGATGTTCATGAAATGAAAAACTACTGATTAGCAAAAACTGACTATGTATATATGTAACAACATGGATGAATTTCACACATTTTGAGCAACAAAGCCACATACAAAAGTAAACACTATGTATAATTAATGAAAAAAAAATTTTTTTTTTTAAATTCGAGAACAGGGAAGACTTACCTACGAAAATAACAGAAAAATGGTTGACAACGACAGGACTGGAGTAATATATACACTGGGAAGTGGCACAAGGGAACTTTCTGGGATGATGGAAAGGTTCTCTATATTGACTGAGGTAATGATTACATAGATGTATAGATTTGTCAAAAATGATATAATTCTAAAATCTAGGCACTTTGTCTAAATTTTACATGAGAATTCAAACCATTTTAACTCAAATATTAGTATTAAAAAGTCTGATGTATCAGAGGGCCCTCTGCCACTCCCCAAAAAGCTGTTCACAGACATGGGGACTTTTCTCCATTTATAATAGCTTTGTCCTTCAAGTCAGTGAGTTCTTAAAAATAAAACTTCAACTGTTTATGAATTCACTACATTTTATGGTGAAATGTTCATAAAATGTTTTGTTCTAAATCTCTTAAAAGCATGACCCATCATATTGTACAATAAGTTAAAAACTGAAGTTATGCTAAAGATTGTCTAAACCCTCAAATGCTTTTTAAATAAAAACAGATGCTTAGTTAAGAGAAATTTGACTTGTCCAGGATCATATTCATTTCAGAAATAAAAACAGACTACATATATCAAACATTGTCATCTTTTGTAAATATGACACTTGGGCAAAGACAACAGCTTACCTTTTAATAAAAGTTGGTTAAACATATACACCTGTTTCTGGCAACTGAGGAAACATTACGAATAATAATTGTCATTAGAAGGTTAGACTACTTTATATATAAATATACATTACATCAGTTATATTTTAAAGATAGCACATTATTTTCGATGGCCAAGGCATTTCCAATTCACACTGGCTGGCTATTCCAGAATGACCCAAGTTCTAGCTGAGCGTGTTGGTCTTTACAGCTGGTGCATTCCCATCAGGCCCCTCTTCTCAGGAGCTGTGCCGGTGACCTCTAACCTGGGCAACCGAAGAACTAGATTTCTGAAAACTGCAGTCAGTGACAGGCATAATGGTATTCCTGTACCGCAGTGGAGGGCAAATGTAGTGAAATCTAACTCAGAACAAACTTGGCAGTGCTGATTGCAATGAGTGGAGAGGCTTAGTATGCTTAAATGATGGAAAAACACTTTTAATTATATAGGAAAATTTTTATTTGATAAATATAATTTCATGAACTTTAAAAAATTACTGAGAGCTGTACAATAACTATACATTTACTAAAAATGTATAAAATTTTTATAGGATTATATTAGACAGCCAGTGTCTGAGGTCCAAAATTTTACACTAAGTGTTGCTACAATATTTACAACTACTAATTCCTCATAGAAATCTAATAATCACCATTATTACAAACATATCATTAGGATGTATTTTTTGTAGGAATACCATTCAAGTCATCTCATAAACAGCATGTTAATAATGTTCCATTTTTATGAAAATAGATAACTCAATTCAGGATAGGAATAAAAATGTCTCTAAAAGGGGACTCAAAATTAATAAAACATGTTTTACACATCTCTTTGGTGTGTTAGTTTTACCAATACCTGCTTATATCATACCCCAAACAGATCTTTACATGAAAAATACAAGCATGAATAATTTTCCCTTTTCTTCCAGACCCCAATAACTTTTCAGACTAGCATTTAAAAAAAATTCCAGTATTTAACATTTTTTGCCAGCCTTGACTCCTATCTATCAGAAAGGGGTCTGAAGTTTATCACACAAGTCCAATAGTCCAATTTCACAGTCTTATGCAGCAGAAATGACCCTGGTCTGTGTAGAACTATCTCCTAACAGGGGGATATGCCTCTGTTTAATTTTCTAAAAAGGACAGTGCTAGTGTGAGGGTAGGTCTGGGAAGCCTTTGAACACCATGGAAATTAAGACCCAAGGAGCAGGGTATTTAAGCGAAATTCAAACTGTAAATTCTCTCCCACAGCAAATCTGGGTATCTGTATTCTCCTGGCCCACACTACACTCCCCCCTAGGGTGAGCCTAATGCTTGCTAAAGCTGAGGCAGGGTGCTGAGTCACATAAAGCAGCAGATGGGGAATTCTGAAAACTGACGTGGTGCTTGCTACTAGCTTCAGGGCTACAGCCTTCCGACTAGGCAAAGGCAAGCAAGTGAGGAAAACAGATTCAAGACCTTTAATTAACCAGTAATAACACATGTAGCATCTTACTCTGGTTTTGGCAGATGAGAGTAAGTTAGTTAAAAACATCGTACCTTCCAAAGAATTTTAAATATGCATGCAAAGGGCAAATTTTCTGTGGTTACTGGTTATGTAGTAATAGTTTTACAATATATTAGCACTAGAAAACTACTGGAAGCTTATAGACAACTCCAGTATTAAATAAATAGAAGAAAACCCTTTTCTTAAAATTATAAGATAACCTTCCTTTAAACAAGAGGTATTGAACAATATAGTAGGATGAGCTTTATCAGTGGATGCATTTACCTTTTTAAAATAAGTTCTTAAATAATTTCAAGTAGGAAAGAAATAACATCAATCACACCTTAAGCACCACACACATTAGCTGACCCCCTGCCTTGCTGCAGTTGGTCAGAAGAGAGCTTGGTGGCTCTGCAGTCCTTCTCCAGGGTCACTAGTCAGTTTAGTTGACGGCAAATAAACACTGTAAGGTAGATGTAATGCAGGCCTACTGAATGTCATTTTGTTATGTGAACATTCCATAATACATTCTAAGAAAAGCAAATTCCATAATATCCTCCAGTAAATTACTGAATATTTTTTGCAATATTTCCTCTTCTGGAACATAAATTGGTGAGTGTACTATGCATACATTTTATTATCCCTTTAACGAATTTCCAGAGTAACAGGATCTTTGTAAAGCAGTTTTGGAATATCTAAGTTAAAGAAGGGCTATTTATGAAAATTAATATTTAGGCTGAAATTCTAATCCAATATCCTTGCATTATTAAAGAAGGATGTATTGGCAAGAAAATAAGACTACCAGTGAAAAAAGGTAGTCTTAATTCTTGGCTCTGCCATTCCTTCCCTAAGAGACAAACTGAAGAAGTCCAAATATTCACGAAATGAGAAGCGGGTGGAGTGTTGCACAAAAATCTACACAAAGGAATTATATTCTCAACTACATGGAAAACTTTTGCAAAACCTTATTTAAGCATTTCCATACAGTTTAAAGTGTATATGTACACCATCATTATATATGCTTAGGGCTGGGTAATAGTTATTAAACCAATAATCATTTCCAAATTTTAAAACAATAATTGCTTTTAATCAAAACAAATGTCAAACAGCGGATCTACATTATAAATTCAGGATGGAAATTAAGAATTGAAATGCAGTGAGTTAATACTGAATATATTCAAATTAATCATTCTTAGCATTTTAATTATTGCTGCCATTACCCCATAAAATTTACCATTTTAGATTTTGTTTCACTTACATTCTATAGCCATATCTGAAAATATACCTTATAATGAAACACTGGGCAGATTCATTTTTCTGTAGTAGTCTGCTGTGACTTAGGTAACATAAACTAACATAACAGGATTCTTGTGTGAGATACTTTATTCTAAAATCTAACTTACTGAAAAGCAAGAACAATTCTAATCGACAGAAAGAGGCTCTTCTCTTTTATTATTACCTTAACATTTTGATTTGTATAATTAAAAGTATTTGCAATATTTAAATACTGTCCAAACTTGTTTTTTTATTGATATAGTTGAACTTTACAACAGTGTCATAAAAATACTATAAACAGAACCTTTAGAGAAAAACCAAATTTAACTATATTACCCAGATTAAAGCATGCAAAAGAGCCAAAGATAAACACATTAAATAATAATATGCTAATGGTACCTAATCTACCCACTTTATATTGTCATAAAAATATTAATAAACATCAATTTGAAATTTGGTGAATGGACTGTCCCGATTTATGAACAAGATATGAAATACCCTTTGCATGTATACAGTTAACTTTACTGGTTCTGTTCCAGTACATTAAGTTTGGTACTGGTATATATTTACTACTCATAGGGCAGTAAATAATAGTTAGAAACACATTCTCCTAATTTTCTCTATGAACTTAGAAAGCACTAATGAATTAACAACATGGGTCACTAAGGGACCAAAATTCCTTACTATTCACATTTACTTTTCCCATGAAAAGCTTCAAATATAACTCTAATAAAAAAATAGTTTTCAAGGCAAACTTTTCAGCATAATTTACAGAAGCAGATTTAAATAGAAGACTCAATAACTAAGCTAATACTCAAAAATACAATTAACTAGAAATTATTTCTTTTCTACCTTGATATTAAAATATGGTGGCCTTAGCAAGAGGCTGAAATGTCATTAGGAGTCCCATAAGCACAAGGGACATCCCAGAGGAAGATGGAAAATGTCTCTTTATTCACAAATTTTAACATGTTCAGATTTAAACAAAAGTGGTTGAGGGTGGTTCATGCTAATGCTTCTTGTTTGTTTGCTGATATAACTCTTGAGTGTGTACAAACTACTCCAGAGATTTCAGAAGGTTATTCTGCAGAGCTAGTGTGGCCATTACCAGGATGATCACACTGAATTTTAGGAAAGGAGTTGAAATGGCTCCCACAAAGTACTGACTGCTCTTTTAACAAGTAGATGAGTCCATTGTGGAGAGAGTCAAGATGCTCCTGTCGTTGGTATAGAAAGGATCCGATGCACTCCATGATCTAAAGTAACAATAAGAGAAAAGTTTGGCTCACCAGAACCTATGCTTTAATTGAGAAAAAAAATTTACTCTAAAACTTAGGACCAAAGTGCAATTTGAGTATGAAAATAATCACTGATTGATTCATTTTTAAATGCTAAAAAGTTCTTCACACTAGCACTGACTGACCAAACATTCCACTTCTATTAAACAAAAATTTGGGGAAAATAATGCTCTAGTCATCATATGAAAATAGTCAAAATTTAGACATTTGCTAGCATTAAAACATTTTCTACAGTAGAGCATAAGATGCTCTTAAAATCTTAATTTGATAAAAATAAGTATGTTATAAAGAATTACACATATTCAGTTTTACTGAAAAGTAACTAGGCCATATTTTGACATCACAGAAGCAAACAAACAAAAATCACACTTACCAAAAGCTTTGGAATAAAATAGCAACATAGTCCTAATTTATTTCTTTTCAGCTATAAATTCTGTTCTAAAGATTATAGCATAATTAGCTTGAATGTAGTGAGTGGTTTATTGAATAGGCATCAAAGACACCCATAAGTCACTAGAGTTTTCATTTAATTATGAACAAATGATCCTCTACTGGTCTGGAAAAATTAACTACTGTCTGAATGATAAAGCCCGTAAAACACACATTACATAATACTTTATTTGCAATTGTATTAATTTAAGCTTAAGTAACTCAAGATCAAAAACAGCCTGCCATGTTTAAAACACCTTAACCTACTTTAAGGACAATATTAGGATTACCAAGTCAAAGGTGACTTTTCTTAGAAGACTAAAAGAACTTAACAATAAATACATGATATAAAATTATCTAGGGTTCCCACTTTCCTTAAACAAAGATGTTAGAGTAAGAGACTAGCATTTAAAATGGCCCAAATTCACTGGTCAAGATAGAGGTGTCGGTAAACACACCTCGCCTCCTCGCACTACTAGAGCAAAAATTACAACTAGACTACAAAACAAGTATCACCCAGAACTGTCAGAAATTTGAGCTGTATGAAAGTCCGACAATCAAGGATTTGCGGAAGCCACATTCATCCAGGTGGGTAGAAGGGGCAGAAACATGGAGAGGTGGAGTGGCACAGAGAGGCGCAGACACACAGAACAGGCGGTCCCACATCCACGTGTGCTGGATAAAAATCTGGAGGGATACCTTGGGAGTAAGCGCTCCCTGCCCCAGAGCAGACCACTCATCCCACGGTTCCACCGCCAGGAAGGTAAGTCCTCATAATTTCTGACTGTAAAAACTAGTGAGGGCTGGGACAGCAGAAGAAACAGGATTCTCAAGAGACTTCTCTTAAAAGGCCCGCAATGAGTTATCAACAGCATAAGAAAGACCTAGGCAGAAATGAAGGTTATATCAAGTGAAATAAAGAAAAATCTACAGGGAACCAACAGTGGAAGGGATCAAGCTGAGAATCAAATCAATGATTTGGAACACAAGGAAGAAAAAAAGCATTCTTCCTGCATTCATTCAGAACAACAAGAAGAAAAAATAATTTGAAAAAATAATTAAAAAATAAAAAAGGATAGGCTAAGAAACCTCTGGGATACCTTTAAACATACCAACATCCGAATCATAGAGGTGCCAGGAGAAGCAGAGAAGCAAGAAATTGAAAACTTATTTGAAAAAATAATGGAAGAAAACTTCCTTAATTTGGTGAAGGAAATAGACATACAAGTCCAGGAAGCACAGAGTTCTAAAGATGGACCCAAACAGGACCACACCAAGACACGTCCTAATTAAAATGCCAAAGCTTCAAGATAAAGAATCTTAAAAGCACCAAGAGAAAAGTAGAGAGTTACCTACAAAGGAATACCGATAAGACTATCACCTGACTTCTCAAAATAAACTGTATAGGCTAGAAGGGACTGGCAGTGATGAAAAGCAAGGACCTACAACCAAGATTACTCTATCCAGCAAAGCTATCATCGAGAATGGAAGGGCAGAGAAAGTGCTTCCCAGACAGGGTAAAGCTAAAGGAGTTCATCATCACAAGCCATTATTATATGAAATGTTAAAGGGACTTATATAAGAAAAAGAATAAAATCAAAACAACATTAAAATGGCAATAAATTCGCAACTATCAATAATCGAATCTAAATAACAAACTAAGCAAACAAGCAGAACAGGAAGAGAATCAGAGGTATGGAGATCATTTGAAGGGTTATTAGTTGGGAGGGGGGAGGGGGAGAATGGGGGAATAGGTACAAGGATTAAGAAGCACAAATTGGTAGGCTCAAAATAGACAGGGGGATGTTAACAACAGTATAGGAAATGGAATAGCCAAAGAACTTATATGCATGACCCATGGACATGAACTAAGTTGGGGGATTGCTGGAGGGAAAGGGGGGTACCGGGTGAGGGTGGCAAAGGGGGAAAAATTTGGACAACTGTAATAGCATAATCAATAAAATATACTTAAAAAAATAAATGGTCCAAATTCACTTTTATCCAACATCTGCTGTTTTTTAAGAGACTCTCTATATAGTTCATATTTAAATTGATTAAGTGGGCAGTCATAATGAGGTCTGGAACCTAGCCATTTTACAAAGTTGGTAAAGAGGAAAACTGACAAGCAACAACCATACCAGTGGTTTACAGAATTTACTAGTTTCCAGAAAATCTTAAACAATACCCACCTTAGTTTAAGGAAGGGCTTGTTTACTGCCATCTCTCTAGTACCTAGAACTGAGCCTGGTACATAGTAGGCACTCACTCTTCATAAAACATATGAATAAAATGGAACTGTGAACATTTCTTAGAGTAAGTATCCATGCAAGAAAAGGTTGACTCAGACATATATGATAAAATGTTAAGTATGAACACCCCAATTACCTGGAGTCAAGTTTCCACTCTCAAACTGTCAATATGTTATATAAACTTTTCCTCTTTCCAACCATTGCTTACATAGGAAAATCTCATTAGGTAGGTTCCCTTCATTTTTTATTTTTTCAAAGCACACATGTTAAATATCCTATTTGATAGAGTATTAAATATCTGAATTACAGGTCAACTATTAATTCCTTTCTATTTAGAAAGTAGTTTCGATTCGGATAAAGTAACCGTTCATAAATACAGAAAATCATTTACTGCTCGACTACAGTCCTGTAGGGTGCAACACGGCATATTCCTCTGACATATCAGTTACTAAAATGTAAGTAGAATTTTTATGCCTGGATAGTGAAAATTTAATCAGCAGAGAAATATACTACATGAAAGCACTAGTGATGCCCTCTTCAGTTTAATATGTTAGTGAAATAGGCCAAGATAGAGGTGCAGACTTACTTTTCCTTTTAGACATGAAATAGAAATGTAGAATAGAGGCTGCTCCAAAATCAAGAGAAATGCCAAATATATTTCAGTAATACAATTAAATACAAAAAAAACCCCAGAAACAAGCCCTGGCTGGTGTGGCTCAGTGGATTGAGGGATGGCCTGCAAACAGAAAGGTTGCTGGTTCAATTCCCCATCAGGGCACATGCCTGGGCTGTGGGCCACGTCCCCAGTTGGGGGTGTGTGAGAAGCAACTAACTAATGTCTCTCTCGCACAATGCTGTTTATCTTCCTCTCTTTCTCCCTCCCTTCCCCTCTCTCTAAAAATAAATAAAATCTTATAACAAAACAAAAACAAATATCTACATATCAAAATAACTTGCAAACTTGAAATATAATGTTAATGGATCTATGGCAATTTTCATATAGCCCTTTGAAAAGCACCAAGTGGTTTTGAGTATTGTATAATTTTATTCACTAGAAAAAATATAGACAGATCTCAAAAACTTTTTAGATTCTTTTGAAGAACAAAAAGGAGATAATGAAAGTAGTAACCAATAATTATAACCTTAGATGTTGGACCAAAATTGGAAATATATTTAGTCTATCAAATAAGATATTAATTACTGTTAAAGATTTTATTAGGAAAATAAAAAAATAAAGTCCTACAAAAATATGTTACAATTCCAAGTGAAAATAAGTACATATGATAACAGCCACCTTTAAGAGAACATCAAAGTGTGAAATTATTTCTACTCCTTAATATTTCCTAAATAATAATAATATCCCCTAAATAATATGTCTCTTGGGGGAACTGTATGAAGAAATTAAAGTGGAATTTACCCCAAAATTATACTGGTTAAGAATCACAAAAGCAAGCTTTGGTAAATTTTTTAAGAAAAAGATTTGTGAGGGGACAAAAAATGCAAAGATTCTAATACATCATAATTTGAAGAGCCTGTTCTAACTTATCAACTTTTAATTAGACCATAAATACAAAGTAAAAACTTAAAAAATCAAACAACTCATTTTAAAACCTCATTACAGTGATAAAAAGGGGTAGGAGAATAGCAATATAGCCTTTTGTGTTTCAAAATACCTCAAAGTCTCAAATGACTGACTAGGAAATATAGATGAAGAATAAAAAAAGCGAAATCTTTGATTTAGCTATTACGTATAGATTTAGTACAAAAAAACAAAAGAAACACCAAAAAAAAAAAAAAAACCAAACCCAAAAATATATAGGAAATAAAACAGCAGTATAGGTATAATTTAAAAAGTTATGTAAAAGCCAAGTAAGCATACCATGTACATATTCCTGTTCACCATGTTTTAGAAAAATTTTGAAGAAAAAATTTTTGTTCATTAGATGAAAAGTTCCTTTAAAGGTGCTTTTTCTTCGTTAGTGAAAGAAACCCTTGCTCAAAGACACAAAGTGAAATCTACCATCAAAGAGTGCTAATAAATAGCACACTTCCTGCTTCAGTTGATAAAACCAGCTGCTGATTTATTAGGTATCTAGAGATGCATGTTCATGTGTTCCAGTTTATAGGATACTCATCTGCAGCAAAGA
This sequence comes from Furipterus horrens, assembly GCF_987537825.1. Lineage (NCBI taxonomy): Eukaryota > Metazoa > Chordata > Mammalia > Chiroptera > Furipteridae > Furipterus > Furipterus horrens. The sequence continues at coordinate 44,118,470 of NW_028327171.1, read as the reverse complement.
CTACTTAGAGAAATTTCACACCTGCTGACATGGGTCGGACTACATCTTCCTATTAGTCGTTCCAGCATTCTTCTAACAGATGTGCACGCTGTTTCTCCTTCTGAGAAACAGCACATGGAGTCCAAGCACTTGATACTTGAATTTGTTTCAGTAAGCTGGAGAAATTAAAGCAGAAAAAATTAGTTATTTATAGACTTGGACTTCCAAAAAGCATTAAAAAGTTACAACAAGCACTTTAAAACTAAAAGTTATATATATAGTAAACCTGTTTTCTATAATATGGATATGTATGTTATGGAAGGATTTATTTAAGAGTAATCATACAAAATATTTAAACAGCACTGTATCCTAAATTTGAGGTTAAGTAAAATAATTATATAACAACAAGTAGCTGGATATTATTTAAATCTGCAAAGACTTTGGATTTTAATGTCTTATTAATTTATTATGGTCAAATGATTTACATCAACTACTCAGAAACCTAATAAATTCTAATTCTTGAGTTTTTGTGCAGGTGAAATGCTCCTGCAATTTCAATTTAAAATGCCTAGCAATCAAGTGTGAACTATTGGATAGGCCAAAAAGTGTGTCTGGTTTTTTCCATAAAATGGTTCTAGTAGCGCTTAGGTGTCTTTAACTTCATTCGAAACAATTTTGTTAAGTTGTAGTCTGACAGCTGTCATATCAGAGTACACTTAAAAAAAACTTAACAAAATTGGTGAATTTTTGTGTAGACATTTCAATAGTGAAGATGGAAGAAAATACGCAACATTTTCAGCATATTATGCTTTATTATTTCAAGAAAAGTAAAAAGACAATTGAAATGCAAAAAAGATTCGTGCAGTGTACGGAGAAGGTGCTATGATTGATCGAATGTGTCAAAGTGGTTTGCAAAGTTTTGTGCTGGGGATTTCTCACTGGATGATGCTCCACAGTTGGGTAGATCCACTGAAGTTGACAGTGATCAATCGAGACGCTGAGGACAATTGTTATACCATGCAGGAAATAGCCAACATACTAAAAATATTCAAATCAATAGTTATTGGTGAAAATGAAAAATGTCTTTTGTTTTATGGAAAAAAACCATACAGACTTATTAGCCAACCCAGTATTTTGAAGACTGGGAAGTAACAACAAGGCAGGACCTAATCCCAATCCCCAAAAACTATAAAAATAATAATAACAATAGTAGCAAATACTTTACATAGTGTTACTACATGCCAGGTTCTAAGAACTCTCTTTATATATATCCTTGAAAATAAGTGCAAATTTATCTTAAATTGCTGAGCAACTATTAAGTGCTAACCATGCCCATAATTAGCTCATCTTACTTTTTAAAAATTAACTGATAGTACATGTATTAAAATCAATTAAACAAGTGACTAAGTAGTATTAACATTTAAAATTGAATTAATTTCTCAAAGTATGCAAGATTTATATTGATTCAGGCATAAATAACACATCAAGAGAACTTTAAGCCATATTACTACTAATTTTAATCTTGTTAAATGAACGAAAAAAATGGTATGATACATAACTCAATGAATCCCAACCCTGGTTTTGGTAGTCAAGAGTACTCCTAAATTTTTCAAGGTTCGTCCTTTTAAACGAGCTTATTTTCATTCAGTTTCCTTTACATATATAACATATGGCATAATATATCTTTCAAAAGTGTAAAGGAAAAACAACAAAAAATAGATTCATTAAAGGGTTGCTATTCACAAAGGCTGGGAATCACCAAGTGGGAAGAGCAAGTATGGCAACATGGGACATTGGTGGAGACACTCATGATGGACAGAAGAGATGGATGTGATAGAATGTAAATAACCTGGCATTTTGAACCTAATCAACTGGGGAAGTCCTGCCAAACCACCTAATACCAAGCAGTGCAAGTCAACATAGTTCCTGTCTGGCAACTGCCTGACTGCACCAATGCCCTAAGATCTGGTAAGCACTGAGAAATAGGCAAATTTTACTTCTTTCTTAATAGCCTTGGTTTAGAAATATTTTTGGTATTGTTTCTTAAACTGTATTTTGTGAGATATTTACAGACATTTCATGAAAAAAAAAAAAAAGTTCTGTGGCCAATTAAGTCTAGTTCAACAAAAGTCTAAACAGACTTTCTGAGCAAGGGATTGTCAATAAGTCAGTATGCGTGGTCAGTCTCCAAGGGGAGAGCTAGACATACCACAATTCTTACACAGTAACAGAGCCCCAAGACCCAAGGGAACATTAATCAACACCAGGAGGAAATATTCAAAGGAAGAGTTTAGGAAAGGTTGGTTTAGGTTAACAGGATTTCCTCCATTTCCCAGTTTCCTCCTTGGGCCCCTGGGCTCCAGTTTCCTCCACCTCAAAAAATCACCCTCTGTAGGAAGCAGGACTTTACAGACCCCACATAATACACAAAGGAGAAAGTACAATACACCAGGGAGGCCTTTAAGGCCCTATATAAACTGACCCGAGACTGACTTTCCTGCTCTACTTCCCAATGCTCCTATATAGTCTCCATACAGCCAACCAGGCTCTGCTGCCTGCCTGTGGGCATGTGTCACAGCCTGTCACCAATTAGGGTCAGAATGCTGACTCCTCACCAAGTTCAGTTTAAATACCATCATCACCTCTCCAACTATCAGTAATCTCTTTCTGGATTCTATTCCACTGCTTGATTGCATCACTTAAATGGCACAAACACTTAAATTCAACCTATATTTACTAAGCAAGGCACTGTGCTAAATAAAGGATGGGAGATAAATCAGGAAAAAATAATAATGGCAGTTATACTAAAGAAATGCTTACTAGGAATGTGCCAGTTCTTATGTGAGATGCTTCTCATGGATTATCTCATTTAAAAATTTTAACAACCCTTTGGGATAGGCACCATACTCCTATGCATTTGACATAGATGAGGACACAGAGGTTAAGAACTTGTCCAAGGTCACCCAGCTGGGGCTTGAGTCTTGGTTTCTTTGATTCCAGAGTCCATACATCTTACCATGCCATTATACCACCTTCTTACAATTATGGCATGAGGCAGACTACAAATATCAAAAAAGAGGAGAGAAAGTGCAAACCCAGCTGTTGTTGGTAATGGCGGGAGAGCATAAAAGAGGTGATGAAAAGATGGCACTTGAAATACATTATAAAGACTGGATGGGACTTCAATAGCTGAAGATGGCGAAGAAAGAGCATTCCAGGCTAAGAGAAAAGAATGAGTAATAACTGTGTGTGGACAGAAAAGTATGATGTTTATTCAGTACATTTAGCCTAAACATAAGAGAGAGTGATTGTTACTCCTGCCCCTTGCAGGAAGACCAGTGCGACTCAAAGCATGATCCACAGATCAGGGTTCATCCAAAAACACTTACTGACTCATGAGGACATAAATGTTTCTAGTCTCAGAATGAAAGATGAGAAAATTTTAAGGCAATTTGGCAGAATACTTTTATAACTATTCAATCTAAAAATAATTTTTAAATTGGGGCTTATTTTATATCTTTTAATTTTCATTTCCTACTAATTAATTTTTATTCTATTTTATAAAAGTATTGGTCTGTGATGGACTGGAACTTAAAAAGAACAAAACAAAACAAAACAAGAAAACGACTAACTGGTCCTACACCACATTTATCTGGGGGCCACTGAACTGGACCAGAAACTAGAAAGTAAGGAGTTTGGCTCTTTTCAGTTGAACAACATGTACTCTGTCTGTATAGCTAGTGCTTAACACCAGCTGATGGGAATTCACTGAAGATGAAATCCATAAGGTCAGTAGCTTTTGAGTATTCACCTATGTGGAGAACACTGTTTAGGTAATGACTTTGCTTTGCATTCAACATCTTTCACTTTAAAACCTAATGACAGGTATTACTATATGGGTAATCCAACAGAGTAAACATCTTGAAATATCAAAAAATAATATAAAGAAATGACTTATTCAGTTCACCTTTTGAACTAAGCAAAGTGTTTCTTTTTTTCCCTAATGAGAAAAAAACAGAACAAAACAAAAGCCTGCTGCTCTGAAAATGCTGAATTGTGTTTTTGCATAGCTATCTATAGAAAATACCATACTGTTCTCCAGCAAACCTTCAAGCTCTACCACTTTCCCTTACATATCTTTGATCTCATATATTTAGGAACTGGGAGCCCAGCCACAGTACATGTAACCACAGCTGCCAGTATAACTGGTAATGGTGTGGAACATTTAGATCTCATTTCATTCAAAGTAAGGAGAGGAGATCAGGGTTTCTTAAAAAAAAAGAAAAGAAATAAAAAAGGTAAATACTAAAAAAGAAGAAATAGAAAGTATGGTCATGGATGTGTCTACCTGATGGCACAAAAAAAGTAACTTTTAATTTATAAAAAATTTTGATTAATTTGTATGACTCACACTCTACCACTCTTGCTTCCCGGGAACCACCAGGTCACTTAAAGCTGCCAAGCAAAACAACTGTGGAGATTCAACATGACTACGTATGGCTAATAAAAATTTTCATCTTTACAGAACTTGCTTTTGAAATAAATTCTGGCTCACTGCTCATATTTCCATTATTTTTATATCAACAATGGTAAACATTTTCGAGTTTCTCCTATTAGAAGCTTCTACAAAATACCTTTCTTAAATCTTCCAAATGTTAAAAACTTATCATACATTCCTAAATCTTTTAATCATTCCTATCACATCTTACCTACCAAATCAAATAATGTTAAGTTTAAATAATAATTATTGAACTATTAACCATATTTGTTCTTTTGCCCTTAAAATTGGTTTATATACTTGATATTCAAAGTGAGCACCTTGTATTGCCTTAAAGGAGGTATTTGGAAAGAAGCCTTAAACTATAATCATGAAAAAAAAAGTTTGTGTTTAAGGAAATATTTTTCTTGTAAAGGTGAAATCAAGTCATAAAAATATTACCAAATTCCAAATTTGGTTAAGAATAATAAAACCCCTAAAACAAGTAGTAATAGCTTCATCTTACTGTTCAGAATTGCAACAGGACTCAAGGTCTATCTCTCCAAAACATGCCTCAAGCTCACATGCACTACTCCAAACTTACTCCCCTCTTTCCTTCTCTCTAAGTAAAATAACTTTGGAAGATGGTTAAACTATAAATAAAATACCTTCACGCTGTCTTTTATATGTGTTGCCTAAATCTAACTATGAAAATAAACATGCAATAATTATATTTTTAGGTAAGCTTATTTTAATAATTTAGCTTATTCCTAATTTCAAAATGACAGGCTCCTTTATTTTAATAATGCAGTTGTATAAATAACAATATATGACAAGGAATTTTTTTCTTTTGAGAGAGAAAAGGGAAGGGAGGGAGAAAGAGAGGGCAAGAAACATTGATGTGAGAAAGAAACATCAACTGGTTGCCTGTTTTAAGTACCCTGACCGAGGACCAAATCCGCAACCCAGGGATGTACCCTGACTGGGAATTGAACCAGCGACCCTCACTTTGAGGGATGATGCCCAACTAACTGAGACACACCTGTCAGGGCTATATGACAAGGAACTTTAATGACAGAATCCCCCCAAAATGGAGAAGGTAAAGCAGAATGACACTAATTAATGCACCAAGTCATGGCACAGCTGATATTAAGAATTCAGTTTTCTAAATATCAATCATTTACAGCATGTCACAGGGTGTTTGGAAGAACTAATGTCAATAATAATACTTTTTTACTTCAACCTCCAGGTGAAAAAGCTGCTCAATATGTCAGCGCACATTTGAAAATAATACTAGTTTTATAAAGTGCCAGTTATATTTATCAGATATGCATCTAGTTCCTGCCATGGGTGGCATCCTTATTAATATTAGTCTTTTAAATGTTTTATTCTATTTGCTTACAGAATTTTACTCATTCAGTATAGCTTTTAGTGGTAAACAACTGAATACAGGCCATTAAGGTTTTCTGTGACTACTTTGTTAAATGAGGCAGCTTTGTCACAGAAGAGGAAGGTGACCTGTAGTTGGCTAAAACTGTTTAAAATGTATTCTTTTTTGGAAGTGGTACATTTCAGATCTGAGGCTTTAAGCACCTTGGACCACAATGAAAAAAGGCAGTAGCCCCAGCATCCTATTGCTATGACTATGGTTGTTAGGTACAGCTTGAAAGAGGGCATTCAGAGCAGAAATCAACAGACCAAAAAAAAAAAAAAAAAAAAAATGAGGACAAAACAAGAGAGGCTTAAGAGTCAGATGACAGTAGGGGGAGATGACTAGAAGACCCTAGCACATGACAATATTTACGGCTTTGGCAAAGCCTTCTGCCTGATTTGGCATGGCTGACCAAGGTTTGAGTACAGAAACAAATAGAATTTCAAGACAGAAAAAAAAAAAAAGAAGAGGAATATTATATAACACTTATTTTTAAAAAGTGGTTTTTATCTCAAAATATATGTCAAAGGCAAAATACATGAGGAGAAAAATATTCAAGATATATTTTATTCAACCAATTAAAATTCAGTGATAAGCAGAAAAAAAGAAATTGCCAGTCAGGGTAATACCCCCAAAACAATTTTACTAAGATCGTATTCATTATTTGAGAATCCTTCTGACTTCTTCTTTATAGATAAAGGAAACCAAATATCACAGAATGATAAGAAAATTCACTTTGTAAAAGTAACCATAACAAGGCCCATGTTATTTAATAGGAGCATTCTAAGAACTCAATTTTTAACTGTATTGCCTATTTTAATTGGGCACATCAATGCAGAGGAATATTAAATCCATGTCTTATAAAATATCCACTCAACTTTGCATTCCAAAACAAAATAAAAATTCAGAACTCTTGAATTTCTTTTCAATTAATAACAACCAAGAGTTGATTAATTATCTTCAACATTTTCCATTTAGGGCAACTCACTAAAGAAATGTAATTTAACCCTGGCTGGTGTGGTTCAGTGGATTGAATGCCTGCCCATGAACCGAAAAGTCACCAGTTCAATTCCCAGTCAGGGCACATGCCTGGGTTGTGGGCCTGGTTCTGAGTTGGGGGCATGAAGGAGAGAGGCAATCTATTGATGTATTTCTCACACTCAATGTTTCCCTCCCTCCCTCTCTTTCCCTCTCTGTAAAAATAAATAAAATCTTAAAAAAAAAAAAAAAGCAAAAATAACGTAATTTAAAAATTGTCTTTCAGAATAACTCAGATTTTTCATATTATTATGCCTGTTCCATGGTCTGATTTATAGGAGCTAAGGTTTACAATCTACAAGTAACTTTGGTTTAAAGTTTCACCATTTACTAGGGTTTATCCCAGATGAAACAATAATACCTTCTCGATGAGTAATTACAGTAAGGCCTCACTTAAAAGTCATCGATAGGTTGGTTATGCAACTTTAAATGAAAAAACATATAATGAAACAAATTTTACCATAGGGTAATAGATATAAACAAAAGTTAAGTTCCTACAGCACCTCAATTACAATGAAATGACATTGAGCAAAATGATGTTATTCAAGGACATGTTGTACAATATACAAAATGGTAAACAGGCTAAGTAAAAATACATTAATGGTAAGAATTTTTATCCCCCATAATTACTACCGATCAAAATATTTTGCATCTTCCAATTAGATCTAGAAGTGGTCGTCAAGAGTTTATTTCTCAAGAGGGGAATGAATCAGGTTCTCATAAATTCACACTTATTTATTACAAAGGTATAACTATGAAAGTTTATGAGAAGAACTGATAGTATGGTAAGTATCAGTCATAGAAAACTATTCCATACCAAGCCAAAGTACTCATTTGTTCATTCAACTTAAGAGGGAGACTGAGATAAGTAATTCAGGGTCTAACTACATTAAGATGTGTAAAACGATACACAACTACAACTTCAGGTGGGAAAAATGACTTCAGAAATAACAGAATTAGTATGCCAAATTTTCAAAAGGAGAAGTGAAAGGAATAAATAACTTCTTGAATAGAAGACAACAGGTTGTGAGAGACCTTACTAGGTAAGAATCTGAGATGACGTACGATTCAACACTGTAATTCCAAAGGAAGATTAATAAAATATACGGGATGGACATATAAAAAGTAAAGATCACGAAAAAGGAAACAAGTAAACAAAACAACGTGAGAAACAATGAAGGAATTAGTAAAGTAAAAACTGAAATGTCAGGCCAGTTCTCCCATAGCATGCCCCATTCGTGAGAACTTAGCGGATACGTCCCCAGGAAGGTCCAGCGCAGTACTACCTAGTGCACGTAAGAACTGTCCTGCTGGCTGCAAGCCTCAGCTAGCAGGTGCCTACTGTCCTCCCCTCTGTGCTTGCTTTCAGCAAATTCATATGCTGAGCTGACTGAACCCTTATCTTCTTCCATCTGGAAGGACAGAAAAGCAACAAGTCTCATGTTACAGACAATACTCTCACTGTATACAGGTTTAGAATCAAAACAGTCAGTGGGGGTCGGTCCACAATCTATGAGGCACAAATGAATGTTGACACACCACTACATTCATTTACCGTCACAAAAGAGCTAACAGCAGCTTGAGGGGCATACAACAGAGAACACAAAATAAAGCCATGATTTTCCAGTGTACAAAACCACATTAAAACCAGGTTTCTTTCAATAAATTAAATTTCTTCTATTAAACAAATTCCTTGCCACCAGGATTTAGGGTTCTCACTGCAAAGATAACTCCTGTTTGGCACTTCTCATGCTCCCTTCTCAGAAGGCTTCCCTACTCTAACTGCACTTCAGCAGACTAGACAGGTCAGTCACATGGCCTTTCAAATGTTACATGTGGGTGAAGGCGGCTTGACTTGATTAAACAAAATTAATTTAACCCTTAACTGACATATATTTTAGTGTTAACTAATTTAAACAAACTTCTTTACTTTTCCTATATTTGTATTACAGATCTTCTAAGGAGTATGTGCCCACAGCCAAGCTAATTGTAACCTTTCTTAAATTCTATATATATATTTTTAAAAAGTTCTTATTGAATAAAAAACAAAATTTTCCTCATTTCTATGTATTTCTCAGTCTTAGGACTAATAATTACTTCTATAAAAAATGCTATGGTGAATTACCGACATATATAAAAAACAAAGCAGTTAAAATTATTTGATTTTAAGAGTACAATAAGCTTATGTAAAGACAGTTTTTTACAATAGCTTTCCCAATAATACTAGGGAGAGGAAAATATTTTATTCAAAAGAAAACTGCTAATAGTTTTGTGTTAATGGTTCTTATGAGGTTCTACCCTGATTAAAGATTTGAAAGCTCTTAAAGATACTTGATATCTGCATAATTTTCCTCCTTGGAAACAATTAGGCTACCGTGGATAACACCCAGGAATACTGTTCAGTGCAGTTCAAAACCAAGATGTATTCAAAATTCACAGGATGCACCCACAGGTAGATGTATGTAGGCACTTGTTCTTCATGCCTGCCCGGTGGTCACTCACTGCTCACTTAAGCAACTTATTTCTGCCTGGCCTTCGACTGAGCACAGTATTTCTTCTTTTTGTTTTTCTCTGACTCCGACAGTAGTAAATAAATCACAGCATGTAAAATGATCATTTGATAGGTGAATAACATGGAGGCTAATTTGATTAGGACATATAGGGAGCACTGCCACGGGCACCATTAACATTCAGGCCCACTGTCTCCCCAACAGGGCTCTCTTCCCTTTCTTAGACCACCTGACTGAAGATTGGCTTGCAGCGAAGGCTACCTGATCAATATATTCTGCAATCACTGTTTTTTCACAGATGAATGTCAAGCTTACTACTTTGTTACATCATTATGGAGCCTGAGATCTCTAGTTAATGATCTCCTTGCCTTGTTTTTTGGGGGTTTGATTTAAGCCAATATGATATGTAAAAATGATTTCATAAAAATATCAATTTTTCTCAATGCAATAGTTATCTTCACTTGACAAAAGTTTGCCAGAGTGCTCTTTAAATAATGAGCTCTCTTATTGCCTATGAGTTAAATAAGATGTTCAAAAATGTGATGAATAGCCACTGTTTCCAGAAAAGTACATACAGATAAAATGTGATATACTTATTTTGCTCAACTAAGGTGAAATTTGTTTAAATTTTAATTCTTATTTTAAACATAAATTTTAGTTGGCTACCACTTAAACACTCATTTGTATATTCATCTACAATTATTAAACCTTCATAATTCAAAGCAGAATATTTCAGAATCTTGAAGGTAATAATAAAATCAAAAGGCCTGATAAAACTTTAGAACAGCTCAAAATTATGAACCCACAGAGTTGCATAAGAGGTATTTAAGTGGTGCTTTGTCAAGGCCATTTATTTGATCAAATGAATGCAGAGATCAGAAACTTGCAAATATAAAATAATATATATGTGTGTATATATATATATACACACACACATATATTTAAGAATCCACAAAATACTGATAAAATGAGAAATTAAAGAGTGCCAAAACTAAAGGAATATTTTAGTTATATTTGTTTCTTCTCTTCAAACCAGAGTGGAGTTAAAGTTTCGGTATCTTAATATCAACAGTTATAGGATTTAAGCTTTCATTTTCATTCTCTTCTATCAAAAGACATCTCTAGACTATTGAGTTTTTTTGTGGTAAATGAGAGAATGGTCTGTCTGTGGAGATAAAGGTATATATAAGATAAAATTTATGTTCAATTTATAGATACACTAAACAGTAGCAAGGATATGAAATGCTTCAGCAATCATTACAATGTACAAAGACAAATATACACATGAATTTACAACACAGATTAAGGCAAGATAAAAAATGGGCAACTCACTTTCAAGTAACAGAAACTTAAACTTTTAAATTTTTTGGTGAATTTCGGTAGCTTAAATAACTCAGCATGCAGGAGCATTCTTAAATATGAATACGACAAGCAGAAGCACTAGAATTGTGCTACAAAAGGTAGTTAAGGTGTAAAGTATATAACAAGGTATATTGATCTCTGACCTGTTTTCATGCTGAATTTTCATCTCAATAAAGAAACACTTTTTATTTTTAGTTCTAAACATACAGTATTAATAAAGGTCAAATTAGAGTCAGAGCTGTGCTAACAAAAAATGCCCCACTCTTAATTCACGCCTCTGCCCATCTTTTAAATAGTTTAATTGGCCTTTAGCATGCAGAAGTTAACAAGGTTCTACTCCTACTCTACCTAAGTTTGCTCAGCTGATTCCTTGCCCTTGACAATGGCTGCAGTGCGATGAACTCGTCACTTAAAGCAACTGTATTGGAGTACATCTATAAGTGGACAGAAAAAGGGTGGGACATACAACAAGTCAGTGAGCTGTATTCATCACCTAAGATACAGACACAGGACAAGCTTTGTAAAGACATAAGAGCAGGAAATATAATACATGATACATATACATGACTGACATTTGTAGGGCTGCTGGCTTTCTTCACTCTTAACAGCACATTGCTATTCTAGAGAACAAGGTTCAAAATAAATGCTGACAACTCTTCTTTTGATATGATTTTTCTTGCTACTTTTGGTAAACAATGAAGTAGCTAACAATTTTCACTTGACAAAAGTTTGCCAGTGTTCTTTAAATGATGAGTTCTTCATCATCTGAATTCAGAGGTGAAAGTATAAGGCAGCAAAGGAATGACATCACACATGGGATCTGAACGACCATATACTGCTTAAGGGGAAAAAAAGAACAAGATTTCTGAGTGAAGTACAGATTTCCTTTTTGGATTAGACCACAGTAGAGCACCTGTCAAGTCATTAAAAGTAAATTTAGTGTGGTAAAAAGGGAAATTATATCAACTTTCACACAGATAAAATTATTAATTTTATTGCACATTCCATTTTTAATCAATTTTAACCTATGATAAAAGAACTACAATATATATATAAAGTACTTTAAACTTTTTCTTGTCCAAAGGTCCACCTTAAGGTACCAAATATTTCCTATGTAATCCTTCAGAAAGAGGCTATCAAGAAGTCTCTATGAAAACACATCGTAATTTTCAAATGCACTGCCCATTACAGGATTTCTAAGGGTAAATGTAAATAAATTTAATTATTTACTTTTATAAAGAATAAAGTTTTAAAAGTGATGTCATTAACATATTTTGGTGAAATATAACTTTATATAGGCCAAGGGGGGAGACCAATGTGTGTTCTTCATAAAGGTCTAGGAAAAGTGTAACAGACAATATATTAAAAATAGCATTGTTACTGTAAATATTTATCACTAAGATTAAAAAAGATAAGTAAACATTTCTGATATATATTTAAGAATTATATATTGTAGAGCAGAAGTTTTTCCATACTGATATACATACATGCACAGAGAAAGCAATCAGATTATGTAAATTTTTAGCCTTATTTGAAGATCAATACCACAAAGCAACATCCTCATAATCCTTATGATTATATTTTTACTGAGGACTTACGACATACAGAGCTAGGGTTAGGTGTTTTATATTAATTATCTCTAAGAATCATGTAAGATAATAATTATTATTCTGATTTTACAGAGGAGGAAATTGAACTTTAGGAAAATGACTTGATTAAAGACATACATTTTATAAATGGTTAAAATAGTATCTGAATTAAGTTTGTCACACTTCAGAGGCCTATGCTGATTAAATGGGGTTCAAATGTATTTTGGTTATGACTGAGTTACCAAAGCAAATAAAGGCTAAAAAAATGCTGACACGGTCAACTGAAACTAAAATCAATACACCATTTAGGAAGCTTAACTCAAATCACTACTTTTAGGGAGCACAATTCTATTTGTAGAATATGTAACTAAGTTTCCAAAATTTAAACCAAATTTGCTTAGTAATAGCAAACATGTGGAAAAAAATCTCAAACTTGGCAGAACTAAATTATAATAAACTGTTTACTGGGGCATAAAAGTTAATTAGAATGTATTTTTGAGTATACGTATCCAATGCTATGGTATAGTTAATAAGACAAATTAAGATAAGACTTCTAGCTCATGTACAAGTCAAATATATAAACAAGGCACATTCAACTAAATAACTACCATTTCTTGAGTGTCTATTAATGTCTGGACATTATGTTATTTAATCCTCATTACAAAGGTAATGAAATACATTTCTGTCATGACTTTACCCATGTAGATATTGAGAGATACTTAAAGTCACAGAACTACCAAGTGGTAGACACAGCTTTTGAACTAGGTAATTATAAGGACCATACTCTTTTTTTAAATATATAGATATACATATATATATATTTTTAAATAACTTATTTATTTGTTTGTTTATTTATTTATTTATTTTTAGAGAGAGGGGAAAGGAGAAAGAGAGGGAGAGAAACATCACTGTGTGGTTGCCTCTCACTTGCGCCCCCAGCTGGGGACCTGACGTGCAACATAGTCATGTGCCCTGACTGGGAATCGAACAAGTGACACTTGGCTCACAGGCTGACGCTCAATCCACTGAGCCACAGCAGACAGGGCAAGGACCATACTACGCAACATACTGTTAATATCTGCTGTAGTTTAATAATTATTATTAAATGTTTAGTGAGAACTTATTTCATATTCTTTTGCTGAGAACAACTTAACCTGAAAGAGTATAACTCAAATTCTAATGTTTTTAAAGATAAGGATATATGTCCCAATTATATATATCTGATAGAATGCTGTGACAATGTTTAAAACATATTTACTATTATTATCGGTACATGATAGTTTTACCCTTAAAAACCTGAGATTGTATAATAACAATGTAATATATAAAAATTATAATTTGTCAGGAGTCATATAATTCATAAAAACTTTAAAAATATCAGATTTTACAATGTTTAGACTACAAAATACTTAATACAGAAACAGAGAATTTCCTATTTTCCAATATAAGAAAATTATAATAACAGTTACTCACTGGTGAAGCCCCTAAATAAAAGGTTTTCTGTATAAAAATGGTTACCTGTGCCTTTTCAGTATTCGTAGGATGAAGCTGTCTGTCAAATACTTTCTTCACAATATCAAGTAACAGACATGTTACAACCATGAGAATTATGGCAAACCAAACAGAACCACTTGATAGGAGCTGAAAAAATACAAAGTACATATTCTGGGAGCCCAAAAATGGCCTGTAAAGAAAGAAAGTGGGCTTAATAAAAGTAGAAACTGACAAGACAGTTTTTTAAATCAAGACATCATGTTAAACCTACTATATTTGAAGGTTACAATTTTAATTTGGAATACAAGTTTGGGATAATGTTCAAAATTTGAAATCATTAATTAATTGAGTGACTAATAAAACAAGATAGACTTTAATTGCTGAAAATAAAATTCAATTGCCTGCCTGAGTAGCTCAGTTGGCTAGAGCATCGTCCCAATAAGTCAAGGTTGCAGGTTCCATCCCCAGCCAGGGCACATACAAGAGTTAACCCAATGAATACATAAATATATGGAACAACAAATCGAAGTCCCTCCCCCACCCCTTCCTTTCTCTTTTCAAAATCAGTAAAAATTAAAAAATAATATATAGTCATACTCACCAGAGAATCCCTCCATAAAACAAAGAAAATATAAAATAGAATATAATAGATCCCCAGGTAACAAAATGGTTGATCCAGGTCCAGAAATGAGTTTCCAAAGCCATCTAAAAAATAAATAAATAAATAACTTTTTTTTTTACAAATCCCTAATACAGAATGTCTTTACTTTAACCTCTAAGATGAAAATCACAAATGAAATGAATTAATTATAACTGACTAAAGTTCCTATGTTAAAGTCTCTTACTTGATAAATATTAATGCAAGGATCATAGTACAAAACTGAACAATTAAAGTTTATACTATTTTTCTTCTGTGAGGAAACCGCACTGAAATTTCACGAGTACTTTATTCTCTATTGCCTGAAACAACTTGTGCTGTCTTGCATTATACACAGAGAAGCAAAATTTCAGAAATGATTACAGTGGGATTAACCTTTATCTGACCACAAAAAATCATGAAGGCTCTCCAAATAATAAACTTAAGATTTTTGACAAAAGTGAAAATAAACTATTAAATAGCAATCAGTGAAATTATTTATGACTAAAAAAAGGGAAATATATCTATGACTAAAGAAATTTAACTATGAATTATATAGACACAAAATTTTTCCATGTGTCTAATTTCTGAACCATACCTTTACTGTGACTGTAATAACCATGACTGTGAAGACCAAGGTGCCAAACGTCCAGTTGCCAAACATCTAAATAGAAAGAATAAACTGTTACTGCACTATGTATCACCATGATGCTAAGTAAGATGTCAGGCAAAAGGTAATTTCATTTGTTTTAGTCCTTTCACACAGTAAAAACGATAACAAAACCCTGCTTGGTCACAATTACTGGGTTGGCCAAAAAGTTCGTTCAGTGTTTTCTGTACAATGGCTCTTATAACACTTAGTTGTCTTTAACTTCATTCAAAACAATTTTGTTAGACTGTATTGTGACAGCTGTCATATCAGCGTGCATTAAAAAAAAATTGGTAAATTTTTATGCAGCCATTTTAATAGTGAAGATGGAAGAAAATAAACATTTTTGGTGTATTATGCTTTATTATCTTAAGAAAGTTAAAAACACAACTGAAACGTAAAAGAAAAGATTTGTACAGTGTTATACGGACAGGTTTTAGATACAGCCAGGGAACCTGCACCTGGATGTGGTAACAACTGCACACGCCAATTCCTCGGTACCTGGTTTTACTGGACCCAGACTGGGGTTAGTTACATGGAATCTTTCTTAGAAGTAAAGCTTAGTTAGGGCTCCCTCTTGCATATTCAAAGCACTAGAGGGAGATGTAGAAACACATTCACATGATCTTTTTATTATTGTTGTTGCAAATTCAGCAAAAGTAATGTATTTCAAAAACAATTAATCAGTTAACACTGCTGTCTATTTCCATTCTGACTTCCCCTTGAGTTGGTGATGGAGTGGCAGAGGGCATTTTGGGGATGCAGCTAAAGAGAAGTTCAGTTGGGCTTATTACACTGGCTTGGGTTAAGTGGAACCTATTTATGTAACAGTTATTTTCATGTATACTTAAGCTTGCCTTTATAGTTGTATGTTTTTTTCCCTTAAAAAGGGCCTGCCAAAATGTGTGAGGTTTAGACTATACTAAATGTAGCTCTGCCCTTGCTTAAAAGAGAGATGCTCAAAACACTTTCTACCCTATCTGCCTGTTTTCTGAGTAACTACTTCTAACAATTTGTTACCAAATTATTTAATAAAGCCAAACTTGTATTCCAAATTAAAAAGAATCATTCGTCATTCATTTGTACACTCAACAAACAGTAACTGAGTACTTACTGGGCTGGCCAAAAAGTACGTTTAGTATTTTTCCGTAAAATAAGATATGTTTAATTTTCACCAATAACTTTATTGATTTGGGTATTTTGAGTATGTCAGCTATCCCCCGCTATTGGCTTCTAGTGGGTGGAAGCCAGGAGTGCTGCTACACATCTTAAAATGCATAAGACAGCCCCACAGCAAAGATTTGCCAAAGTATCAACAGTACCAAGAAACTTTCCAAACCACTTGACACATTCGATCAGTCACCGCACCTTCTCTAAACACTGCACGAATCTTTAATCAAAAATATTTTACTGATTCTGCTGTTAGTTGTCCCTATTTTTCCCTTTGACCCCCTCTGCCCAGTACCCCCTATCCCATCAGCAACGCCCCCCCCCCCAACCCCCCAGTTCATGTCCATGGGCCATGCATACAAGTTCTTTGGCTTCTCCCTTTCCTATACTATTCTTAACATCGCTATCTACTTTGTACCTACCAATTATGCTTAATTCCTGTACCTTTTCCTCCATTGACCCCCTTCCTCCTCTCAGCTGATAATCCTCCAAATGACCTCCATATCTATGATTCACTTGTTCTGTTGTTTGCTTAGTTTTTTAGATTCAGTTGTTGATAGGTGTGAATTTGTTGCCATTTTAACATTCAGTTTTCATCTTTTTTCCCCCTTAAATAATGCCCTTTAACATTTCATGTAATAATGGCTTGGTGACGATGAATTCCTTTAGCTTTACCTTGTCTGGGAAGCTCTTTATCTGCCCTTCCATTCTAAATGATAGCTTTGCTGGATAGAGTAATCTTAGTTCTTGCTTTTCATCACTTTGAACACTCCTTGCCAGTTCCTTCTAGCCTATAGTTTCTTTTGAAAAATCAGCTGATAGTCTTGTGGGTATTCCTTTGTAGGTAACTCTCTGCTCTTCTGTTGCTTTTTAAGATTCTCTTTATCTTTAACCTTTGACATTTTAATTAGGATGTGTCTTGGTGTGATCCTTTTTGGGTCTAGCTTGTTTGGAACTCTCTGTGCTTCCTGGACTTGTATGTCTATTTCCTTCACCAAAATTAGGTAAGTTTTCTTTTATTATTTTTTCACATAAGCTTTCAATTTCTTGCTCTTCCTCTTATCCTTCTGGCATCCCTATGATTTGGATGTTGATACTTTTGGAGATGTCCCTGAGGCACCTTATACTATCCTTGGTTTTTAAAATTCTTTCTTCTTCTTCCTGTTCTTGTTGAATGTTTTCGTTATGTTCCAAATTGTTGATTTGAATCCCAGCTTCCTCCCCTCTACTATTGGTTCCCTATAGATTTTTCTTTATTTCACTTAGGGTAACCTTAATTTCTCCCTGGGTCTTTTCTATGTTGTTGCTGTATTCAGTGAGGTCTTTGAGCAGCCTGATCACCAGTGGTTTAAACTCTGTATCTGATAGGTTGGTTATCGCCATTTTATTTATTTCTTTTTCTGGAGTTTTGTTCAGTTCCTTCATTTGGGCTGTATTTCTTTGTTTCCTCAATTTGGCAGCCTCCCTGTCTTAGTAGCATGGCCTATTGTAGAAAAGGCACCTGTAAACTGTGTGGGGCAGAGGCTTAGGTAATTGCCAGGCAGGGCAACTCACTTCACCGCTTTGTGACTCTGTGTGCAGGGAGGGCTCAGATTGGGGATAACGCTGCTGCCTGGCTTCTAGAGGGTTTGCACTGCCCTGACCATGTTTCCAGTTACTTCACTTACTCCCCATATGCGACTGGCACTCTTCTAGCTGTTTCCCTGGGGATGGATCTCAGAGGTGGTGCATTTGTATATGTTCTAAATCCTTGTGGGTCCTTTAAATGGAGACTCCTAAAAATCTGGCAGTTGCTTCCACCACCCAACTCCCACTGGTTATTACAGTCAGAAGTTATGGAGATTTATCTTCCTAGTGCTGGAACCCTGGGCTGTGTGGTTGGGCCTGGGATCACTTGCTCCCAAGGGATCCCTCCCAATTTTTATCCACCACACATGACTGCGAGAGTGCCCATCCACCACC
This sequence comes from Furipterus horrens, assembly GCF_987537825.1. Lineage (NCBI taxonomy): Eukaryota > Metazoa > Chordata > Mammalia > Chiroptera > Furipteridae > Furipterus > Furipterus horrens. The sequence goes on along the minus strand of NW_028327171.1, from coordinate 44,100,171 downwards.
GCTGCCTCTTTGTGCCACACCACATCTCTGCGCCTCTCCTCACCTCCACCCCTCCGACCCATCTGGGTGAATGTGGCTTCTTTAAATCCTTGGTTGTCAGACTTCCATAGAACTCAGTTTTCTGACGGTTCTGGGAGTTATTTGTTTGGAGGGCTAGTTGTAATTCTTTCTGTTGTTATGCGAGGAGGCAAAGAATGTTTATCTACGCCTCCATCTTGACTGGAAGTCTGCAGAAATCTTTTTTTGTGTTTCAGTTGTATTTTTACCTTTCTTGAAATAATAAAGCATAATACACCAAAAATGCTGTGTATTTTCTTCCATCTTCAATATTAAAATGGCTGCACAAAAATTCACCAATATTGATATATTTTTTAAATGCATGCTGATATGACACCTGTCACAATATAATCTAACAAAAATTTTTAATTAAAGACAACTAAACACTACAAGAGCCACTGTACGGAAAAAAAACAAACTTTTTGGCCAACCCAATATTATATGCCAATTACCATTTCGGGCCTTGGGGATAAAGTAATAAGATAAAGTTGCTGCCCTCATTGAGCTTATATCTACTGGAGGGGACATATTAACAAATAAACCTGCCTTCTTAAGCCAATGATGTTTCAGCAGACCTGAATTAAGTCACTAATGACTTTGAGTAGATCTTTGGATATATGACATTTTCACTTTTAAAAAATCACGTGGGCTGCTGTGTAGAGAATGGACAGCAGGAAGGGGAAGAACAGGAGCAGGAGCAAGGAGGAGGCGGTTGTTATGGTCCGGAAAAGAAATGATGATGATGATGTGAACTGTGTGGAGAAGGACAGAAGTGTAAACACTTAGGGTATGTGTAACATCAGAACCAATGGGACTGCTTATGGGTTGTGAGAGAAGTGAAATGAAGGATAATAACCTAGACTTCTGCCTGAGCAGCTGGGTAAAAGGTGGAAGCATTTAATAAAATAATGAGAATTAGAAGGGAACCGGGTTTGCAAAAGACAAAAAAAATTCTGTTTTAGCTATATTAAGTTTGAGATTCCTATAGGACTTTTAAGTGGAGAAGGCAGTTACTTATTTGAATCTGAGGAGATTGGCAGAGATGTAAATTTGGGAACTTTCAGCATAGAAGCGGTATTTAAACCATAAGAAGAATGAGTTCACCCAGTGTACAGATAAAGAAAAGATGACATAGCACTGAGCCCTAGCCCCTAGGTCCTCAAAGTGGATGATTTTGCCTCCTGAGGTAAGTTTCTCAACCTCTCTGTGGTTAATTGTCTAATATGCAAAAATAATAGATGACATTTTCCACATACATGGTTATTACAATTTAATAAGCGAATACATATAATACACCTGGCACAGAGAAAAAAAAAAGTAGTTATTATTTGGGAAGTGCTGTAACCTTAATGCAACACGAACTAGATTCATCTGTCTTTCTGACCCAAATCAGGCTGAATATGCCCTCAAAAGTAAAGTGGTAATAATATGTATGTTCCTACACTCCATCCTAAAGAAATGTGAACGATTCAAGCCTCTCTACAATTGAGACCCATTTCCTTCATTGCACTTGCAGATTTTATTATTTTACTTGCTTATTTTCTGTATCCCTCACAAGACTCTTAAGTTCATTACACTCATACATCCAAAACCTAGTACTGTATGTCAAAGGAATGGTTGATCCTCAATGAATGTTTGCAGAACAGATAAAACTTAATATTCACCTATTTGTAAATCTTGTATGCCTGTGTTTCCAAATATACTTTGCAAAACTTAAGTATTGACAATGGAAAAGGGAAACTAAAGGTGACAAGCATTTCCAGTCCATCATAGGACAATTGCTGTCACTTCCTTTTCTCCTATTTTACTAAGCTTAGAAAAAGAGGGCTAGTTCTGCCAAGAGTCTTGACATGAGCACTCCAATTATGACACAGTAACAACATACTATGTGGCACTCTTTCCCAATTTCATGTTTCAGAAAAGTGGTCATTTTAAATAGTAACTTGCAATATCCTCAGAATTGCTAGTGTGTGCTGAAGAGTATTGTAGCGCTTTCTAAGCATACGACAAAAATAATTCATGGAATTAAAAAGCAAAAAATGAAACACTAAATACTCATTTCTCATTTAAAAAGGGTGGGTTATAATATCTCTCCAACAGGATTACTGCGAGGCTTAACGGATATGGGGCATGTAAAGAACCTAGCATAACAGTAAGCACTAAATAAACAGCGATTATTAAAACACAATCCTGAAGTGAACAGCACATAGGGGCATGAACATATCCCCTTGTATTAACTCATTTTTGAATAGCAAAATTGCCTAGTACCTTGAGTTTCATTTCAATATTAAACTATATTGCCCTTTTAATTTTGATTTGTATAAAACTTTATTAAGTAAAAGTTTAAAACTTGTAACTGCATTTTAATTTAATATCTGCAAATTTAAATTGTATTTCACTTTTATTTTTTATAAGAAAAAGTTGTCACAAAAACCAAATTAAACTGTTAACAATTTTTTAAAAAACCTGTATTTTTACCTGGCCATTTCCAAGCAGAGATATATCATTCCCCATTAGAAAATAGGATCCAAAAAAGAAAATAAAGGCATGACTGAAACCGAGGATGGTCCAATAAAGAAAAGTTTTAATGCTTAGTTGACGGTTTTTACTAATATCTCTGTAAAGAAAAAGGAACATATTAGGACTCATATTTATTATTTACCTACGTAATAACTATTACAATTTCATAATCAGAAAACAAGATTTGATTTTTTAAATTATTTGAAAATATTGGCTGAAAGAATAAACCCCAATTTACAAACTACTGGTTGGCCAAAAGTTTGTTTGGCTTTCTCCGCATGATGGCTCTAGTAGCACTTAGTTACCTTTAACTTCATTCAAAAAAACTGTTAGATTGTATTGTGACAGTTGTCATATCAGCATGTATTAAAAAAAAACATCAAAATTGGTGAATTTTTGTGTAGCCATTTTAATATCAAAGATGGAAAAAATCTGCAACATTTTCAGGGTATTATGCTTTATTATTTCAAGAAAGGTAAAAACACAACTGAAATGCAAAAAAAAATGTGCAGTGTATGGAGAAGGTGCTGTGTCTGATCCAAAGTGTCAAAAGTGGTTGCAAAGTTTCATGTTAAGAGATTTCTTGCTGGAAGATGCCTCATGGTCGGGCAGGCCAGTTTAAGTTGATAGCAATCAAATTGAGAACAATCATTATTATCAAGCAAGAGATAGCTGACATACTAAAAATATCCATATCAATAAAGTTATTGATGAAAATAAAAAATGAGTCTGTTACGGAAAAAACGAAACAGACTTTTTGGCCAACCCAGTACTTCTTGTAATATATCATACACCTGTGTAACAGCTTATAGTTCACACAATACATTCAAATTAGTTTTCTCATTTGATAAAAAAAAAATGATATAGGCATAATACTTCAGTTTAATTGTAAAAAAGTTGATTTATCTGTATTATATTCTGTTGTAAACATTCAGTCACTCTGTCACGATTGTTCTTTTGAGTGGAGTCATTTGAATTAGGTTAAGCATTGAAGGTTCCCAATCAACTTCATATCCACCAAAAGCTATGATGAGAAGAACAGTCTTTGCCAATCATGGGTCAAGCCCAGGGTTAGATAATACTGGGAAATCAAGGTTAAGTTATCACCATTCTGGATAAATGAATACCTCTATAAGAGTGGAGGTCAGGCAGATATAGAAATCATAAGCTGGTCCTGAGGAATAGCTCCACATCCCTGTGATTACTTGGTTCTGTGGAACCAGGACTAACTCAGGGGATATGGAATGAGAATTAATGTCCCCAACCCTAATTTTACATTTATTACTACTCATAAATTTGGCAATGCTAGAACATAAACTAATTTTTAGGAACTCTATAGACAACAAATTACTGAATAACTTCATTTGTGCACATGATATGGAATATTACTGGCTTGCAACAGTAAGTGCAAATTATACAATTGCCCAATACATTATTAGGATGAAAGTGTTCTTTCCTAAAAACATTGGAAAAATTACTGTGTTCAAGAATTATAACAGACATGCTGCATCTCCCTCCACAACTGAGAAGGAATACAACTACAGTATTCCCTTACTTATCGCGGGTATTACGTTCTAGACGCGCCCCCCCACCCCCCGCAATAGGTGAAAATCTGAAGCAGGAACCTTACATTTATTTTAGTATTTATCTATATTTTAAGGTTTTATAAACCCTTTCCACACACTTATAAACTGTTCCCAGTCCCTGATTAACCTTTCCCACTCCCTTATTAACCTTTTCCACACTTTTATAAGCCCTACTTATGTTCTTAAACATATTCTACACTCTTAAACCTACGTAACTTTAACAACATATGTATACAGTACCGCAAAATCCCACGATATAGCGAAAAATCCGCGATAAATAATTAAATGTAATATTTTTAAAAATCCCGCGATACAGTGAAGCTGCGATAAGTGAACCACGATATAGAGAGGGACTATTGTATATAATATACTACTTGCAATCAGAAATGTTATGGACAATTAATACTGGAAAATCCTTACCGATAGAGGGTGGGCTTGTTCTGTAATACATGAGGATCTATATGCTGTTCCAGTAAACTATATATCAGAATAGGTAGGGAAGTAAAACAAATGTTGTATAAAGTCAGGTACACGCTGTCATACAATGTCTAGAAAGAGAAATTGGTAGAAATTTTGAGATTCTAGACTATATAGTATTATTATTATACTTATGCATACAAAAACAAAGCATATCAAAAATAAACAAATTATTTAGTTTTTCAATTTATACAAAAATCCATTTTAAGAATTCCAATTTGTTTCTGACGTAAACATTACATATAATGTTCATAGATTGCTAGTCTTTGTGGGAACTGGAATATTTTGTTATGTCAAATAATTCTGGAATTATACTGAATTGGACCTATATTTCAAGATTCTCCACAATTTGGTCACTGTGATGTCTCCTATACACAATTCTCCTATATACTTCTAGGGTTTGTACTATTCCTTTGATATGCTACAGATTTAGTTTTGCTTTCATGTTTTTTCTTCGCATCTAAGTCCTATATTTCACTTAAGGCATGATCCATGTAACTTTAAACATTTGTAATAGCTTCCTTTTCTATAAACAGTCATACACGCTGTAAGTACTAATTTGCTTAGCACTTTGTCTATGCTTCACATACTGATTTTATTGTAATTAATACTTTATCTTTAATTATACTGTAAATTCCTTGGAAACAATCAAAATAAATTAGTTCTCCTTATCATATGCTCTTATAGCATTCTTTATTTCATTCAAGTAAGCAAACATTGTTATTGGCAATCAACACCTAAGCAGATTCTTAGAATTTGAAATTAGAGATTGTAAACAGTAAGGACAGAAAACACTCAAGAAAAACCCTAAGATAATTAAACTCTTCTTATTTCAATAAATTTGAACAAGTATCTTGATCAGAGATGTACAGTGTATGTTCAGAGGGTGCCCTAGTCAGAAGCAGTAAGTCCAAGTATGGTTTAATTAACTTAGTTAGGAGATTTTGGGCAAGTTACTGAATCTGTTTCAATTTCTTTTTTTATAAAGTAAGAAAGAGCAGATCAGGAATGAGAAATATGTGACACGTGTACAGCTGAAGACCCACCACCATGTGCTCATTACAGCTACTGCTAATCAAGAACAGGGTTTTCCCTCTGAGCCTATAGCTTCAGAACCCCTTTCAATTATGGTGGTCCTTATAAATTAGTTTCTGAGATTAAACCTATATGTCATCGCTAAACTATCAAAGGTTACTTCCAAATCTAAAAACATTTTATGAGTCAAAAAAAAAAAAAAAAAAAAGAGGTAATCTCCCAATAGTTTTCTGGCCTGGTTTCATATGGTTTTTAGAGAAATACTACACATAAGTTGAAAAAAGTTACCAAAATTCTCTATTAAGCTGTTAAGAAGTTAACACCCATTTTAAAAAAAGTATCAAGAATTAAAATATATTTTGTTATTAACATTCACTTCAAACTGAAAATGAGAATAAATAAATATCATGAGTATTATATTGATTAAATACACAAATTAGAAAAGTTTTATCTACTTACTGGCAGACCAAAAAATTCCCTCCAAGTATCTATCAAAGACTGAACATACATACTTTATTCTAAACTATCAAACAAAAGCTTCTATTTACTTACTTGTTGAGAAAACAAACAGTAGAACTGATATAAAAACTGGGGTGTGATAAAGCATACATTCTGAAAAACAAGATTAAATGGAAATAATTATAATATTTCAGTCAAAAAGAAAAAGAAACTTAAAACCGCTAAGGATCCAAAAACAATCTCAGTTGACATGGAACACAGATCTGCCCATAAGAACTTGTCCATATAAAATGGCAAAACAGAATTCCCATTTTATTAAAGTCTAAAAGTATTCTAAGCAGTACTGCAAATGCCAGAATAAAATATCACTGACATGTATCTTTGCCAAGCAATACCATAATTTGAATTTACACTTTCCAAGTATTACTCAATACCTTTCATATACAGTACAATAAGTAAGAATTACTTCAACTTTCGGGCTAAAATAGCTTTAAAATGCTAAAAAATGTAAAATAGAATAAATGAAACAATCAAAATATCTTTTGACTTCAGTACACTTATGTCACAGCAAAGCTGTAATAATAAGCTAGAAAAAACTGCCACCATCATTTATTAGCAATATGCAATCTACCTGTGTTCTTTCATTGCTTGCAGCTATTACTTAATTGTAGGTATACATGCAATAGCGGACACACTGGTGTATTAAATGCGTTGGTATTCAGGGGCTCTTAACATGAATTCCATAGAATCCCACCTTCCCCAAAAGGGTCAAGAGACAGAATAGTAGTACTTCAACATAATTAGTTTCCTTGTAATACTATGTATTTTATATTTTTACATCTAAAAATCCTATACTGAGTAATTTATACATCTCACTAGGCTACCAAACATTCATTCATGGCACAAAAAGATTTAGAACCTCTGCTTGAAACCATCATATTGAATTTAAATTAAAACTTATAACTGGTTCAGCCCTGGTCAATGTGGCTCTGTTTGTTGGAGTATCATCCCATAAACTGAAAGGTCATGGGTTCAATTCCCAGTCAGGGCACATGCCTAGGTGTGGGTTCAATCCCAACTTGGGGCACATACAAGGGGCAACCTATTGACATTTGTCTCTTCTCTCTAACATTGATGTTTCTCTCCCTCTCTCTCCCTCCACCTTCCTCTCCCTAAAATCAATGGCATGCCCTTGTGTGACAATGGGGGGAGGGGGCGGGGGAGGGAGAATATTACTGGTTCAAACAAAATAACATCAAAGAAATCAAATTAATCGAGTTATAATGTGCACAGAATAAAATGTATCCATTTTAAGTGCATTTTATGTGTTTTGACAAATTTATACACCTGTGCAACAATCACCACAATCAAACTAGATAACTTCTCTGTCATGCAAAGTCCTCTATATATCCCTCTTCAGTCAATTCTATTACCTGCACCCTTGGCACCAGGCAACCACTGATTTGTTTTCTGTCAGTATAAATTAAACTCATGACTAGTTACCAAAATGTACTCCATAAACTGTTATTTTTTATTTGTAGAAACAATTTTTAAGAATAATTTGTATGCTAATACTATTCTTTAAATTGAAGCCTCAAATTCCTGTCAATAATTAATTCTAAAATAGCTCCATGAAACTCACCTTATAAAAAAAATACTGTACAAGGGTAGCTATTCTAATATAGTAAAAATGACCATGAACAAAAAGCAACTTGGAGAGAAATTTAAATCTAGCTATTGCATAGTCACTGTTTCTTGCAGCTTGTCTTCCTTCTTTACCCATGATTCCTGTAATAAAGGGGACAAAAAGGCAAAATCATTGATAACTGATTAGTATAATTTTCATGATATATCTGTGAATATTTTAATTATAGCAGTTGAACCTGGACTTAGGGTCACCATATCCTAATATACAGCAGATAGCAAGTTCTCACAAATTTGTTCTAAACCAAATATGTAATCTAATATTCTAATCTAACACAAAGCCACAATATATACCACGCATGTAATACCAATTTTCAAAGATTTAGAATATAATATAAAACACAATAAATATTTTAAAATATTGAAAGTCCAGGATCTAATAAGAATATTAATTATACTAAAAAGCTCAAAGTACTAGTTAATAGATTCTTAATGCAGAGGATGCTATAAAACAGCTTTAACTTCACTAAACATGAAAAATATCCAAATTAAATCATTTGAATCTAGCAAAAATAAGCATGTTTGACTGCTTTAAAATTTTCATGCATAACTCAAACAAAATGCGCTTTTATAAAGCAAAGTACAAAAACAATAAATAAGTAAATAATTAAAAAATTAAATAAAAGCAAAGTACACTATCATCCGAAATCAGGACATAATTGTATCTGATAAGTATGAACATACATGCGTAACTCATAGACAAATAACAGCGTGGTGAGGCCAGAGGTGGGGTGGCTGGGGTGGGTGGAGGTGGGTGAAGGGGAGGAAACGGGGATACCTGTAATAGTGTCAACAATAAAAATAAAGGGGGGAAAAAAAACTTTTGGCTTTACTTCTGTATTTGTATAATAAAATTATTGAGGAAGTCAGATCAGAACATGGTTTAAATAGAAAATGACTGGTAACTTAAATATGAATAACATATTAGTCTGTCTGAATCCAATAAAAATTCTAGACAAAAAAAAATTAGAATAGTTTATTAAATTAAAATCTATTTAAAATCTTTAGATTGACAACAATAACATTCTAAAACAAGAATTTAAAATCATGAAGGCAACTCAATGTGAATCAACAAATTCAGAGTTAAAATAAAGTTACTTTATTATGAAGAATCAGAAAAAAGTAAAATTCACTAATGTGGTATTCACGTCCTTGAAAATTTGGAATTAAGATATTCTAAATATTGAATTAATTATAACAGGCTTCTGATGGGGATACACTGAGATGTATTACCATGTTGCATTCAGTTTTCATTTATGCATTTGATGTTGCACTTTAGTGTACAAAAGGAAAATACAAGATCCCCAAATAATTATAGCAATGTTAAAAACTGAGAGGGAAAAAAAAAATCAATCACCTATGCCAACATGTGCTTCTTGTATCATGCTTACATCATTAGCACCATCACCAACAGCCAATGTTATAGGTTTCTCAGGTGATATTTTTATCAGTCTTATTACCTGAAAGACATACAACTAATTAGTTATTTATGATAAAATTTTAACTTTCTTAGATTTATATAAAGTCATTTATCTGCAATGACTGTTAAAGTAGAAAAAAATTAATTTTATATTAGACAATAATATGCTCCGGGGTTCATTTTTTGGCGGGATGTCTCCACTAAGATGTCAGAAATGTCTTTCAGAAATGACATTGGAAAATAGTATTATCTTGGATTTTATTATGAGAAGCAAGAAACTTTAAATATAGCTTAAATTTGTAAAAAGCTTAATAATTGTGTACAAAGTACACTTAACTGACCTTTGACAGGCAAAATTTTTTATTTCTTAAGAAATTACTTTTCATTTGATATGGAAAAAAGATAATTAAAAAAATTTTTTTAAATCAAAATTAAATTCAATGAAATTTATAAAGTCTCCTTTTAATTCTTGAGTGTACTTTTATAAAGAACCTAGGCATGAGCTCTGTTTGGTCTCCAGTTTTAGTCTACACAGATTGGATAGCTATGAATTATAATACAGACATTGTAACAAACTTCCATGGAGCCAAAAAAATTGAATGTCTAATTTATTCAGATTTATATGTGAAACAATCAGTGTTTAGATGTGCATTTCAAAGGATACTGTTTGTGAAGGATACAGTCTAAGACCTCAAATTATAAATTTGGAGTTATAAAAAGTATATGTACAGGCTTTCTCACTTGAATCATAGCTAAAATTTAAATATTTTCTCTGTACAGTTTTATATCAGCAATTGGCTTTTCAACTTCTTACTAAAGTTATATTTATATCACTTAACAGCCATTTCTTCCCCATTTTATTACACATATATTTAGTGATTCCAGGGAGAGAGAAGGGGCAGGGGGAAGGATAAGAAAAAGAGAGAGAAACATCGATGCATGAGAAACAACAACTGGTTGCCTCCAGCATGCACCCCTGAAACTTAAGATATGTGCCCTGACCAAGAATCGAATGCATGTCTTTTCGGTACATGGGAAGACACTCTAATCAACTGAGCTACACCAGCTGGGCCCTAACAGCTACTTGTAACAAAGAGAATGACCACTTCATGAGAATGCAAGGATAAGCAGGGATCCATAGGATCACTGGAAGGTGCATGTGAATTGAAGTCTTACAGGCTACCTCAGTAGGTAAGTAACGAATTAGTGAAACTAGTTATCAGAGTTCAAATCTGTGTCTCAGGAAGATCACACACTGCTACCTATCACAGGCTTTCTAGGTTACTATGAACAGTTGAAACTTTTATATTCATTCTGACAGTTCCAATGGTCTAACGTACATGGTTAAAATTTGTAACATGAGAAATGACTGATTCCTAGTAAGATTCATATACTGCATGCCACCAAATGGAACTAGATAAGGCATTAACCTTAAAGAATACTTTTAGATCTATACATCATTATGGAACTTTTAATAACACAAACACACCTTGGCTTTCTGCAGTGGTGCCATACGACAGCACAATACAGCTGAACAGTTTCTGCAAACATCCATAAATAGTTTTTCATGCTCCCTGAGTGCAAGAGATAGACTGGTCCCATCCACCACCAGCCCATGCTGAATCACATGATCCTCTGTAATTCTAAAACAGAAAATAATTATATCCTCTATAATATACTTTAAAGTCATATTATTTACACTCAGTAAACAAACGATTTTTACTGAAAGATGGACCATCCACTTACAGACTTTGTTACAAAACTGAAATGTCAGTGAACAAACTAAATTGTATTACCTTGAAATTAAGATTAAGTAGAACTGAGAATGACTGATATGAATAAAACAGATACTCAATTTTACAATGAACTGATAAAGTATATTTTCTAAATGTGAACTGTAACATATAATCTAAGTATATTCTCCAAAATTGTGAGTATAAAGTCTTACAAAAATAAAAATATTATTATTTTCATTTAGTAAATCCCGATTTTAAAAAATTAAATAAAAAATATTCAGGAAAATTCATGAGCTAAATTATGCATAAGTAGGAAGCAAAGTAATATAGGAATCATCGGTGTTCTTGATATTAACTCCTACAATGGACTGTAACATAAGATAGTACTCTGTGGTGAAACATAGATAATACTCCCCCGTGGGCAACGCTAGTACTACTCAAAGTATGGACTGATTACTGGCAGCTGGGCAAAACCTATTTGTTGCTAGGAAGAGATAAGAAGCTTGCATCAGTATCTAAATTAACTACATTACTGAGTAGGCTATTTCCTTCCACAATCTCTCCCCATTCTCCTTTTGTAGTATGATTTTCTTGAGGAAAGCAGTGCATAGATTTCCATTCTGATGCAAGCTCCTTTATGTTGTTGAAGGCCAGCACTCAAAGTACAAGAACAATACACTACTACGGTTCACCACTAGGTTTACAATATAGCACACACTGCTACTAAGAAATATCCTTCCATTTAAATTTTATTTTCCCCCTAGCTTTATGGAGATATTGACATGCAACACATGTAAGTTTAAGGTGTAACGTGATTTGATACATATATATATATTATGAAATAATTACCATAATAAGGTTAGTTAACACCTCCATCCCCTCATGTAATTGCCTTTTCTGTGTGGTGATAACATTTATGACCTACTTACTCTCAACAATGTTCTAAAATATGATACAGTACTATTAATTACAGTCACCAGCTGTACATTAGATCCCCAGAACTTACTCATCTTATATGAGCTAGAAGTTTGTACCCTTTGACCATCATCTCCTCATTTCCTCACATCCCAGCCCCTGGCAACTACCATTCTACTCTCTAAGTCTGGCTTCTTTAGATTCCACATGTAAGTATTTGTCTTTCTCTGTTTGACTTATTTCACTTAAGATAATGCCCCAAGGTCCAACCATTTAGTCACAAAAGGCAAGATTTTCTTCTTTTTATGGCTGAATAATAAATGTTCTTTTGTACACAGGGGTGGTCAAAAGTAGGTTTACAGTTATGAGTACATGAAAGTTTATTTTTTATGTTTGCCCACCCTTGTATATTAAGTGATTCTGAGGAATTATTTTGTTTTAGGGAGTCCTCTTTGACATTATGGTACTTAAATGTTTAAGCAGCCACAATGATGTTTGAAACGGTCCCAAACTGTAGTGTTAATAATTACTTAGATCAATCAACTTTTGAACTCAAGCAAATAATCCTGAGAATCACCCACAAATAAATTTTTCTTTAACAAAATCCAAAGTCAGTACCACATCAATGCCTGTATAACAAGTATAAATAAAGCAATGAATGTACACTGACAACTGTGGCACTCTTTTCACATTTTTCTGTCTATGCTAGCATCACAAGACTGCAAATGACAGGAATGTGGAGACCCAAATACGTGCATATAAGCAATCCTGAGTCTTATATGGTAGTACTTCTTAATTTACTGTGGAAAAACTAGACTATGTTAAATGGGGGCCCCTAAATAAAGTTAATCTGTGTATTAAAAAAGATTTAGAAGAAAACAGAAATGAATTTAGAGTACAAACATTTATGAAATTATTTTTTAGTAGTAAGAGTACAGACTGATTTTCCAGTTTGGTCATGTGAAATAGATCAGGAGTTCGCGTAAGTTTTTTGTTAAAGGCCAGAAGTCAATATTTAAGTTTTAGGTTTTGTGGGCCAAGAGGCTAAATTGAGGATACTATATGTAGGTACTTATAATAAAAAAGACAAACAAAATTTTCATTAAGTAACAAATGTAGTAATAACTGAGTATAATTTAAAAAATAATACAAGTCTACTAATGAGAAAAATGAAAATCATTTTGGGGGGGAGGAGGGATAACACCGCTTAATTGTGGTTTAATGTGCCCCATCATCAAAATCAATTGCAAATGTCCATATGTTAATGCTGATACTGTAATGAAATTTTACATTTTAACACAACAGAACAATCTGTAATAAGATTTTGTATTTCATTTTTGAATGTCTTTTCAAATAGGTAGCATATTAAAGTGTCACTGAATAATACAATGCTTTGCATCTTATTTGATAAAATAATCAACTTTCCACTGTACTTTAAGTGTCATATTAAAAGTCCATTTTTCTTGTTAAGAGCTGATGAGTAAATACTGATAATTAAAATATAGTAAAATGTCATATGGCAACATGTGTGGCATTCAAGACACTGTTGAGTTATAACTGTGTAACTGTGTCTTGAAGTGTATCAAGCAGCAGTGAGAAAGAAAAAAAAAGTACTGCCTAAGGTCTCTGTTGTAACTGGCTCAAGCCTTCATTGATGGCATGTAAATAAAACAATGTGGCTGTGTTCCAATAAAACTTTATTCACAAAGACACTACAAAGAAAGAAAACTATAGGCCAATAACCCTGATGAACAAAATACTAATTTCATATAGTTTTCACAATATAAAATATAATTTAGGTTTTTTCATCCATCAAATAATGTAAAAATTATTTTCAGCGCATGGGCTATAAAAATCAGGCAGTGGACCATAGTTTGCTTACTCCTCATCTCAATGATCCAGATAATTATATTCTTACCTTCTGGCAAGCTGTCTCAACTGTTCAGCACATTCATTGTCTGATTTCTGGTTTATAAGTTCAAGGATATTCATGGTTCTATGAAAATGTCCACACGATAAACTCACACTAACAGCTGTTTCATGTTTATCTCCAGTAAGTACCCATACTTTGATACCAGCCATTCTCAATGCTTCAATAGTTTCTCGAACTTTATCTTGTAGTCTGAAAATAAAAGAAACAAAGTTAGGAGTTGGATATACTTTTCTGATTGTATTTTAAGTAAGGTAAATTCTAGCATCCTTGACCTAGAAATTGTTATAGTAACATTCAGTTCAATAACATACAGTAATTGAAATATTTTCCCATTAGGGAAGAAACAGAAATAACCAAGTCAGTGATTATCTAGTTAACATAAAAAAACTCTACCTCATATTTTTTTCATCTAAAATGGAATTTTTATTTTTTTATTGTTGTTCTATTACAGTTGTCCCCATTTTCCCCCATTGCTATCCACTGCCCAACCCACGCCCAGCTCCCACAGTCACTTCCCATCCTGTTGTCCATGTCCATGGGTCATTTACATTTGTTCTTTGACTAGATCCTTCCCCTTCTCCGCCCTCCCCCCTGGTCACTGTCAGTCTGTTCTTTGTTTCCACCTCTGCTTCTATTTTGCTTGTTTGTTTGTTAGGTCCCTCTTACTGGTGAGATCATATGGTATTTTTCTTTCGCCTCCAAGCTTATTTCACGTAGCATAATACTCTCCAGTTCCATCCATGGTGTTGAAAAAGGTAGGAATTCCTTCTTTCTTTCTGCTGTGTAGTATTCCATTGTGTAAAGGTTCCAGTTTTTTAATCCACTCATCCACTGAAGGGCGCTTAAGGCTGTTTCCAGAGTTTGGATATTGTTAATAATACTGCTATGAACATATGGGTTCACAGATTCTTTTGAGTTGGTCTTTCAGGATCCTTGGGGTATAATCCCAGCAGTGGAATCGTTGGATCAAAAGGTAGTTCCATTTTTAGTTCTTTAAGGAAATTCCATACTGTTTTCCATAGTGGCTGCACAAGTCTGCATTCCCACCAACAGTGCACTAGGGTTTCCTTTCCTCCACATCCTCGCCAGCACTTGTTGTTTGTTGATTTGTTGATGATGGCCATTCTGACAGGTGTAAAGTGGTATCTCATTGTGGTTTTTATTTGTATCTCTCTGATGGCTAGTGATATTGAACATTCTTTCATATGCCTATGGACCCTGTGTATGTTCTCCTTGGAGAAGTGTCTGTTCAGGTCCTTTGCCCATTTTTTGATTAGACTGTCTGTCTTCCTGGTGTTGGATCGTGTGAGATCTTTATATATTTTGGAGATCAAACCCTTGTCTGAGGTATCATTGGCAAATATGTTTCCCATACAGTTGGTTCCCTTTTTGTCTTGCTAATGTTTTCTTTAGCTAAGCAGAAGCTTTTCAGTTTGATATAGTCCATCTGTTTATTCTTTCATTTATTTCCCTTGCTGTAGGATATATTTGTGAAAATACTGCTGCGTGGGATATCTGAAATTTTACTGTTTATGTTTTCCTCTACAACTTTAATGGTGTCATGGCTTACATTTGTTTTTTATCCATCTTGAGCTTACTCTGGCATATGGTGTAAGTGGTGGTCTAGTTTCATTTTTTGGCAAGTACCAGTCCAGATCTCCCAACACCACTTACTGAAGAAGCTATTTTTACTCCATTTTATGCTCCTGCCCTCTTTGTCAAATATTAATTGACCATAGAGACCTGGGTGCATTTCTGGGCTCTCTATTTTGTTCCACTGATCTATGTGTCTGTTCCTATGCCAGTACCAGACTATCTTGACTACAATGGCTTTGTAATATAGTTTGAAATCAGGTATTGTGATCCCTCCTACTTTGTTCTTCTTTCTCAAGATTTCTGAGAATACTCGGGGTCATTTTTGGTTCCATGTAAATTTTTGAAATATGTCACTGGTATTTTAATAGGGATTGCATTGAATCTATAGATTGCTTGGGGTAGAATGGACATTTTAATGTTGTTAAGCCCTCCAATCCATGAACATGGTGTATGTTTCCATTTATTTGTATCCTATTTAATTTATTTCTTCAGTATTCTGCAGTATTCTAAGTACAGTTCTTTTACCTCCTTGGTTAAGTTTATTTCTAGGTATTTCATTTTTCTTGTTGGCATAGTAAATGGAATTTCCCCCCATAGTTTCTCTTTCTGGTATTTGTTGGTGTACAAAAATGACTTCAATTTCTGAATATTGACTTTGTATCCTGATATTTTGCCATATTTACTTATTATTATTAGGTCGAGCAGTTTTTTGGTGGAGCCTATACAGTTTTCTTTTTTTTTTTTCAGATTTAATGTGTTTTATTGATTAAATTATTACATTTGTGCCAATTTCCCTTCCCTCTGCTCCCCTCCACCCGGTGGCCCCCCTCCCTCCAGCCGTCCCCCCCCTTTAGATTATGTCCATTAGTTGTGCATACAGTTCCTTCCAACCTCTCTCCGTCCATTCCATTCCCTCCTACCTTGATCCCCAATTCCTATATCATCTCCCTCCCTCTCCCCATTCCCCCTCCCTGTTGACCTCCCCCCAATATGCTTCCCGTACCCACAGTTCCTCTTCCACTCTCGTTGCCTATTTAGTTTGCCTTTGTTTCATCTCCCTAGCTTCTGTTTTTTTTTAAACCAGTCCCTTTAACATCTCATATAACAGTGGTTTGGATCTAATGAACTCTTTCAGTTTTATTTTGTCCTGGAAACACTTTCTCTGTCCTTCTATTCTGAATGACAATTTCGCTGGATAGAGTATTCGTGGTTGTAGGTTTTGGATTTTCATTACTTTGAATATTTCTTGCCAGTCTCTTCTTGCCTGTAGGGTTTCCCTTGAGAAGTCAACTGATAGTCTAATTGGGACCCCTTTGTACATAATTCTTTTCTTCTCTCTTGCTGCTTTTAAGATTCTCTCTTTATCTTTAATTTTTGACATTTTGATTATAATGTGTCTTGGAGTGGTTCTCCCTGGGTCCAGTCTCTTGGGAACTCTCCTTGCTTCCTGGACCTGCAGGTCTATTCCCTTCCCCAAGTCTGGGAAGTTCTCCTTTATTATATTTTCACTCAATTTTTCAAGTTCTAGTTCATCTTCCTCATTCTCTGGCAAACCAATGATTCTTATGTTGGGCCTTTTATAGCTGTCCCAGAGGTTTCTGATCCTTTCATTATTGCTTCCCATTTCCTCTCGCTGCACTGGTTGACTGCTTGTTCCTTCTCCATATTCCAGTTTGTTGAAATGAACTCTGGATTTTATTTCCTTTCCTTCTGTCTCGTATGCGGTTTTGTTCCTTTCGTTATGAAAGTTTTTCGCTTCTTTCATATCTTTTTCCTGCTCTTTTGTGAATTCTGTAAGCCACCTGATAACAATGGCCCAGAACTGAGCCTCTGACAGGTTTCCTATCTGTTCATCTGTCAGGTTCTCTATCTGCTGCCTGGTGAGCTGTGCCACCGGTATCTCTATAGTTGCCTGTCTCATTTTGACAGATGCGTTTTGTTTTCTTGGGCTGGCTGTCGGGGGCAGTGCCTGTGTACGCGTCACAAATTAGCGACTGGCGCCTGCCTGTCCGCGACCTATTTCGCAGCCCTGTGGTGCTTTCTTTGGGGGCGGGGGTCCAAGATGGATTCACACAGTTATTCAGCTAGGAGACCGGGATCCGTCCTCCCGCCCCCCTGGGCCTCACTGTTCAAGGCGATGCTGCGGCCGCTCTCCCCAGCTCCGGAGTCGCGCACCGTCAGGGGCTTGGCCACCGGGATTCCTCGCCGGGGTCGCGCACCGCCAGGGGCTTGCGTAGCCGGGACTCCTCGCCGGGGTCGCGCACCGCCAGGGGCTTGCGTAGCCGGGACTCCTCGCCGGGGTCGCGCACCGCCAGGGGTCTGCGCAGCCGGGATTCCTCGATTCCTCGCCACCTGCCGCTCCGCCGCTCCCGGTGCGACCGCAAACAGCACTGCCCTCTTTAACTCTTACCTGCCCAAATGGCACCACTGGTTTATAACTTCATATGTTGGACTTCCGTGTAGTTTTATTTTCTGGAATTTCTAGTTATCCTTTGTTTTGAAGTAGTTGTATTCCTCTATAGTTGTAGAGGGAGACCTAGCGTGTCCGTCTAAGCCTCCATCTTGGCCGGAAGTCCCCTATACAGTTTTCTATGTAGAGTATGTAGAGTATCATGTCATCTGCAGATAATGACAGTTTTACTTCCTCCTTTACAATTTGGATGTCTTTTATTTCTTTTTCTTGTCTGATCACTGTGGCTAGAACTTCCAATACTACGTTAAATAAAACTGGTGGAAGTGGACACTCTTGTCTTGTTTCTGATCTTAGGGGGAAAGTTTTTAGTTTTTGCCTGTTGAGTATGATGTTAGCTGTAGGTTTCCCATATAAGGCCTCATTATGTTGAGGTATATTCTCTCTATTCCCACTTTGCTGAGTGTTTTTATCCTAAATGGGTGCTGTACTTTATCAAATGCTTTTTCAGCATCTACTGATACGATCATGTGACTTTTTTGTCCTTTCATTTTGTTAATATGATGTATTAAATTTATTGATTTGTGAATATTATACCATCCTTGCATCCCTGGGATGAATCCCATCTGATCATGGTGTATGATCTTTTTAATGTTTTTGATGTATCTGGTTTGCCAGTATTTTGTTGAGGATTTTAGCATCTATGTTCATTAGCAATATTTGCCTCTAGTTTTCTTGCTTACAATGTCATATTTTAAGAGTACAGTTTCAAAGCTGATTTTTACAGAACCAAGTATATGGCTACATAAACTATTTTATTAGAAAGGCTTACATTGCAAATTATAGGATTCTTCTTTTTAGTAAGGAAATCTCTCATATCAGCAGTTTAAAAATTAGACTGTGAACAGCCATAGATCTACGAAAAATGTGACAGTATTAACTGGAATTCAATTTAATTCTTAGAAATCAATTTAACTCAAGAAACTAAAATATACACTGAGATTGATTCTGGGAACAAAGACAAAGGATAAATGGACCTCAAGGAATTCATAGGCTAATAGAGAAGAAAATCTTTGAACAAAGAATTATAATATAGTGCCTCAAGGACAACATTGATCTACAAAATACGGACTTCACAAAGTGAGCTTTTTAAGTACTGTTAGAAATAAGGAAAGATCTTACTGGAGTGGGGTAATATCTGAAGTATATTTTATAAATAGGTATTCAAAAATGGGTAGCCTTGCCAAGGAACATAGCCATAAAATAGAATAGTTTCAACTCTAGCCATTGTTCAGAGAACTATGGACAGTTTGGAACTACTGAAGCATAAAGTGAAACGACACAATGGTCGGAGGTGAGGCTTGAGAAATAAGCAAGTGCTTAAGGTCTCTGTATGGCACACACTGAGGAATATCCTAAAATTTAGTTCTATGGGCAAAATTATACATCTTTCATATATTTCAGATACCTGGATAGAAGAAAAATTATACATACTATGAAAAAAGTCTTTAACTATTTTGATTTTAAATATATTAAGTTATTATAGGATGTTGATAAGAGAAATTTATATCAAATTAAAAATGGCTAAAAAATTCTTGCGAGAGAAAAATGATATTATCTATTTATCTGATACTTACCTATCTTCTACTGCAGTAGCTCCAAGTAATATCAGGTCTTTCTCTATGAACTGGAAGACATTTGCCAATTTTTCTTCCCGTTGCTGCAAGGCAGTTCTGGCTTCAAATAGGCGTCTATCTATTACTTCATACTCTTTAGATGTCAGCTGTCTATAGGCCATGCACAGAGTTCTTAGCCCTTTCTGAAACAGAAAAATTAAAGGCAAAAATAAAATGAAAATAACTAATGGGGAATCAATAAGTCACTGAAATAAAACTGAGGACTCCATTACCAAAAACCAGTTACAAATAATTTAAAAAGTACTATCATCTAGTTATAGAAAATAAGTGTCACAAAGTCCTAGTGATCTGAGTCATGGAACACATATTATCATAACTATTTCAATTTGTGGTGAGTTCTAAAAAGATGCTCAAAACAATTAAAGTCACTGAGTTGTAGAATATTTGAGAATAGATAGAATCATAAGATTATTTTATCTGTGGTTATTAAACCTAAAAAGTCAGAAGTTCCATAATGATTCCTTCACAACCATCAAGAGAGGTAGCCTCAGGTTCAACTTTCCTGTTTTAACCATTACAAATCCACTTTACCTACTTCAAAATAATTTTTTTAAGCAAAGGAAACCATAATTTGCTGAGGTTTTATGGTATGACCAATTTGTAATTCAAATAAAGAAGTCTGTAAGGTAGCCATTATCAAACAATACTTTCTAGAGCCACTGAATTATTTTAAAATTGTATCATTATATCTTCACTGGTGAACTGAAATTACACAAAATTTTTAAAAATATATTTGATTTTATGATCCTACTGGGTTCAAATTTTTCTTATGGTGTTAATACTTGAAAGTTAGTATTTAAACCTAAAAGCTTATTTTTTAAAGTTCCATATCTTGCTATCTATTTTCCTCAGAAAAACCCAAATTAAATGTTCTAATAACAGAACTTGGAAAGGTACTATATACTATTTAGCAGATTTCTAAAAAGTGGCATTCCTTGATTTACGAATGACCCACACCTATAAATTATATAACTGTTTCTCAGGGTCTATGAGATTTATTAATATATGAACTTAATTAGTTCATTCTATACCATATATTTATTGAGTGCCAACTATGTGCCAGCACTGTTCTGAATATTGATATAATAGTAAGGTAGAACATTTCTTTGTTCTCATGGATGTTATTATAGTGTGACAGATGAATCAGAGCATCAATAATTAGGGAAAAATTAGGGAGAAATAAGAAAAAAGAAACCGTAAGTAAAAGAGGCAGCTGAGCAGAGATGAGTATATAGCATACATTTACAGAAATGCAGAAATGAGAGCTCATGAGGTCCTAAGACCGAGAGCTTCTTAATAATTTTCCTATTCATATAACGTGCACCTTGTTTCTGATTCTCCTACATTCTTTCATTGAGAGATATAATTCATATACCATAAAATTCATTCCTTTAAAAAGAGTAATTCAGTAGTTTTGTGTCAGAGTTGTGTAATTATTTTTAGTAATTAATTCCAGGACATTTTCATCACACCCAAAAGAATCCCACATCCATCAGCAGACATTACCCTTTTCCTGCTTCCTCCAGACTTTGGCAACCCCTATGAATTTGATTATTTTGGATTTTTCATACAAATGAACTTTGTGGCCTTTTGTGACAAACTCCTTTCACTCAGCGTAATCTTTACAAAGTTCATCCATGTTGTAGGATATACTGGTACTTCATTTCTTTCAATGGCCAAATAATAATCCATTATATGGATATAACACATCGTTTAATCCATTCATCAGTTCATGGGACATTTGGGTGCTTCCATTTTTGGCTATTAGGGGTAATGCTACTGAGAACAGTTGTGTGCGAGTTTTTGTGTAGACATATGTTGTCATTTCTCTTGGGTATATAGCTAGGAGTGGAATTGCTGGGTCACACAGTATACTTCATGTTCTACGAGAAACTGCCAAACCATTTTCTGAAGTGGCTGTATCATCATTTATATTCTCATGCCAATGTATGAGGGTTCCAGTATCTCCACATCCTTGGGATTCCCCTATATTCTTTTAGTAACTCTCCCCTCCTTTTTAATATAGTAATTTGTGTGGTCCTTGCAGCTACAAGTGCCCTGACTATAAGAGGTTCAAAGAGAAGACATATTTTAGTAGGTTAAAGTAAATTTTTAACCAAATAATGTGGAGCCAACACATAATTCTATAATTTTTGATAAATTAATGCAAAAATAAAACTCCAAATCTCTCAAATACACTCATACACGTATGTATTTATATATCTTTCAGAGTTTTTAAATCACAGAAATTTGCACTCACCAAAGCAAATTCATCTACATGAATTCTGGTTTTTTCTATTTCTCCACCTATACATTTAGGGAGAATTGACGATTCAGCTCCTTTAGCAAATAAAAGCTTCTCTCCTAAAAAGAGAAATGAATTATATTACTATTAGATAAATAAAAATTTTAATATTACATAAATAAAAATTCATAAAAGTTTAGGTTGGTTTTACCTGTAGGTGCCTGAACAATTACACTCATTCTCCTACGATCTGAATCAAATTCCAGAATATGAAGCAGTTTGTACCTAATAAAAGAGGTAAAATTTTACTTTTTTGAATAACATTAAGTAAATATTTAGAAAGAATCCCTATAAAAAAATAAAAGTGGTTAATTTGGAATAAGAAATTAAACTCAATTACATTTTCAAAACGACTGATTATAGAAATAGAAGGAAGCAGCATTTATTGAGTACTTACCAAATGCCATGTACTTTATATATCTTATGTCCTTTAATATCTATGAGAGCCAAAGGAGGTAGGTCTTATCTCTTTTTACAAATGAGAAATATTAACTAAGAAATATTAAGCCTTTGAGTGCCATGCATAACTCGAAATTTGGATTAACACGAGAAAAAGTTATATCAATATATAACCTGAGGTACAAAAAAAGCAGAAAACATAAAATATGAATTATTCCATTGTTACTTACATTTATAGCCATCGAAAAAAGATTCGCTGGGAGTGATGCTGGCACTCAAAGAGTTAAATAATTTCCCTAAAGTCAAATAAATTTGTGAGTGGCAGAGCAAGGACTGAAATCCAGGTATGCCCAGTTTCATATTTTTCTCACTAAAAAAGGTGATTCTCAACTCTGGCTTCTGCTCCAACATACATGAGAAATTCAAGACACTCACATGAGTACCAGAGACTCATAGTAGTAATTCTGAACCTGGGACAGAATGTATGTATATAGGTGGGGGAGCAATGCCTCTCTGAGGAGCTGTAGAAGAATTTGTGTAGATGGGCCAGGTATGGATTGAAAAGTATTCTGGATGAATGTATACAATGATGTACATATACAATGCTGAAAAACGAATGATTGGAATGATGGTTTCTAAGTTGACAGAATGAGCTAGACAAGCTCCCACATGAAAATAGCCAAAGAGTAAGCTCCACTTAGCTTGTAAAAGCATAGTTTGAAAATGTACAGCTAGAGTTGAGATGACCTGAATTGATAAAACCATGAAAGAAAGATTGAATGTGGTAAGAATGGTCTAATTTATGTACATAGAAACAAGACAGCTTTTCCTTAATGTTTAAAAGATAAAATCATAGAAAATGTAAGAAAGCTTTTTGTTATTAGAAACTTAGGAAACTCATGACCCCAGGAATGTGTAAAAATAAACATATAAATTCAAGAATGATTAAGCTAAAATACAGATGAAAGATTCAGAATAGAATATTGTTACTACTGTGATGAGATACAATGTAATGATAACATCATTTTAGTGTAGGGTCAGTCCAACTTTTTCTGTAAAGGACCAGATAGTAGGTATTTTAGGCTCTGTATGACATATGTGGTTTCTGTTGCATATTCTTTCTCTCTCTTTTTTTTAAAACAATCCCTTAAAAAGGTACTAGTCTGTAGGCTGTACAAAAATAAGCTATAGGCCAGATTTGGCCTGTGGGCCACAATTTACTTATATCTGTTCTATACTAAATGCTTGATATACAGAAAATTACAATATAGAAAAAAAATTACCGTTCCAGTTTTCCAAGTGTTTTAACTTCCATAGTTTCTTCAGAACTGCCAATAAATACAATGCCCATTCTAGGGATAAAAAGGAGAAAAAAATATAAAATTTAAGGAACGATATTTCATATTTCACAATATGTCATTATAACTGAGCTTGAATTAAAATATTTAAAACATAAGTTTAAGATGTATTTTAAAATATTTCCTTTGAATATGGCATTATTTTTAAGAACTTGAAGGATCAGAGTAGGTACAAAACAATACATACACATATATTCTAACAACTTAATATTATTCATATTTGATAATAACAAAATTTTGAGATTACTTCAAAATATAAGTCTGTTGCAAGCTTAACAAAATTCTCACACATTTCAAATTCTCGTTAAGAATTTAAAATAAAATTCTACCTTTATGTGTTTATGAATTTTGTTTGACAATTTAATATTCTAGTATTTTTACTTAAAAGGTGTTTTTCTGACAATTTGGAAATCAGACTAAACTACCTTGCAGCAGCTTCCACTAGAGCCTTTTCATCTGGTGAAGATGCATAGTATTCCAGCTGGGAGGGTGCAAGGCTGGATTGCCAGGGACCATCACCGATGCCATCAGTCTGAACATTACTAATCTGTACCGTGTGACAGAGACTAACTGTTTTAAAGAAGAGATCGTGTTCTTTAATCTGTAGAGATATAATTAATATTCACACTATAAATATCATTCCCAAATAACATTTAGGAAACCAGAAACAGAATTCTAAAAAATGCAAATAAATACAGTTAATAATTTGGTAAGCTAAGATCTAAAATAACAATGCTACAATCTTAAATTGCCTAAGTAACAGCTGGTTGCTTCTGACTTTAAAGAGTAAAATGTTGCATTTGCTTATGACCTTTCAACTTTTTAGGAGGCACCACCAAGTTGTAAGTTAAAGGTGAACCTCTTTCGTTGAAGAAGTGAGGTCTCAAAAAGTATTAAATAAATTTAAACTCTATTTCCCAGCAAAGTCTTCTTTACTTCAAGGCAGTAAGGACTTTCCTCAACTTAGTTCCATTCAAATACCAAGAGAACTAATGCAAACACATACTAAGTGACAAGTTAAACTGGGTTTTATGACTATAAATTCTCAGTTTTAAATCAAAGGATATACATTTCAAATAGAAATTTCTTGCCACACTAATACAAAGAAAACTATTTCAAATGAAACTCCTCTATTAATTTAAAATTACTTACTAGTTCAGTTTCATTTTCAGTACTGGTTCTAAAAGAACTGGATGTAAGATGGGATAAGTTGTTAAGATGGGATAAATTACTAAGATAACTTAAGCTTCCTTCTGAAGAGTCTGGTGTTGGTCCTTCGGATACAAGTCTACCATTGATTTCTTGGTATTTTATGCCATTAATTGAACATTCCCGAAACTGCATCTCATTTTCTGTTAGTGTGCCAGTTTTATCTGTAAACACATACTCCACCTAGAGATAGAAAACAAAAGAAAACAAACCTTTGTGTTCACAGTCCTATGTTAAACAAAAAAAAGTTAGCCTCTATCTTCTTAAGTCTACTTATTAAAATTGATATGCTGATACTGATTCCTTTAATTCAAGCACAATTAAATAAGTAAAGATGCCATGGAAACAAAACAGAAAATATTTGAAAATGTATAGATTTTGATGTTTGTGGTATCTTTAGAGTTGACTGACAATGTGGTATTATTACTTCTTTTCTATCTGCTGGATAAATTATTTTTTAAAGATTTTATTTGTTTATTTTTAGAGAGAGGGGAAGAGAAAGAGAGAGAAACATCGATGGCTTGCTTCTTGCATGCCCCCCAACTAGGGACCTGGTCCACAAACCAGGCCTGTGCCCTGACTTGGAATCGAACTGGTGATCTTCTGGTTCACAGGCTGGCAGTCAATCCACTGAGCCACACCAGCCAGGGCTGGTAAGATGTTTTTCAGTAGGACTCAGGAATGATCTATGAGCAAGGATGGAAGGGATGCTTAATTAACCTAGAATGTGAAAGGTTATCAGGTCCAAGAGAAATGGTACAGAGCTGGAATCAGGAACACAAAATGATAGCAATACAAAAAGTCAGAGGTGGAAGTTGCCTAAAATAGACAGATAGAGGAAATTCAATCTGAGGTAGGAAACAAACTCAGTAAAAGAGAAATGTTTAAAAACTTATTTTTTAAAGTAGGTGTATAGAATTTATCCTTGGAATGCAAGGTTGGTTCAACATATAAAATTCAATCACTGAAACACACTATAATAAAATGGTACTTGTTCTTTATTCTAATAAAATCATCTCAATATAGAAAAAACACTTGACAAAATCCAATACCCCTTCATGACTAAAAGAAAAAAAAAAGTCACTCAACATATTAATAGAACGGTACTTCTTCAACCTGAAAATATATATCTGCGAAACCCATAGGTAGCATCACATGTAATGGAGAAAGACTTAATGCTTTCCCTCCACGTTCAGAAATCAGACGAAGATCTGCTCTTTCCACTTTTATTCAACATTGTATTGAAGGTTCTAGCCAGGTCAGGCAAGAAAAAAGAAATAAAAAATATTTATTTGGAAAAGAGGTAAAACTATCTCCATTTGCAGATAACATGACCTTACATTTTGTGTTCCTGTTCCTATATAGGTCATGGAATCCACTAAAAAACTACTAGAACTAATAAATGAGTTCAGCAAAATTGCAGAAAAGATCAGTATATAAGGGAGGTAGAGTTAAAGTTGGAACAGAACTGTTTTGACGAAGACATAAAGATACATGAGAAAGTATACCTCAAACTTCCTATTTTTGGAAATAGTGAAGATAAATATAATACTTGAGACATTGGAGTTCGGCTATGGAAAGTAATAATAATAAAAGCCAATAACTGGCCCTGGCCAAGTGGCACAGTTGGTTGGAGTATTGTCCTGTACACCAAAGGGTTGCTGGTTTGGTCAGGGTGAATAGGGGAAGCAAACAATCGATATTTCTCTCTCACATCAATGTTTCTCTCTCTCCCTTTCTCTCGCTGTAAAATGAATGAACATACCCTCAGGTGAGGATTAAAACAAACAAAAAAAGCCAATAACTGCACAACACTCACTGTTTCCCAAGCACTGCTAAGTGCTCTAACTCCTCCTATCAACTCCATGAGGTGAGTATTATTATTATGTACATTTTAGAGGAGAAAACTAAGGGAGAGTACGGTTAACTTTCATCATGATGTAACTAGCAACTGGTGAAACTGGAAATAAAAGATAACATATTTTATCTTTGTTATGTGATATTAAAGGTTGGCCAGTACCTATAGCAAATGTTGAACTGTAATTTAAAGATAGATATTAAAAGATATCACTTACATAAATTAATAAAAACAACTTTTAGACAAGGAAGAATGAGACAGTGGTTTTAAACAAATAACAATCGGAAGATGATTAAGATAGAAATATATCAGCCATAGAAGATTCTTTAGAATTAAAATTACAGTAGAAATAAATTTTGATTAAAGAATATATAAAATCAAGTGTTTAATCTTTTAACTTTGGCGATGAAGAGGTCACCATACACCTTCATTAAGAGTTATTTCTTTGATAGGAAAGAAATGAAAGGACACAGAAGAATGTAAAATAAAGTAGATTTCATAGTAATACAGTAAACATATATGAAATACTTGCAGGCTTAAAGGTAAAAGGAGAGGCTGAAAAAATTAAAGAAAGTTACTTATCACTTAAAGTTTTTTAAAACAGAAAGCAGATATGGGTATGCATACACAGTGTGAGATTCCAGAAGAACAATATTCTATCATGAAGGAAAGAGAAGGAGGAGAAAATTGGGATTGAAAGGTCAAAACTGTGTTCAGTAAAAATCAGATTGTGTTTTTAGGTCTTGAATATGTGATACATAATTAAAGACATGACATGAATTAATATTCAGCATGAATTATTAAAGCCTCCTAAATGCTAGTAAAAAAAATGGATCAAATTATGGTTAAAAATGGCACAATGAACAAATAAAGTCACCTCTGTTCCTCTTGAAACTTCACCAAAACAAAAAAAAAGGATTAAAAAAACAAACAAAACAAAAATAATCGTAAAAAAGACAAGAAGAAAAGGGAGACTTGACAAGTCTAGAAGATGGAAAGCCGAATGAGTGGTGATTCAGCAGAACTTAGAATATGAAACCTAAGTAATGGGGGAAAGTCTTTCCCAGAAACCCTCTGGAAGTAGATGTACCAACCTCCACTGAATGTGGGAGTACAGGATGAGGCTGAAAATGGAAGTTATCAGGTATAGTTAGAACCCTGAAATTCCTTCATAATTTACAAACTGGACACTGCCTCTCATCCATCAGTGCAACAGCTGGAAGGTTTAATTCCCTAAGGAGGCTGAACCAGAGAGAATCTGAACTCTATGGGAAGCTGAAAACTGGGGAGGCAGTCTGCTAAAAACAAGATTTTTACTGGCTGGCTCCAACAATCATAAGCAGTGGAAATGCTATCTGCAGTAATTCTCTGAGGAAACTGAGGAAAGAACAGTAATGATATTTGGGGATACCTCCCAAAACAGTTGGGCTGCCAGGCTTTTCTAGGGAAACTTTTACACTTATAAAGAAAACCAAAGATTGGCATTATTTGAGGATCACCCCTTAAATAAAAGATAGTCTAAAACAAATTACAGTCAGTTCTGCTATAACACTGCCTTGAAAATATAAATTTATTACAATGAGATTATAAGAAAACAATTTAAGCATCTGAATTTTGCATTTCGTTGTGCACCATTCCATCTGTAAGAAAACTAGGTGAATGCAGAAAACTTCTGCATCCAAGCAGAGTAGGAATATGTACATGAAATGTATAAACCATTTACCCCAGGTCAGCATATGTTATGAGCCACACCCATCGACATGTGGTGTTACTACTTTCCTTCTATTTTCAGACAACCTTCCTTCCAATACTTCACAAAAACACACAGGAGATGGCTACTTTCACAAATAATTGTCAGATCTTTTTCAAGATAAAGCACCATTTTTATTTACTGTAGTATTTATGTATTTCTTAACAATTTAGCAAGTGATGTTTTTATTAGGTTCCCCTCTTTGTATTTTAAATATGTTACAAAATATTTGTTGTACCCCTAAATCCCATTTTCCCTTAAGCCCTGTGGTTTTTACTAAGTGTTTTGCCTAGTGCATGAATGTCAGGAATGCATGTGTCCTATTATATAGCAGGACTGACTGTACTGAAAAAGGAATTAGGAGCCAAAAGAAAATGCAGGGAGCACAAGACTTTAAATAAACTGTCATTAACATCCTCAGAAAGCTAAAACAATAGATTACATTCAAGAAACAGGAGTAAAATGCAATTAAAATAAGACTAATTAGATATACTGAAATATTAGAAATTAAATATATACAACAAAAATATACCAAAAGATAGGTAGACGATAGATTTAATGAATTCTCCCAGAAACACTATAAAAATAAACAAGTAAATGAAAATTGAAAGTCAGAATTAAAGAATCAAGATAAATGATCTGATAATTCAAATTAAAAAAACCACAAACATAAAAAGACATGTGATCAAAGAATACAGGAAAATTACCAGAATTGAAGGACATGTGTTTCCAGACAGAAAGGGCTCAGAGTTCACTGCACAATAAAAGAAAGCAAAGAACAGACAAGACACAACAACAGAAAACCCTCACACTGAGGTTTATCATCATAAAATTTCAGAATCACCGCATAAAGAAAAGATCCTAAATACTTTCAGAGATAAAAGAACAGATCACACATAAAGAACTGGGATTCAGAATGGCACTAGATTTCTCAACAACATTGGGAGCTAGAAAAAACATGTTTTTGAGATTTTGAGGGAAAACAATTTCCCACCTGAAATACATTACCCAGCTAACTACTTAATCAAGTGTAGAAAAGGAATAAAGAAGTTTTCAGACAAAGTCTCAAAATATTTTTCTATAATAGGCCCAGAAAGAAGTTCAAATATAAAACAAAAATAAAAGCTTCCAAAAACGCTGCCACCAAAAACGAGAAAGAGAATCCTAGATTACCTAATGTGTCTGAATACGTAGAGGTTTCATATAGTCATCAAAGAATTGTTTGTGGTATATGAAAATTAAGCAAATGAAAAAAGAGCAATTAGCTCTAGGGATAATAAAATGCATTAAGAAAATAATAGCATTACAGAGCACACATAAAGAATGAGAAATTAGTGAGCAATACTAAAAGTCAAAATAATGCCAATAAATGAATATTTATTAAATCCCAAATTGTGATACAACAATATTGGGGAGTCTATAGGGAGGCAAAATGGTTATGTGGCAGGGTATGTGTTTGAAAGAAGTAGTGTAAGAGTTCTGTCCTTATGTTCCATAGTAAATAATGTCAAAAACGTAAAAATCAAGAAAGAATACTATATAGGAATATGGTACCAGATAATGGAAAAAACAGCTTTAGAATTTTTTTAAATGGCTAACAAAATTAAGTGTGGAACAAAGTAGGGCTATTTTTTGGTATAAGCCTTCTAGTATTTTTTATTAGTTTTTTGTACATGTATTGTTTTGATAAAAATAACAATTCAGAAAAGCAAATTAAAGGATCATTTACCTGCCCAAGCTCTTCATTCAAATCAGAAGTATTGACTTGAGCTTTCTGATCTGATTCTTCATGATAGAGATCAAGGTCCCAGCCAATAAAAAATGAGCCAAGAAATTTCTGCATTTCTACTGTCACATATAATGAAATTGGAATGATGAAATTGTAGAGTACCAAAAAGGCAAGGAAGTCTGAAATAAATCTCAGAATCTAGAGGAAAAACATGATCGTCCGATAAGTGAAAATATGAGAGTATCTTTAGCATTATGTACAGCAGAAAATTATCAGAAAGTTGCATGTCTAAACAGACCATTAACTATATGTTGAAGCAGAACAGTCTCATGAATTAAAATTCATTTACTGAATTCTTTTTTAACATATTTCCTTGGTAGTTTTATTGCTCATTAGAATAAAGTAAAAGAGGGGAAAAAAGGTTAAATTCAAATTACTTAATTTCTTACTTTTCAGAAGTTACCAAAAAGCCTCATGTGCCTGAAACTGCTTCTGGCAAAATTTTAACTATAACCTCTGGAATATGCTTACCATTCTACTTCAACTCTTCAAAATTACAGATAACTAAAAACTGTAATTTTTAAATATTATAAAATAATTGCCAGGCTAGAACTGCTAGAATTTAAAACCCTTAAAATTTTACATTATATAGGAATATCCTACTTCAATGGCATAGCAGTATCACATTTTAACATGCAGTCTGTGAAAGGAACTGAAAATATGCTCCTGTGATTATCTGCTCCTGTGGTCTCTTGAGATCCAAATTTGTATTTCAATCTAAAGTGAAATTTGAAGAACAATTATTTCCAAAATTGTAGGTTAAATTCTCTTGGTAGCCCATATTCAATCAGTTTTAAACTCTATATGATATAACTGTGTTATTATTTCATACCATCAACAGACTGACAGATTCCTTGAATTATTCTGACAGAATTGAAAATCAACTTACTCTTTATTTCATGTATGTATACAGGAATAAAAAACTAAATTTGTAGTATTAAAGTGGAATGCCAATACAGACAATTTAAATTTCTGTGATTTCTTATAGGGTGCTTACTTCCTAAAATGCAAAAAGCATGCTAGTACAAACAGGCTGGTACTCTTCTTTTGCAATGTCCTTTTTAATTTCACCTGTGTTCTTTTTTTATTTTTATTTACAGTTTACTTTCAATAGTTTGTGTTGATTTCAGGTGTGCAATGTTCTTTTGTCACCCTTCAGTAGTTATGGTTTTAGAAAGGTCAGAGTGGTCACTCTCATCAGAAGTCACTACCAAAGAATTAACTTGCCAAACAAGTCTCCTTTACAGCAGAGTGAAGAACACCATAAAATACCTTACTACTATTTCTTTGATGTTCTGTTTTTTGGTTATACCAAGGTTCATCCCATTTTTTTTCAGCTTGCCATGTATATTTCAAGATAGTACTGATGATGGCTTCAGAAATAAGGATTATTAGATAAATTATCAAAAATGTATTCATTGACCTGAAATGAGAAAAAGAAAATATATCAATCATGTGTTATTATATATGACTTGGAAAGTAATACTGATATTAAATAAGGTATTAAAATATATGATATTATAGCAGCTATTTAAAGGACACAGTCTTTGTTTTTAAGAAATAACCATTCAATAGAAGCTAATTACTAGCAATAAAATAACCAGCATATAAGACTTAAGCCTATTTATTAGTTATGTTACTGTTCAAAATGTTAATAGTAACTGACAGTTTTGACCAGTTATTTTTTTGTGTAATTATACTAAGATTTTTTTATATTTTCAGGACTTCTGTAATTTTAAGTATAAACATAACTAACGTTTATATAGCATTAAGATTTATAAAACTTTTGTCACATCTACTAATTCGTCTAGTCTTTATAAAAACTCTGTGAGAAAGAGATTATTATATCCTTCCCGATGAAGACCCAAAGCCCAAAGATTATTCTGTAAATTTCCCCAAAATCACACAAGTCAGGAATTAACTATAGAATCCCTCTTCTCTTCACTGGGCTGGTTTAATATTACAATATTTCACTAGGCAAGATTAATATAGGTCTTAGTTTCTTCCATCAGCATTTTATAATTTCCAGCACTCAGATCCTGTTTGTAATTTGTTAGATGTACATATAGGTATTTCTTTTTGGGGGAATGACTGCAAATAGTATTGTCTTTAATTTCAGTTTCTGTCATCGGTGTTTCTTTTCTAATATAAGTATTTAGTGCTGTGACAATTAAAATTATTTTTAATCCTCACCTGAGGACATACTTACTGACTTTAGAGAGAGGGGAAGGGAGGGAGAGAGAGGAGAGAAACATCGATACGATGTGAAAGAGAAACATCAATCGGTTGCCTCTCGTACTCATATGCGCCCTGACTAGGGATACACAACCCATGCGTGTGCCTGACCAGGAACTGAACCTGTGACCTTTTGTTTTATGGGACGACCCTCCACCTGAGCCACACCAGCCAGGGCTTTAACAACTAATTTTATGCTCCTACTTGACTGGGCTAAGGGAGGCCTATATAGCCGGTGAAACACTATTTATGATTGTCTGTGGGGGTGTTTCTAAAAGAGATTTGTATCTGATTCAGTAGACTAAACAAAGTGATACGCCTTCACCAAGGTAGGTGGGCATCACCTAGTTACTGCTTTTTGCATCCTAAAAAACATTTACCTATCCCCTGGTTATAAATGTTTCTCCTCTTCTACGGCATGTCTTTTTACTTTTCTAACACGTTTTTTCATTTTTCTAACACATGTTTTTTTCATTGTTCTAACAGTGTCTTTTGAAATGCAAAAGTTTTTAATTTTTATGAAGTTTCATTTATCAATATTGGGTTTTCTTTCTGGTTCATTTTTTTTTGGTATGTTTTCTATCTAAGAAATCCTTCCTTAATCCAAGGTTACAAATATTTTCCCCTATGTTTTATAGATTAAACTCTTATGCTTTATGTCTTATATTTGGAGTTAAGTTTTTATATATGGTGGGAGATAAAGGTTAAGGGTCAGTTTTTGGAGAATGGATGTCCAAATGTTCCAGCCCCATATATTAAAAGATTATCCTTTAGTGTAGAGATATTTTTAATAATAAATCATCTCTTTGATAGTTACAGGACACTTCAGATTTTTTGTTTCATTATGTGTTGATTTCTGGAAGTTGTGTTTTAGAAGAATTTGCTATTTCATCTAGAAAAATTTAGTGATGTAAAATGGTTCGTAATATTTATCTGTAGATAAAGTGAAAACAGTAGGTAGGGATCTATAGTGATAGCCTCTCTTTTATTCCCAATACTGCTAATTTTCTAGTATTTCCCTCCTACCGCTTTTCTTTTTCCCCTTTGGTTCCTCAAACTAGAGATTTATCAATTTTATGAATATTTTCAAAGAATCAGCTTTTGGCTTTGTTAATTTGGCCTATTATTTGTTTTCTATTCTATTGATTTCAGCTCACAACTTCAACATTTCTAATATTTCTTCTTTCTCAAATTGAGTCTAATTGCTCCTCTTCATCTGGTTTCTTAAGGTAGAAACTTAGATGACCAATTTTAAGCTTTTCTTCTCTTAAATAAACATATATTACTAGAAATTTACCTCTAACCCAGGCTTTGCCTTTGTTTTTTTCCCATGTTTCTTCCCTCAAATTTTAGAAATTCTTAATTATTATTTTTTCAAGTATTTTTATGCTGCCTCTTTTCTCTCTTCTCTATTCCAGGGAACTTAATTATATTTATGCTAGATAGCTTAATGTTGTCACAAATGGCTCTGAAACTTCATTTTTCCTAATACATTTTTCTCTCTGTTCTTCAGATGGAATAATTTCTACTGTTTTTTGAAGTTTACTGATAATTTCTTGTTTTCTTCAACCTGGTGTTGAGCCATTCTAATATTTACATTTCTGTCATGTTTTTCAACTCAAGAATTTCCACTGAGTTCTTTTTTTATAGTTTCCATTTCTCTGCTGAGATCTCTCATGTTCACTCACATTTTCCTTTAGGCCTTTGAAAAGATTTACAGTATCTGCTCTAAAGTCTTTGTCTGCTAATTGCAAGATCATTATGGAAACAGTTTCTACTGAGTGCTTTCTCTATTGAGTACAAGTTACATTTTCTTCACAGGTCTGCTTATTTTTTATTGCATAGTGTATCCTTTTAGGTTTCTCAGAAGAGTATGGATTTCCATTTCAGCAGGAAGTTAACTTAGCTAAACTCAAACACCAAACACTATCTGCACTCCAACAGGTAACAAAATAGTCTATTCAGATCTTTCAGCTTGCCGATACATACTGTTTCATTACCAACTCCCCTGGGGTCTCTTCTGCACATGTATAGGTCTAACAGTCGGTCAAGAATTTGGACATAAGTTATGTGCAGGTTTCAGAGTTAATTTACTTCTGTGGCTCCCTCCATACATAATTTTCTCCTAAAGCCTGTAAAAAGTCTGGCTCTCTGATGCCCTATGCAGTACATGAATTGGAGTGCCCTCAGGCAAAAAGCTATATTCATAAATTTTTACCCTTGCTGATGCCATCTTTCAAGAGTAGTCTTTGCATTTGTCTTTTTTTTTTGGTTACTCTCCAGAGCTTTCAAATAGTTACTTTAAAAATATTTTGTCCAGATTTTATAATTGTTATCTGCAGGAGATTTAGTCTGATCAAGTGTTCCATTATTACTGAATAATATTTATTTTTAAAGTCATAATTTAGCATTTATTATATGTTAAACAGTGTGCAAAATGGTATATGTATACAAAAATATAAGAAACCATCACTATACTCAAGGACACCATTTTTTAAAAAAGTTTTTAAAAAATTAACATCTTTAAAAAAGTTTTTAAAAAATTCATATCTTCACTTTCTTTGTCTTTATTTTCTATTTTTTAATTTTACTTATTTATATTTAGAGAGGGAAAAGAAAAAGAGAGGAAGAGAAACATTAATGTGTGGCTGCCTCTTGTGCACCCCCAAATGGGACCTAGCCTGCAACCCAAGCATGTGCCCTGACTGGGAATCGAACAAGCGACCCTTTGGTTTGCAGGCCGGCGCTCAATCCACTGAGCCACACCAGCCAGGGCTTAAGGACACCATCTTGTATTGACTTGACAGTATATACGTATCAAATATTTTTATACACCAAACATTTTATATGTAACAATATACATACCCATAGTCATATTTATTTGCAAATAAATGAAAAGATACAGTGTTCTTACTTTTCTACTGCAGATCGTTTCTGTGACTTGCTCTTGTAATTCAATGCCATCTTTGTTTCCATTCCGGTGTATACAGCAACACCTGCAGAACAAGACAGTTCTTTAATATACTCCCCTAGCATGTTTCATAAGAGAAATGTACTCACCAGCATGAAAACATCTAAGAAAATGCATTGTCTGACAACTGTTATAATTTGGCTTTCATTTTTTGGAATTTAAGAAAGGCTTTCCAATTTCAATTTTAGGGAACTCCAGGTGCTCAAACTGCTGGATGAGGAAGGCATGGAGGTTCTGTTGCTGAGATATATGAATGAAAGATATACTATTTGAGTTGGAATTGATGGAGGAAAGGATTTTGAAAAATAAAAATGGCAGGGAAGACCATTACAGACAGAGCAAACAGTGTTAACAAAAACAGAAACAGAAAAGCACTTTCTATTAAGTTGGAACAATATACTGGGATCAGAGTTTGAAAAACCCTAAATGCCAGAATCTGAAGGCTAGACATAATTTCATAAGCACTGGAGAGATAATATGGAAATCTATCTGAGTAAATAAACACAAGGAAAGGGCTATTTAAAAAATCTATGCCTATGTTAATGGCTCTGAGATGAGCAAGAAGGACAGTAACAATGGGAATAAAACTGGAAGTGAATGAAATCAGATAAGACCAGCTTTATAAAAAACTTTGCTGGAGTTAGACCTTGTTTTGATTGCTAGCTCTGACATTTATTAGTTCTGTGTCCTTGGGCAAGTTATTTAATCTCTGAGTCTCAATTTCCCCACCTTTACATTTAAAAAAAACAAACTAACCTCAGAATTGTTGTGCGGTTTGTATGACAAATTACCAAATGGCTAGAAACAAATAATCAATAAATGTTTACGCTCATTCCTAAATAATAATATTTGAAAAGCAGAGTACGATTCATTATGCCCTCTTCCTAGAGATTTGTCCTGGAATTTTCACCATTAGAATTATTCTTTAAAGGCAGAATTTATAACTCAAATGCAAAGGGCACCAAAATTATAGAAATCAGCCAGAATGAGATAATAGAGAGAGGCGTTACTGAGGCAAACAATAGAAGGCCCAACTAAAGGCATTCAAACATAAAACTTTCATTTATTTTTATTTTTTATTTTTTTGGGGGGGAGTAGGCAATGGGTTGAGGGGAAAAGGAAGAAGGGGGTGGAGGGGAGAGGCAACTCCCAGGCCGACTCAAGGACTTGTAGCGGCAAAGGGAATGGGGAGCAAGGGCACGGGGACTCCTGGTCCTCCACACGGGCCCGCAGGAGTCCCCCAAACATAAAACTTTTAAGAACATGAAAAGTTGTTACTGCTGGAGAATGTGTTAAAATACAGCATTACACGAGAGGGTTTGAAAGCCTTGGAGGTTTTCTCTGGCTTCTGCCATCAGAACATTTATGATGGTTTTTCTCTTTTTAGATCGTGGTGAAATATACGTAACATACAAATTACCATTTTAATCTTTTAAAAATGTACAATTCAGGGGCACTTAGTGTATTCACAATGTTGTGTAATCCTCACTACCCAACTTGAGAACATTTTCATATCCCCCAAAGAAAACCTCACACCTATTAATAACCACTCCCCATTCCCCTCCACTACCCAGCCTGTTAATCTACTCTGTCTCTTAAAATTTGCCTATTCTGGGTACGTCAAATAAATGAGATCATACAATATGTGGCCTGTGTGTCACACTTCTTTCACTCAGC
Source organism: Furipterus horrens (assembly GCF_987537825.1). NCBI lineage: Eukaryota > Metazoa > Chordata > Mammalia > Chiroptera > Furipteridae > Furipterus > Furipterus horrens. The sequence goes on along the minus strand of NW_028327171.1, from coordinate 44,063,075 downwards.
ACAATGTTTTCAAGGTTTACCCATGTTGTAGCTGCATCAGTAATTCATTTTTTTTAAGTAAATGATTTTCCATTACATGGATATCCTACATTTTGCTTATATATTATCAGCTGACGAACATTTGGGTAGTTTCTACCCTTTGACTATTGTAAATAGTGCTATTATGAGCATTCTTGTACAAGTCTTTGCTTCAACACCTATTTCAATTCTGTTGGGTATATATCTAGGAGTAGAACCACTTGGTCACATGGTAATTCTACATTTAACTTATTGAGGAAATGCCAGACTGTTTTCTACAGTGGTGCAACATTTATACTCCCACCAGAAACATATGAGGGTTCCAATTTCTCCACATCCTCATGAATACTTGTGATTTTCCATTTTTTAAAAAAGTAAATGGATTTTTTTTTTCTTAAATCAGGGAGCTTAATAGTGAGAGGTAAGAGAGATGAAAGAAGAGAATAAGAACGAGGACAGACCTCAAAAGCTGTAAACATTCAGTATATAACAAGCTTCCTAGTACATGAAGGGCCATTCCTGAAATGGGAAGAACTAGTTGACAGATAAAGATTATCATCAACTTCACAGTTTGCATAGAACTGATTCAGAGCATAGTAAATTAATTGTTAATTAATTAACTAATAGATCTCCAATGCAAGAGCACTACTCATCCTTTTGACCCATCTGGTATAAAGTCATATCAATAAGAATTTGTTGACTGAATGAATGAGTTAGCAGTTTCATTCATCCAATCTAAGAATAATTATAATGGAATTAATTACAGTATAAAGGTGGTTTACTACAATATGATGCCAGATTATACTGATTCTCATCTACCATGAATAGAAGTGCCAGAATTACCTTCTTAGCACTCAGTTTCACAAGTATCGACAAAGAAAATATAAGAGCAAGGTTCTAATCTATTACTCAAAAACGGAATTAATAAGAAAAAAATACAACCAAAATTATATTAAATCAATATTTATAAGAAAATTATCACAGGTAACTCTGAACTAAGTAATAAATTATCCAACCAAAAGACCACAAGTGCTGTGCTTTTTAAAATACTTTATATAAAGCATCAACATGAGTCTATAATTTAAAATTTTCAACATATACAAACCAAAGACTTCTTTTGTGTTTTTTAATCTGGCTCCACGAAGCAAGAGACTCTCTGGTCCCAGAGGTCTAGAAAAAAGAAAATAACCAAAAGCATTAACTATATTAAAATTTTAATTAAATTCTAAAATGTCATCTTCAGCAGAAAGTACTTGAGTTATGCTTACAATACTACTTTTACATAAAACCAGAATAATAGCTACTATCTAGGTCAATCACAATATTAGTTACCATAACAAAAACACCTGCTTTAAGCATTTCAATCACTTTAAGATGAGTGGCTCAGAAATAAATTATGCTGGTAAATAAACTCACAAAGTCACTAGATCAGTCCCAAAAATTTTAAACACAAAACACAATAAAAGATTAAGCAATGATTTAAAAATGTTTAAGATGAAAAACCTGAGCAAAATTAATAAACAGGTTTTGAAGAAAACAGACTTAAAATGCATTATCAACATAAATTATAGCGTGATTTGTGTATAAATGCATGAGTTCTGCACAATTAAAATTACTCCGGATTATAGAACATCATGTAGTAAGTGTGTTAGTACTTTTCTAGGCATGACTGACACTACAGCTTGATTACTTGCATTGCCTACTTCTTGGAGCACGGGTCTTCTTGCTGTTTGAATTTCTCTCCATAAAGGAGATATAAAATAAGAAGGAATAACTAGAAACAAAATTGTATTTTTTTAGTGATAGAAAGATAATAAGACTCTGCTATGGATAAGTTAAAAAGCCTTAAATTTTGTTGACATTATGCTTTTCTGAAACTTACATACACAGTCATCCAAATCAAACAAATTTGAACCAATTCTGAAGATGTCTGCAAAACCAAACACTCTAAAAAATCCAATGAACCACGGAGGACCAGGTATTTGGGATATGCTTAACAAGTATGAATTTAATAGCTAGTCATATTTGGAGCACACTACATGGATATTCCAAAATCAATTAACCAGGATCCTCAAAATAGCTCTTTTTCACTTGGTCTTGATTCTAACAATGAATAGAAAAACTCTGAGCTCACAATGGCATATACAACGGATATAAAGACAGAAAGCTTCAAAATAAAAGGTAATTCATCAGCACACTCTGGGTGCTTCAGCAAAGAACATGGTTCATTTTTTTAAACCATTGTAGGGGCTGAGGTAATGTAAGTGATCTTTCCCTTTACCAGCCACAATATCTAACGCAATTCAGACTATGTATCCACACATCTTACCTCATTATGTCACTACAGAAATCAAAATAAAAACCTAGTCATAGTTATTTAAACAGGGATCCTACACTTCAAAAGACTTTGCAGCAGAGTTCATTGAACATGCTCCTGTGTTCATGTTTATAAAAAATGTGAATCAGGGCTGATACATGATTATTTTTGGTGGCTTGTCTTGATGAATTCATTTAAAAAAATACTCAATTCTTCATATCAGTGATTTATTTCAAGCAGCCAGTTTAATCAAACATGTCTCTAGTAAAAAGGTGAAATGCTAATTCAATTTAAAAGTTCAAGGGATGATTCCAAGATTTATTTTAAATTTGGCTTTGTGATAATGAGTAACAATATAATCTCACCCTATTGGCAAGTCTTTGAAATGACCCCATGGCCTTTCATGTAGTAGCCATAAATTAATGTGAATATTGAAGGAAAACAAATCAAAACCACCAACCAACCAAAAGGGGGGAAAAAAAATTCACAAGAGTAAATAAGAGGTTCTCAATTGGCCACTAAATAATCTCTCTAGTTTGTACAAAATGATTTTGAAATGAAGAAGACGGAAACATTTATTTTTGTTAAACATTATATAAGACACTTTTTGTACTCTAGATTTTAAGTGTGGTGGGTAAGAATTTGATTAAGAATGTGTTTCCTTTTATGTTACTACCTGATATTATTAGAAAAAGAAATACAGATACACAAATAATCTTACTAAATTATTTTGATATCATTTCATGGAATTTGCTTCATCCTCACTTGGTGATGCTAAAATTACTAGAAGACAAAAGTGCTAAGTGCTTTTAAATGAACCTTTTCCATTATATGCACCTTGCTTACCTTAATATCCCTTTAACTTGATTTTAGTCCCCCCCCCACAAACTATGTGAATTTATTCTTACCTTACAATTTCTTCCATTTGTTGAGTTATTATCATTCTTCCCATGAATCTATCAAAGAATTCACCATGTTACCAACAACAACAACAAAAAAAGATAAAATTACTTATGACATCAACAGGTGGAAAACTAGATACTTTTGGTACTATTCTTACACATGAAACCCAACCAACCTTTTATATAAAGTATTCCCTCACTTATCTTGGGTATTACGTTCTAGACCCGCCCCTCCCAGAGTAGGAACCTTACATTTATTCTACACTCTTAAACCTAAGTAACTTTAACAACATACGTATACAGTACCGCAAAATCTGCGATATAGCAAAAAATTCGCGATAAATAACAATATAATATTTTTAAAAATCCTGCGATATAGTGAGGCCGTGATAAGTGAACCACGATACAGAGAGGGACTATTGTATATAAATGGTCCAATAATCATGTTAGAACTTATAAAATACTTAGTCATTAAGCTTTAAAAACTGTAATATTCTTGTCATCCCACTCCAGCTATGAATGAGTTAATAAATGAAAAAATGTTTTCAAAATGGTGATTTAAATTATACTACTGCCCTGGCCAGCATGGCTCAGTTGGTTGAGTGTCATCCTGCAAAGCAAAATGTTGCTGGTTCGGTTCCCAGTCAGGGCACATGACTGGGCTGCAGGCTGGTCCCCAGTTTGGGTGCATGCAGGAGGCAATCAATTGATGTTCCTCTCCCTCTCTTTCTCCTTCCCTATCGCTTTCTCTTAAAATAAATAAATAAAATCTTTAAATGTTATACAGTAGTGCCTCTCTATATCACGGTTCACTTATCGCGGCCTCAATGTATCGCAGGATTTTTAAAAATATTATATTTAATGATTTATCGCGGATTTTTTGCTATATCGTGGGATTTTGCGGTACTGTATATGTATGTTGTTAAAGTTACGTAGGTTTAAGAGTGTAGAATATGTTTAAGAACATAAGTAGTGTTTATAAAAGTGTGGAAAAGGTTAAATAAATGTAAGGTTCCTACTTCGTGGATTTTCACTTATCGCGAGGGTGGTGGTGGTGTCTAGAACGTAATACCCGCGATAAGTGAGGGAATACTACTGTATTACTATTTTTAGTTTCATCATGAGAATTTATAATTGCTACACAAAGATGTATACATTATTTAGCCAGTGATAAATGCTCACATATTTCATCAGTTTACTAAATAAGCTTCCTTCCTGTGATTAGATTCATATACTTATTCATGCATTCATTCATCCAACAAATACTCACTGAGAAACTATGTGTGAGTTAAGTGGTAGGAACAGAGTTGTAAGCAAAAACCTATCAGTGAACTCCAGAGCTTCTGAGCTATGAATGGTTTCTCATAACCTGGTCTTTTAGTTCCAACTTCCACTACCAAAGTAACTCCACAGCACAGAATCAATTCAAATGAACAATTACTTTCTATTATAGTGAGAAGTAAATTTTGAGTTGAAGCATATTTTAGCAGAGCTTCATATTAATCACTTCAATAGGCAAAGCAGTATTAAGCATTCCCTACCAAATGTCCCCTATTATTCCTCTTATTTCCCTTTGGCTTCACTGTTTATGACTCCCTTATTTCTGCTTCCTTCAATGGCCTGTATCACGGAAAAGCAGTTTTTTGTTGTTGCTGTAGTTTTTAAATCTCCATTTAATAGATTTTATGCAGCCTTGTTTCCAACCTCAACTCTGGATTTAGATTTAAAGAACCAGTTCAGCTGGAGTCTCTCTGGCCATCTTTCAGAGATGCTGTGGACCACTCCTTTGATTTTCCTAAGCTCAATTCCAACAAAAGAATTCCTGTTTTCCTTCACTTATCTGTCCTTTTATCCTTGATTCTAAGGTACTTCTTGTTGGTTCATGCCAGTTCCATGCTGGATGAACTTATCTTACCCTTTCCTTAGCCCTTTCTCCAAACTTACACTTTTGTTTCCGAGCAAAAATAGTTTATTATTCTCCTTTCCTGACTATAAAGACTACATACATTCAAACGTACACATTTTATAAAATGATTCAGATAAACATAAAAGAGATATCAACAGGGAAATAACTATCACAGGTAATCCCACTACTCAAATACAAACTCTGCTATTATTTTGGGATACATTTTCCAGGCTTTTTCAATGTACATATAAATATGTATCTTCTAAAACACAAAAAAGAAATCATACCATAAATAGTGTTGGTAACATCCCCTCCACTCCTCGCCCACTTAACATGTCCTGTCAAAATCATCATCATATTTTAAAAAGATTTTTTTATTTTTAGACAGGGAAGGGAAAGAGAAAGAGAGGTAGAGAAACATCAATGTGTGAGAGAAACATTGATTGACTGTCTCTTCCATACCCTCAACAGGGGACCTGGCCAGCATCCCAGGCATGTGCCCCAACCAGAAACCGAATCTATGACCCTTCGGTTTGTGGATGACACCCAACCCACTGAGCCACAAAAGCCAGGTTTACATCATTATTTTTAATGGCTGTACATAATACTGAATTTTTGGGTTAATGTATAATGTATTTAAACAATTCACTACTGATGAAAGTTTGTTTTTTCCAACTTATAGTCTAAACCAGTGATTTTCAACCTTTTTCATTGCATGTCAAACATAAACTAGTTTAAAATTCAGCATACCAAAAAAAGGTAATTTTTGCTGATCTGACAAAAATGGGTATAATTTTGATTCATTCACACTGACAGCTACTGTGGTACTGGCTGTTGTCATTTTCTCATTTGACAATCTAAGGGAAAAGAGGTCAGTGCCCCTGACTGAGTGAGTAGTCAGGTACTGCATGTTTAAAACTTCTTGCAGCACTCCAGTTGAAAATCTCTGGTCTAAACAATGTAGCCCTGAAAAACCTGTGTACATATTTTTTCACATTTTCATTAAGATAAGTCCCTAGAAGTAGTAGAATTTCATTATTTTGTAAGAAAAAAATTCCTAGAAGTGGAACTGCTAAGTCAGAGCCTAAAAAATTAAGAGGTGGAAAAAATAAAAAACTAAAGGAGTAAAGGAGACAAGGAAAAAGAAAATGGGGACTCCTATGAAATACCTGCGAGAGACTGCTCCTACACAAAAGGCTCTCCTAGTTTCTATTTCTTCCAGTTTTTTGGCAAAGTTCATTTCTTACCATATTCTATCCTCTCTCAATAAGCTATTAAAGTTCTTTAAAAAAAAAAAAAGTAACCCCAATTAACAAACAGGTAATTGGGGAGGAATCAACAATGCTCAAGTGGGAAGAATTAATAAACAAAAATGTTTAGCCTTTCTAATAAAAAATAAGTTAAAACAAGTTTTAAAACTATGAAACTATAATCTACAAAATTAACAAAAATTTAAAAACTATTAATAGTTAATAGTAGTAAAATTCTGAAACAATAAAAAACCCATACACTTATGCTTTGCTTATGATAATAAATATTAGTCCAGTGCTTTTGTAAAGTGTCAATATGTTTATGAAAGGCCAAACTCTATGAGTACTTTAATCAAGTAATCCCTTTTCTACGGCGCTGTCTGTTCTTAGGGAATAATCTAGTATAAGATTATAAAGTGTAGGAGGCAAGACCTATCATTGTTCCTATTCTCAATTTTAGTGTACATGCTGTCAAAGCGAGCACAGTATTCTCAGTGTCTAGTACTGTGCCTCAGTTACTGAAGGCACTCCATAGCTGATGAACAAATGAATGGGCAACAAAAATGTTCACATACCCTTTGACTGAGTGATATTTTGGAACTCTCTCATTCATCCAACAGATATTTATTTAGTGTCTACAACATGCCTAGTATTGTCCAAGTAGGTCAATTCAATAGTAAAGTGAACTACATACACAAATTGCTTGCATATATCACAAATAATTTTTAAAAAAGAAAAATTTAACTGCATAAATATAAGTACATAAAGATATTTGTTTTTTCAACTGTCAAAAAATATGTAAGGCCTCCTATATACCAGATCTGTTCTAGGTGCTTGAGATACATCAGTGAATAAAACACACACAGATGCCTGCCCTTCAGTTTACACTGTAGTTAGAGAGATAATAAAATGATAAATATAAATAAGTTATATAATATACTAGGAGGTATTATGTATTATAAAAAAGGAAAAGCAGAACAGTGTAAGAAAAATTAGGTTGCAGTATTAAATAGTCAAAGTAGGTCTCATGAGGTGATTTAAGCATAGACAAGAAGGTGGTAAAGGAGTTAAGACAAGAACAGCTAGTGAAAAGGTGGGAGTGAATATAGCATGTTCAAGGGAAAATAAGGAGGCCAGTGTAAGTTGGTGGGTGAACAAGAGGGAGAATGGTCAGAAATCAGGTAAGAGGGGAAAGGCTAGGGACAGGGGTAATCAGTAAGGTCTTACAGATCATTATAAAGACACGGATTTTGACTCAGAGTAAGATGGAAAAGCCATTGCAGGGTTTTATCAGAGGAATGATATGATCTGACTTACATTTTAAAAGGATGACTCTGGCTGCTTTAGTGAGGACAGACTGCAAGGGAAAGAAGGGTAAAAAAAGAAAAACTGTTAAGAATGCCTTTGATAGCAGTAAGCCAGGTAGGAGATGATGCTGGCTCAGACAAAATTAGTAGCAGTGAAATTTGTGAAAGATGGTCAAATTTTGGATGCATTTTGCAGGTAAACCAATGAGAAGTCCTGATTGAGTGGGATGAGATGTGGGGGAGGTTAGGAGACGTTAGCAGAGAGGCGATGTAGGGAGTCACGGCTGACTCCAGGGGTTTTGGCCTGAAGACTTAGGAGGGGCTGTCTTCAACCGAGATAGGAAAGGCTGCTGGGATAAAAAGATTTGTAAAGGAGATCAGCAACTCAGTTCCAAACATGAGTTAAGAGTTCTCCTAAATGTCTAAGCAGAATTGTAGGACATGAAGTTGGATACAAGAGTATGGAATTGGGGAAAGATATCTGGAATGAAGATACGAATCTGGGAATTAGCATGTAGATGGTCTTTAAAGCCATCACCTTGGATGAAATCACCAAAGGAGTGTGGATAGTAAAAAGTATAGGTAGGAAAGGGAAGAGGACCAAGGACAGTCTTGTCCTAGGGCACTCTAACAACATTAGGAGCTCAGGGAGAAGAGGACAAATCAGAAGACTGCAGAGAAAAACCAAGAGGAGGGCGTGTCCTGGGAGCCAAGTGAATTTACTGTAACAAAGAAGTGATGATCTATCCAACCGCTGGATTTTGAAGTGATTAACTTATTTGTAATATAGCACCACACAATATTTGTAATAACAAAACAATGGAAGAGCTAGATATTGAAAGATTAGATAATGGTTAGGGTCTAATACATTTATTTTGACTGTTACGCAGCCATCAGAAATTATTATTAAGGCCCTGGCTGCTGTGGGTCACTGGATTGAGCACTGGTTTGCAAACTGAAAAGTCGCTGGTTCAATTTCCAGTCAGGGCACCTGCCTGGGTTGCAGACCAGGTCCCCAACTGGGGAGTCACAAGAGGAAACTGATTGATCTTTCTCTCACACATCAATGCTCTTGCCCTTTCTTCCTCTCTCTCTAAAAATGAGTAAGTAAAATCTTAAAAAAACAATATCATTAAGAATACTGGAGCCCTGGCTGCTGTGGTTCAGTGGATTGAGCGTCGGCCTGCGAGCCAAGTGTCGCTGGTTCAATTCCCAGTTAGGGCACATGACTAGGTTGCACGTCAGGTCCCCAGTTGAGGGCACAAGGGAGAGGCAACCACACAGTGATGTTTCTCTCCCTCTCTTTCTCCTTTCCCCCGTCTCTAAAAATAAATAAACAAATAAACAAAACAAAACAAACAAACAAAAAGAATATTGGAGACTTCTGGACAAGATGGAGGCCTAGACAGACACGTTGTGTCTCCCTCCACAACTAAGAAGGAATACAACTACCTCAAAACTAGAGACAACCAGAAGTTCCAGAAAATCGAACTGCATAGACGTACAACAAAACATAAAGAAAAACTCATCTAGACAGGTAGGAGGGGCAGAGCTGGGGTGGAGAGGATGTAGTGTGGTGGTGGCTGCAGTGGCAGGCTGGCGAAAAGCACAGTCACACATTTTAAATAGTAGGGAGGGACACTTGGGAAGCGTTCCCAGCAATAGACCAGACCACACAGCTCACAGTTTCAGAGCCGGGGAAAATAAAGCCTCATTACTTCTGACTGTGCAAACCAGTGGGGGTTGGAGTGGAGGAAGAAACTGACGGTCTCTCCGCAGAGTCAGCTTGTTTAAAAGGCCCCCACATTTCTAGAACATCTGTGGACCCAACCACTCTGGGAACAAAAGCCAGGGCAACAGCTAGAGAGGCGCCCATACCATACGAGAAGTAGAAGTGCCTGGAAAAGGGGTGAGTGCTCAACAAGTGGCATTGTGCCATCTCAGATCCCCCACCCCCGATAGAGCGCCATAATGTGGTGAAACTGGTCACCTGTACTGACGAATACTTAAGGCTCCGCCCCTTACAAAGCAACAGGTGCAACAGCTCTACCGGGGACGCAGAGGCAAACAAACACAGGATCCTACCAAAATGAGGAAATAGAGAAGTATGGCCCAAAAGAGGGAACAGATCAAGGGTCCAGTGGGAGAACTAAGCGACAAGGAGATATCTAACCTAGCAGATGTAGAATTCAAAACACTAGTGATAAAGATGCTCACAGGCCTGACAGATATGCTTGAGTACAGCAAATGCATAAAGGAAGAAGTGAAGGCTATGCTAAATGAAACAAAGGAAAATCTACACAAAACTAATGGTGAAGGGAAGGAAACCAGGGTTCAAATCAATGATTTGGAACATAAAGAAGAAAAAAACAGTCAACCAGTACAGAATGAGAAAACATGAATTGAAAAAAATGAGGAGAAGCTTAGGAACCTCTAGGACAACTTTAAACATGCCAATATCAGAACCATAGAAGTCCCAGAAGGAGAAGAGGAAGAACAAGAAATTGAAAGCTTATGTGAGAAAATAATGAAGGTAAACTCCCCAAATTTGACAAAGGAAATAAGACATACAAGTCCAGGAAGCACAGAGAGTCCCAAACAAGCTGGACCCAAAAAGGCCCACACCAAGACACATTATCATTAAAATGCCAAAGGTTAAAGATAAAGACAGAATATGAAAAGAAGCAAGAGAAAAGCAGAGTGTTACCGACAAAGGGGTGCCTGTAAGACTATCAGCTGATTTCTCCAAAGAAACTTTGCAGGCAAGAAGGGACTAGCAAGAAGTAGTCAATGTGATGAAAAGCAAGGACCTACAACAAAGATTACTCTATCCAGCAAAGCTATCATTTAGAATGAAAGGACAGATAAAGTTCTTCCCAGACAAGGCAAAGCCAAAGGAGTTCATCATCACCAAGCCATTATTATAAGAAATGTTAAAGGGACTTATTTACGAAAAAGAAGATCAATACTATGAACATTAAAACTCACAACTATCAACAACTGAATCTGAAAAATAAAAACAAAATCCAACTAAGCAAACCAGAATAGGAACAGAATCACAGGTGTGGGGATCATTTGGAGGGTTATCAGCTGGGAGGGGGAAAGGGGAGAAATGGGGAAATGGTGCAGGGATTAAGAAGTATAACTGACTGGTACAAAAATAGGAGGAAGTTAATAATAATATAGGAAAGGGTGAAGCCAAAGAACTTATATACACGACCCACGGACATGAACTAAAGGGGGGTGGGATTGCTGGAGGGAAGGTGGGGTACTGGGCGGAGGGGAGCAAAGGGAAAAAAAGTGGGACTACTATAATAACATAATCAATAAAATATACTTAAAAAACCCACTGTGCAATAAAATGGAAAATACATTTTTAAATTAGATAAGCAAACCATATTCTTTCAATAAATATGGAGAACAAAAAACTAAGTATATAAAAATCAGATGAAATCCTGTCACCAAGAAATATCTAACATTTTAACATGTAATTCCTCCAGGTTTTTCTTTCTCTATGTACCTACATATTTTTCTATCCCGCTACTTAATTACCTATCAAATACATAAAAATATACATTTAAAAAATATAACTGGGGTCACATTAAAGCTACAACTCTGTATCTTATTTAACATTATATTTCTGTATGTTCCTACGTTATTAAGTTCTTTGAAAATATTTTTATAATTTATGTACGTACTTCCCTCTTACATCTATACCATATACCCATTTAAGCATTCTCCTATTTGGATACTTAAAATGCTTTCAATATTCCCCTTCCATGCAGCATACAGAAAAGTAAAACAATGTTGACTCATCTTTTTACCTACCATGAGTACATAAGTGTTCAACAATAACTTGAGTGAATAAATACAAACAGCAATAAATTTAATTATGAGTTATATTTCCATTACATAAGTGTTTTGTAGTAACTACATTTAGATTTAAAACAAAATATATACTTTCAGTGAGGAAGAGAAAAAGAGAAAATAAAGAGAAACATATTTAACAGTGAATTATTATTAAAAAAAGGTGTTTCCCACATTTTCCTAGATAATATAGAAACTACCCATCAACACATTAGTCATATTTGATCTCATATTAATCTTAGGCCTGTTTAATGCTCTGTTTTCTAGTTTTTAACAATTTTTTATAACTCACCACTGTTTGAGACAAGGGAATAATAGCAATATAGAAATCTTAAAGCACTAAATTCTTTAGTTAAATCTTATAGCTTTAATGCTCTTAAAGGAGCCCAAACTTTTATAGTTAATTGGAAAACTCTATACCTCATTTGACTGTGATGAAACTGCAAATTTCTATAACATCACATAAAGAGAACTCCATTATAAATAGCAGACAGATCCAGAACAAATTAAGAGATTATTATGGAAAAGCCAATAATACGATTTGAACATTTCAACCAACAGAGGGAGACATATCATATGACAAGAAGCTGAAGGTGAATTTTACAATGTGGTTGTAATTTATATTCTATCACCAATTACTGAGTAAAAATGAGTTTAGTATTTTACTTTAATAATAAAAAGTTGTTTCTATTTCATAGTCCACAATAGGTAGCATATCCCTGAATGACTAACATTGTATTTAGTAAATTATAATGTTAAAAGAAGTTAGTTCTGAGTGAACACAAAGGCACAGCCCTCACCTTCATGGAGTTAAACACACACACACACACACACACACACACACACACACACACAATTGCTTTCTTTTAAAGACATAATCTTACTTCTATAACAGCCTGTATAGTTATAAAGTTTACTATTGTAGTTGTAAAGCCAGTTCATATAGAGGTAGAAGGTAATGAAAAGGAACATTTGAATAAAAGCACTGCTTTTGAATTAATACTTTGGATTAGAATTCTGGCAAATTCTGCTTTTAGCCTTTTCCCCCTTAATTGATCTCTCCCCTTCTTCCCCATCAATGTCTTCAATTAGCTAGATTTCATTGCCTGTTTATAATTGTAAAAATGAGATATGTAAACAGGACTTAAGATGAGTATGCTGAACATCACACCATACCTGTACAAGTCGGCCTCTGGTTGCTGACATTCTATCACAGCTACGAGAGTGTCCAAACTGGCAACTGTTTGTAATACCGCTGTTTCTGGAACTGCCACGTGTGTCTAAAAAAGGGATTAAACTGCAGTTTCAAGACCCAAATGGGACCCTACGTAACACCTTTTAAAAACATTTTTTTTTCTTTTATAGTTGATGTACATTATACTGGTTTCACATGTACAACCGCATGATTAAACATTTATATAACTTATGAAGTGACCACCCCGATAAATCTACCACCCATCTGACACCCTGTATAGTTATTATAATATCACTGACTATATTTCCTGTGCTGCACTTCACATCTCCAGCTACTTCAAATCTCCCTCACCTAAAAAAAGCACCAAAATATTAATCTATTTTATTTTTCCTGAAGACACTTTACATTTTTCTTTAACTTGACTAAACCATGTGCGGCTACCCTTGAAATAGATATATAACATTATTTCTTTTTTCAGAAAACTTAATAGTTCTTAAAATTTTAAGTAATTTACAAGAACTTCTCCTTTATCAGGTCAAACTTCATTATTTTAACCAAAGAAAAATACCTATCACTATAACACAAAGACGTTTTGTTCACCAAGAATACTGAGACATACACATGTACAAACCTTCAGGTTAGTCTCTCCATCCAAACTAGCAGTTGTAATGTGACAAGAACCATCAAGTCGATCTGAGGACAGAAGCACCAAATCTGCAGGGAAAATTTCATCTTTGGCTACTCGAACAATATCACCCACCTATGAAGAATTTTGGGTAGAGTGAATATACTGATTTTAAAAGGCAAGGACTTATTTTACTGGGTTCTAACCAAGTAGTCTATCACAATATTTTAATGTAGGAAAACAGTCTTTAATTTTAATTAAAATATAATCAGATTAGAATTTGTAATGCCAAAATATAATTGATATCCATTATTCACTAAGTGCATACCCGAATGTTTTTTGATCTAGTTTTTACAAGGCCACCACTTCGAACAACATAAACAGGAGCTCCATTTACTTCATTATCTGAGTTATGTCGTAACCAATCTTCATATCCCTGTCAATATCAAAAATAAAAAATAAAGAAGTGCCCTTTTTAGAATTAGAAGACACTTTAAAAGTTTTATTTTGTACTTCTTGTTCTACAGTTGTCCCAATTTTCCCCCTGTTGCTCTCCACTGCCCCGCCCACCCCCTGCTCCCAGCAGATACTTTTATTAAATGAAGAAAAGAAACAACAACGGCCCCAAATCTGCCCAGAATTCTATTAGGCTATTTTGAAGCATTTACTCATAGGAACTTGACATTCACTTGTACTAGAAACACCCTCTTCTGTTGGTTTTCCTCACAACGTGTTCCTGGTTTTTATAGTACCTCTCAGTTACTCCTCCTCAATGTCCTCCCGGCAGCCTCCTTCTATGTCATCTTTCTGGGGCCCTTTTCCACCCACCACCTTCTTACTTGTATCTTCAAAAATTTCTGAAATTTATTATTTCCAGTTTATATCTTTCTTTTGGACGCTAAACTTACATATCCAAATGCATTCTTAATATCTCCATTTTGATGTCTCATAAAAATATACTAAACATTTCAAAACTAAATCGATGATGTTATCCTCGAAATCTGTTGCATTTTCAATGTTTCCCATCTTGACAAATGACATCACCATCTACTGAGTTGCTCATATTAAAAATCTGGGGAGTCATTTTTTTATTCCTACCTTTTCCTAACAGCTATTCAATCAATAAGTTTTATTGCTTGTATACATAAAAATGATATTTTGAATATAAATTCATACAGCATTAGACAATAAACAGAAAAAAATGAACAGATTTTAAAACTGAGATTGAATTATTTCACTTTCTTAAACACTAGACCAATAGAATTATTATTTGTACTTCCAAAAAATATGGTAGGTAATGTGGATCATCATTAAAAAGGAAAAGAGACATAAGCATTTCACAAGGAATACTTAAATGTTAAGAGGTAGCATTTTTATGTGGAAAAACTTCTTGTGTTATGATAGAGAAAATTCAAGAACTCAGAGGTACAACACAAGATAACAAAATATGTGATAGCATTAACTGGTAAAAGTAAGGTACAAAATGTGTTGTGTTCTATGCTATCATTTGTGGAAAAAATATCCTTGTCTCTGAAAATACTCTGTATAGATGTTTGGACTAATGTACAAATAAAATAATGGCTCCCTCAGGGGAGAAGAGCCAGGAGACTGGGGGTTAGGAGTATAAATGACTTTTACTATATGCCATTTTGTACTGTTTTCTATTTTTAAAAATAGTTGCATCTATTACCTAAAAATATTATATAACACTCTAAAATATAAAGCAAATATTAAAAGTTGCTTGGAGGCCTTTCTTTTCAGGGAGAGAACTTTTGGCAGAGCATTTTAAAAATATTTAAATTATGGGGCCCTGACCATGTAGTTTAAGTTGGTTAGAATGTCATTCCAATACACCAAGGTTGGGCATTCGATCCCCGGTCAAGGCACATACAAGAATCAACCAATGAATGCATAAATAAGTGAACAACAAATTGATGTTTCTTTCTCTCTCTCTCTAAAAATCAATAAAAAATAAATTATGTTGGCCCGGCTGAAGATATCCTATATGTCGATTTTAGAGAAATTTGATTGAGGGTCAAACATTTTTTCTGAAACTGTCAAAAGCACACTTTTATAGTCAGATGATATTAACGGCAGAGCAATAGTAAACACATTTTTAAACATGTCACAAATTCTAATTCATCCTACATATACTGCCAGATTAATCTTTCCAAAGCATTGCTTTAATTTACTATTCTGTTCAAGCTTCCCTCAGTAACTCTCAACGCTTAGAACAAAGATCTTCCAGCCTGCTTAATTAACCAGTATCACCTTTTAGTACTTTTGTATACAGTGTCACACATTAGTCAGACATGCTATTCACTAGAATAGATCTTGCCTTTTCTTACATTTGGGCCTTTAAGTTATTTGTTGCTATTGCACCTTTTTCGCCAATTGTCATTTTATCCATGTTCCAAGTCTCATCTCTAATGTTTCTTCCACAAAACCCTCCTTTATCATCCAGTGTTCCAACCATTTTTCTTAACACCTGCAGCTCCCTGCCTCTTCCTACTACCTTATTAAACTATAATTATTTTTATGTTCGGTGTTATCTTCCCTATTTCACAGGTTTTAAGCTCATAGAGGGCATTATACCCTGTGTGGCACAACTAGAAAAAAATCTAATATGCAAATACGGTTGGGAGAAGTTAAAAAACCTACTTTAAATGGAGTATAAATAACTGATAAGATAGCACTTATTTTGATAAAAGTGCAAAGGACAAAGGAAGACTAAAAGGACAGATGAAGGAATGACTGTATTATGGCAACTTTCATTTTTTACAATTTTTCTAAAGTTTATTCACTGATCTATAGTAATGGACATATAAACCGGAACAGTATATTCTAGTATGTTGTATGTTATTAATTGAGGATTAGTTGCTGGAGAAGAGAGAACTCTGAATCCTGACATGGTAAAGAGAGAAAATTTTTACATATCAAATTTTGTCTCTGAAAATCAAGGTAGCTCAGTTTCTTAGAGCGTTGCCCTGTTACACCAAGGATACAGGTTTGATTCCTGGTCAGGGCACCCGGGCACATATAAGAAACAACCAATGAATGCATAAATAAGTGGAACAATAAATCGATATTTCTCTCTCTCCCTCTCTCTCAAATTAATAAATTAAAAACAAATAAAATTATAGGAACTTTCATATTTCCTCTTTGGCTCTAGTTGTCAAGAAGCTCACATGTGAATTTAGTACTTAAACTTTAATAACCATACTAACACAGGTTTGAGGTACAATCTTCCTGCATCTTATATTAGATGTTATGTGTTTTTACTTAACCTATGTTGGAAGGAGACAGGATGTCAATAATAATAATAGTAACTCTTAGTTTACAGATATTAAATTAACCAGCATTTTTTCAGCTCAGTTAGTGGCATCACATTCCAAATAAAGCCAGTCTGTATTTGGCTAAATATATATTGGGAAACCAGGGTAAGAAGTATTACAACATTTTATATTACTTCAAAAAAATACTCAATAAATTCATTTATTCATACAGAGCTAAACATTCAAATGAATGCAACAAACTAATAAACATTTATTCAACATAACAACAGGTAGTGACAAATGATATGAGGAAAAAAGATTCGAGCAGAAAATGAGTGACATGGCGGTCAGGAGAAGCCTACACTATCCAAGTGGAAATGTTGCACTAACAGTTGTACGTGTGTGCCAAAGTTTAGGGAGCAGTTTCTGGATACACATAAATTTGAGAAACATCAACTTATAAATGGCACTTTAAGCCACTACACTGGATGAAATCACCTAAGAGTAAACTACATATAGAAAATAGGTTCAAGGGACAAATATGTGTTACTCTGCTGAAATACTGGCATCTGCAAAACCAAGTAAGTATGTAATTGTATGAAGTGATTTGGATGCTTATTGCCTTCCATAGTCTCCAAAAGAACAGTGAAGAAAAGGAAATCACAGTGAGAGCAGTAGCATGATATTCGGACACACTACATACATAATGTAATTATTAAAATATACATTGCAGAAATACAAAATGTTTGTCAATTTTATTTCCAATGCAATTTAAACCTCATCCCTAAATCTTATAAAATAAAAATTTATCATATTTACATTAGAAAATTCAATTAACTCAGGTGGAAGGAACCATCTCTGTATAACTGAGTTTCTGCTAATATTTTTTTGAGAAGTGGTAGCTATAAAGACATAAGATTTCTACAAATTTCTTTATTTCTTATTTGGCATGTTCATCCAATAACAGTTTTTCTATACCTAGATTTTAATACCAATTCAAGACTTGGTTGAAGCTATATTCCATAAGGTACAACTTTACATAAAGATCAACTTCAGAGAAAAGTGCTAAGAAGTATGAAAGCACTATACATTTTTTATTTAAAATGTTCCCACTGGAAGAACATGCTCCACTCCCCAAAAACAAATCCTTTATGAATTGTACTTCTTTTAACTATTGCCAAACACTACAAAGATGATTATAATACTAATGTTTCATATATAATTTGATTTGTACAAATAAAACGCTTGTTTTTGGATGCTTCCTACGTGTGACAACGTATTTTAACAATGGTAATCATACCAAGGGTCCCTCGATATATAATAGTGTGGCTTAACTTAGTTTAATTTTACCATATGCAAAATCAAAACAATTTGCTGCTTTCTTATGGAAATTATTTTCACACAATAAATGTTACTTTGGAGTGGACATATTTAGCAACTTATGAATGGCATGGGGGAAACGAGAATAGAAAGCATTTCATACCTGTTTTATGGCGGTTACTGTTATTACAAAGAATAATGGAAGTCCACTGGTTATTGGACTGGTAGGTGTATCAATCATAAGCTAGAGTTAAAAAAAAAATGCAGAGTATTATATTTTTATATTGCACACATCACAAAATTAACAACTTAGATCTCAGACATACTGGGAATTCTGAGAACACTATGCAAAAAGTGCATCATAGTCCGGAGTAAACAATAAGAGGAGGAACGTATTATGCAGTGAAATCTAGTATAGTTTAGTTCAGTTTTACCAGTTCACTTTGTTGGACATTACATGAAGTTAGTAGAATATCTATATCTACTGCATACTCACAAATACTGTTAAGAGTGGAATCAGCCACAGCTCTATCTTCTTAACAGAGTACTTCAGGTCTTCTACAATATTTGCCTAGAAGTGGAGCTACAGCTGCCCACTCTAATTTCACATTTCTTTGCCCATCCTGATAAATGCTGAAATATCTGTCAGTAATTTTTACTCTTGGCAACAGAATAAACTCACTACTTAGGGAAACAGAACAAAGAATGGGTCTAGGGAACGGCTTTACTTCCATAAGAGATTTTGTTAAATCTAGCAGAGCCAGAGGGGGTACAGCTTAGAAAATAATGCTGAAATTATCTAAATCATACAACTGATGTTTCAATAAACTGCTGGAAAAATAAAATTTTTGCAGTAATGTTTGGCTAGTTAAAACATGGACCTACGATTTATTAACATTACATCACAGAGGCCAATTATATTTGTTCTATTCCATAGACAAGCTGCATTCCTGATCCTAGCTGGTAATTTCACAAATTCATGTTATGTAGGCATGGTTAGTATAAATTTCTCACTTTTCTGAGAAAACCACACCCATGTTCTATTGATTAAAAAAAAAACCAGAAGTTTCTTCTCTGTTCATGAAGGAAAACAATTTTTTTTAAAAAAGTAAATGCTTATTCAAGCTTTAAAGTAATAACTTGCCAAGTGTTTTTTTCTTTTGAAATTCCAGGTTCTATTGAGGGAAAAGTTCAGAGTTCATAAAAAAACTCAATGTCACATTGAGACTGCTAAAGTATTATCGAAAAAAAAACTTCTTAAAAGAAAATGACAACTATTTTTAAATCTTAACTCACTCCTGTATCTAATAAGCTGCTTTCTTGATATTTTGATATTAGAAAAAAGCAAATGCAAAATCAACGAACTGTTAAATGGTCTATAATGAATAAAGATTCAAGTTAAGAAAATGGTCTCCTGGATAAAAATCTATTCTCATGGGGAACTGACATTAAAAAAAAAAAAAGAAAAATGTATTTTGTACCAAGATGTTTCCAAAGGCAGAAATGTGCCAAAAACATATGCTGCATATTAAAAGCCAAAGTTTTTATGTTCTGGAAGAACATCTGAAAGATGATATTATTTTCTTGGCTTTGATTATGGTTAACAGCATCACAGAACATCAATAATAAAACAAAATAGAATTAATCTTAAAATTCACTGTCTAGTTTTTAGAAATCTAGATATAATTAAATCATTGTATTCACTGAATACAATGGGGAAGCTCTACAGGAAAACAAAAAAAAGGTTCCAAAATCAAATGATTTAGAATCCAATATAACTTTTCCTTAAAGACATATTTTTAGATTAAGTGGTATTTATAAATTTAATAATGTACAAAGTGATAAAGCTTACCTGAACCAGAAATATAATAAGAAAATAAAAGTTTGCCACTCTTCTGAATTGTTCAAATAAATTCTTTGGAACAAAATTCCACACAGTATACTAAAAAAGAGAGGAGACAATTACTTAATATTTAAAAATAAAATATACTATATGATATAATAATAATAAAAGTAAAATCAGATTTACTTAGCTTAGACAAATTCATATAACTTTTTAAAGTATATTTTATTGATTATGCTATTATAGTTGTCCCAATTTTTCCCTCTTTGCCCCTGTCCGCCCAGTACCCTCCAACCCTCCAGCAATTTCCTGTCTTAATGTCCATGAGTCGTGCATGCAAGTTCTTTGGCTTCACACTTTCGTACACTACTCTTAACATCCCTCTGTCTATTTTGTTCCTACCAATTGTGCTTCTTAATCCCTGCACCATTTCCCCATTTCTTCCCTTTCCCCCTCCCAGCTGATAACCCCCAAAATGATCTCCGTATCTATGATTCTGTTCCTGTTCTGATTGTTTGCTTAGTTTAGTTTTTTTTTTTTTTTAAGATACAGTTGTTGATAATTGTCAATTTGTTGCCTTTTTAATGTTCATGGTTTTATCTTCTTAAGTTTCCCTTTAACATTTCATGTCATAATGGCTTGGTGATGATGAACTCCTTTAGCTTTGCCTTGTTTGGGAAGCACGTTATCTGCCCTTCGATTCTAAATGATAGCTTTGCTGGATAAAGTAATAATCTTGGTTGTAGGTTGCTTTTCATCACATTGACTACTTCTTGCCAGTCCGTTCTTGCCTGCAAAGTTTCTTTTGAAAAGTCAGCTGCTGGGAACTCCTTTTTGTAGGTGACTCTCTTGCTGCTTTTCAGATTCTGTCTTAATCTTTAACCTTTGGCATTTTAATGACGATGTGCCTTGATGTGGTCCTCTCTGGGTCCAACTTGTTTGGGACTCTGTATTTCCTGAACTTATGTCTATTTCCTTTGCCAAATTAGGGAAGGTTTCTTTCATTGTTTTTTCAAGTAAGTTTTCAATTTTTTGCTCTTCCTCTTCTCCTTCTAGCATCCCTATGATTCAGATGTTGACACTTTTGGAGATGTCCCTGACTTCTTATTCTCTCCTTTTTTCCCCTTTTCTTATTTCTTATTTTTACAGAGAGGGGAAGGGAGTGAGAAAGAGAGGGAGAGAGACATCGGTGTGTGGTTGCCTCTCGGGCACCCCCAACTGGGGACCTGGCCTGCAACCCAGGCATGTGCCCTGACTGGGAATCGAATTGACGACCCTTTGGTTTGCAGGCTGGAACTCAATCCACTGAGCCACACCAGCCAGGGCTCTCCTCAGTTTTTTAAATAGTTTCCTCATTCTGTTCCGGTTGACTGTTTATTTATTTCTTATGCTCCAATTCATTGATTTGAACCCCAGCTTCCTCCCTGTCACTGTTGGTTCCCTGTGGATTTTTCTTTATTTCACTTAGTGTAGCCTTCATTTCTTTCCTTATGCTTTTGCTGTACTCAAGGAGTTCTCTGATTATCCTTATCACCAATGTTTTGAACTCTGCATCTGATAGGCTGGCTATCTCCCTTTTGTTTAGTTCTTTTTGTTTTTGTTTTTTTTTCCCCTGTTCTTTCATTTGGGCCATATTTCTTTGTCTTCTCAATTTGGCAGCTTCCCTGTTTGTTTCTGTCTATTAGGTAGAGCTGCTTTGACTCCCTGTCTTAGTGGATCCTGTTAAGTTGTGCAGGGCAGAACCTTAGTTATTCACCAGGGTGGAGCAACCTGCTTCACTGCTTTGTGGCTCTGTATGTGGGGGAGGGGCTAGAGAGGGGACAATGCCTCTGCCTGAGAGCTGGAGGCTTGCTTGACACTCACCCCATTTCCAGTCACTTCACTCACTTCCTGTGTGCCACTGGTACCCCTCTAGCTATTGCCCTGGTGGTGGTTCTCAGAGTGGGTGGGTTTGCGAACATTCTAGGACCATGTGGGTCCTTCAGATGGACTCTTCTGTGAGACCAGCAGTTTCTTCTGCTGCCCCAAACCCCACTGGTTTTTACAGCCATAAGTTATGAGGCTTTATTTTCCCAGTGCTGAATCCCTGGGCTGCGCGGTCTGGCTTGCAGCTGGGACCCCTCGATCCACCACACTTGAATGTATGACTGCCCGTTCTGCTCTCAGCCACCACCACACCACATCCTTTCCACCCTGGCTCCCATCTCTGCCCCTCCTAGTCGTCTGCATGAATAATAGCTTCTTTAAATCCGTGGCTGTCAGACTTTCATACAGTTTGATTTTCTGGCAGTTCTAGGTGTTTTTTGTTTTGAGGTTATTTGTAATCCTTCTTATGGTTGTGTAAGGAGGTAAAGTATGTCTACCTATGCTTCCATCTTGACTAGAAGTCCATATAACTTTTTTAATGACTAAAATTTGAATTTCTTTCTTTCTGAAGCTTGTAAAAAATACGGAATACTTCACAAATATGCGTGTCTTCCTAATCTTGTCTGTGTTGTTCCAATTTTAGTACATGTGCTGCTGAAGTGAGTACTCATGTAACTCTTGATGCTACAGAAACTATCTGATTTTCAGAGTCTCAGGACTTTTATTCTACTCTTTTTCTTTCTTTTACTATTTATTGGCAATTTCAGTATAATTTTTAAAAATGAGATAAACTGGAACCTAGCAATTTTGCTACTAAATTTTTGATGTTTTAGAAGCTGAAGATGACAGATCTAAAACTACATTAAAAAAAACCCTTTTATGGTAATATTGATTAATAAGAATATACAGGTTTCAAGTGCACATTTCTATGACACATGATTGCATTTTGTGCCCACCGCCCAAAGTCATATCACATTTTCTATTTTAATAATTTATTTTGGACTTTGGTTACTACACAAGATTAAACCTTACGCTAAAGATAAATAAGAACTGATAGAAATGCTTACACTAGATACAATGTCTTATATTCTATATAGCTCAGTGTCAGAAATAGAAATGGTATAATTATTCAATTATTTGTTGTTAAGTATGGAATATGGAAAAATAACCCAGAATGTGAAGATTAAAAAAAGTTTAGATAACTGATCACTGAAATACCCACCAATAAAACCTCATAAAGAACATGAAAATCTGTCAGAATGTCAATTTTTAAAGTGAAACAGTCAAGTACAATAGTTAAGAATATAGATGGCAGTGGGTTAAACTGCTGTGGCCTACATCCTAAATTCAAGGTCACTAAATAACCCTGGACTTAATCTCTCTGTACCCCATTTTACCCCTATAAAGGGAGGACAATAATAATCAAATTGTATTTTATAATCACACTGTTATAAAGATTAAATGAACTAATAAATTTATAAAGCATTTAATACCAAACCTGGCTCATATTAAATGCTATGTTATCTGGCATATTATTAATTAATTCATAGGGGAAGGGTACAAATACAGTACAAATTTCACTTGTGTCATTCACTACTCACAGCACAACTTCATATATAAGTGGAGAAATACTTTATAGCACTGTTACTCTACCCTGTGTACATTCTCCCAGAAGAATGTAAGCTCTGAGGATAGGAATATTGTTTTATTTATTTATCTATCCAGCACTTATACTACTACTTGGCACATAGTTGAAGATCAAAACTTGAGCAGGATAGAAGAATAAATAAATTAATATAGTTGAAATGGTTTTTCTTTCTCAGATAACTGTCCTGATGCCAGGCAATGAAGCCTTAAAGATTACCAACAATTCAAGACATTTAAAGAGACATTTTATTTAATTTTCTCTGGTGCGATGTAAGATGGTTTGAATTTCTAAAATTTTGTATGTGAAAAATTCACTTCTTAACCAGCTGCTTTGAGACCTGAAACTTCCTTTCCCATGTGACTAATTTTATAAATATGGCTGGGATTCCCAGAAGAGCCCACAAAAACCTATTTGACACAAGGGTACATGCAGAGTTGTACAATACCAAACCACCTTTCTTTTTTTGGGTGAAATTATATTTTTAAGTCCTAATCTGGGATACCTGGAACATATTTTCCTATGGTAGAACCAGTGGCTCCAGATTCTGGGATTGGGAATTAAGTTCAGGGTTGTAGAAGAGCAGAGAGGTAGATGCTTCCTGGAACCAAAGAAGTTACTGTGCAATGCCTATATATGAAATGGTAACTGGTTCAAATCATCTTCAGCTGATCTTAACTGGCGTAAAAATACAGTTGTCCCTATAGCGGTCAGAGTATTGCATGTAACTTCCTCCAACATCAAATCAAATGTATAAACTTTACAAGAATTAGGTTGGCAATGTCCTAAGTTTATGTCAATCTATTTAAATCATTAACAGTGACAATATATTTTATCTTCCAGAATCTTGAAAAGAGCAACTACATAAATTGTCAGTAAGGTAACTGGGTTCAGGACTTTTCTTTGGTTAGCTCAATAATGCAAGGGAAAAACTCAATAAATAAATATTGCTTATGAAAAGTGGCTTATCAATGCTAGGAACAGTTGTTGGGAAGTTTTCTAAAGTACAAACATATTAATAGATTGAATGAGTCTAATTCTGTACTTGTCCTGTTATATATAGAAGGAAGCTAATAAAATAAGTGAACAATATGAAAATATTGTAAGAAAAACATTGTTTAGTAATTGTATATTATTATATAATAATGATAAAGAAAAATGAATTAGAAGTATAACTTCTCTGTAGTTATATATATTACTGTATAAAGGCCTTTTTTCCTCATACAGCCTGACATTATTAAGAAAACCAAAACAGATATAAAATTAAATCTTTTGCAAAGAAATTTAAATTTAAAATAAGGTACTTACCATGATAAATTAAATTAAACCAACACATATCATGCATCTACAATGTGCAATACACTTGAACTATGAGTGAAAATTCAATATTAAATAGATTAAAAACAAAACAGCAATAGCTGTACTGTATACAAAGAATTAAAAGGAAAAGCAGTCAGTGAGAAAGAAAAAATTAATAAAGGAGCTCACACTTGACATGGCTTTAAGAGAGGAATATTCACAGGCTGAAAATAAGAGGGCAAATACAGGGAAAACATTTCAGGAAGAAAGTAGTGTATGAACAAAGGCAAAGAGGAGCAAAGGTCACTATAGCTTTGTGGGATAAAAGATAATGCAGTCTGGAGGAGTTTAAGGAAATAATAGTGGAATAAAAAGGTAGTAAAAAGGAAATAATAGAAGCCAGCCTCATTTGTGGTTAGAAAAACTATTTACACTGTCTGCATAAATGTCCGCATTCTTCAAATTGTGGTCAGAAAACATGAATTCTACATTTCTACAAAAACAAAGTATATTTTTAAAAATGTGGCTATCAACCCAAAATCACAGCAAAGACACAGTGGTAGGGAAGTTCAATAGAAGTTTATAGAATAGCAGGTATCTGGCTTGGAAGTAGTTTAAGAAAGCAGTAGTGGAACAATAAGGAAGTAATAAAGGAGTAATGAGAAAGACTGGTCTCATGTATGCTAAAGAAAGGAAATGTTCATTCCAGTATCTACATTTTTCAAAATGTAGTCAAAAACATTAAACCTGATACTGCTACATATGAAAACAGTCATACAAAGAGATTTAATCCCAGAAGTTTTCCAGGACACGCAGCTTTCAATATTGTCAAGGGAGTTTGGTGATCCTGTGAACTCGTAGCAGATTAAGAATTATAAAAATCAGATTTAAAAATATTATTTAAAATTCTGGAGAGTGTCTAAACTACAGAAAGAAACTGAAAGAGGGTTTAAATTTTTTTAAGAAGCAAATGCAAGGAGTACGAATTGTGAGCTATGGCTTCTTAGCCTGGAAACACTATCTATAAACTCTCAGAGCAATGGCAGCAAGCCAAGGGAAAAGCTACACCCTACCAACAAAATATGACAGAGATTAAGAGGTCAGGACTGGAAAAGTAGCTGAATGTAAGGAGAACGCACTGGTAGTGAAAGAAACACACACATACACGACCCAAATTCAGAACACACAGTATCCAAAACCCAGGCTGACAGCTTTTAACCTGTGCACTAAAAAGGAATGAACTACTGATACTGATTCTTGCAATGATAAAGATGAGTCTCAAGAGTATTAAGTGAAAACAAGTCAGACACAAAAGATTCATACTGTATGACTGTATTTATATGAAATTCCAGAAGAGACAAAACTATAGTTACAGAAAGTAGATCAGTGGTTGCTACTGCTAGAGGTTAGGAGGAGGGAGACTGGCTGCTAAGTTTTATAGTGGTGAATATATTCTATATTTTGATTGTGGTGGTGCTCACATGACGTTATACATTTGTCAAAACTCATCAAACTGTACACTTAAAATTAGTGAACTTTTAAAAAATTATATTTTATTGATTATGCAATTACAGTTGTCCTGCTTTTCCCCCTTTGCTGCCCTCTACCCAGCACCCCCCAACTCCCTCAGGCAATCCCCCACCATTGTTCATGTCCATGGGTCATGTGTATAAGTTCTTTGGCTACTCCATCTCCTATACTGTACTTTACATCCCCATTCCTATTCTGTAACTACCTTTTTGTACTTCTTAATTCCCTCATCTCTTCACCCATTCTCCCACACATCTCTCCCATCTGGCAACCATGAAAATGTTCTCTGTACCCATGATTCTGTCTCTGTTCTTCTTGTTTGCTTAGTTTTTTAGATTCAATTGTTGATAAGATATGTATTTTTTGCCATTTTGTTGTTCATAGTTTTGATCATCATCTTTTCCTTAAATACGTCTCTTTAATATTTCATGTAATAACAGTTTGGTGATGATGAACTCCTTTAGATTTTTCTTGTCTGGAAGCTCAGATAAAGAGGGAAGTCCCTCAATTCTAAATGATAGCTTTGCTGGCTGGAGCAATCTTGGTTATAGGTCTCCGCTTTACATGACTGAATATTTCTTGCCAATCCCTTCTAATTTGCAAAGTTTCTTTTGAGAAATCAGCTGACAGTCTGTAGGTAACTAACTTCTTTTTTCTTGCTGCTTCTAAGAGTCTATCTTTATCTTTAACCTTTGGCAGTTTAATTATGATGTGTCTTGGAGTGGGCCTCTTTGCATCCATCTTGTTTGGGACTCTCTGTGCTTCCTGGACTTGCATTTATATTTTTTCACCAAATTAGGGAAGTTTTCTTTCATTATTTTTTCAAATAGATTTCCAATGTCTTGCTCTTTCTCTTCTCTTTCTGGCACCCCTATGATGCAAATGTTGAAACCCTTTCAGCTGTCCCAGAGGCTGCTTACAGTATCCTCATTTTTTTAAATTTTTTTCTGTTTGTTGTTCTGATTGGTTATTTTTGGCTTACTTATGTTCCAAATCATTGATTTGATTTCTCAGCTTCATCTACTCTACTGCTGTCTCCATATAAATTGTTCTTTATTTCAATCAGTGTATCCTTTGTTTCTGACTGGATCTTTTTTATGCTGCTGAGGTCCTCATTAAGTTCCTGAGCATCCTTATAACTAGTGTTTTGAACTTTGCATCTGACAGATTGCTGATCTCCATTCTGTTAAGTTCTTTTTCTGGAGTTTTGATCTGTTCTTTCATTTGGGCCGTGTTTCTTTTTCTCCTCATTTTGACAGACACCCTGCATTTTTTTTTTTTTTTCTATGTATTAGGTAGAGCTGCTTTGACTGTGTCTTGGTAGTGTGGCCTAATGTAATAGGTGTCCTGTCGGGTCCAGTGGCACAACCTCCCCTATCACTCAATCTGGGTACTCGAGGTACGCCCTTCGTCTGGGATGAGTACACCCTCCTCTTGTATTTGAGCCTTGGTTGCTGTTGGCAGATCAATGAGAGGTATTTACCCAGGCCAGCCAGTTGCAAGGATTAGCTGTGACCATTTATCAGCAACCTCTGCCCCCTGTAGAGGATCAGCTGTGCAGGGGCAGGGCGGTGGTGCTCCTTTGTGGTCTGTAGCTGTCCACTGGGTGTGCAGGCCCTGGGGTTTCCTGGGTAGTACAGACCAAGGTCAGCCCACACACCTGTGTTCTACCCAGGACCACCCTGCCCGAGTTACAAAGCAATCTGAGATGGCTACCACTTGTGCTGGGCTTGGAAATTCCCAGGTGAAGCCAAGCTGTGAATCTAGGCTGGCTGCTGCCAGTGCTGGGCCTGGGATTCACTGAAGCCAGTTGTTGCTTATTAGATAGAATTTGGGAAGTTGTGAAGCATGAACCAAGACCAGCCATTCATATGGAAAAGCAGCTTGGGTGGGCCTGCTAAGTTGGGTGGGCAGAGTCTCTGGGGATCTCCAAGGCAGGTCAAACAGTGTTAGCCAGGTTGATGGAGTCTCAGATATGACACCAGCTTGCTGGCTCTGTGGGGGAGGGTTTAGAAAAGGGACAACGACCTCTGCTCGCCTTGATGCCAGACACCTCAGTTTCTCCTTGTGTACCACTGGTGCCTTTCATACTGCCCTCTGGTGCTGGAGCTCAGAGGGAGTGAGTCTGAGTAGGTGAGTCCATGTGTGGGTTCTTTAAGAGGAACTGCTTGGGGCCCCAGCACTTTCTTCCACTGACTCAATCCCCATTGACTTTTGCAGCCAGAAGTTGTGGGGATTTATCTTCCTGGCACTGGAACCCTGGCCTGGGGGGCCTGGTGTGGGGCTCAGACTCCTCACTCCTGAGATATCCCTCTCAAATTTTTATCCACTGCACCTGGGTGAAGGATGAGCCTGTTCCACCTCTGCACCCCTCCTACTAATCTGGATGAATGTGGTTTCTTTAATTATGTAGTTGTCAGACTTCCATTTGATTCAATTTCTGATGGTTCTGAGTGACCGCTGTGCTATATTTCAGTTGTAATTTTGATGTGGTTGTGCACAGAGGAGAGTCATGTCTGTCTACACTGCCATCTTAATGGAAGGAAAATTGGTGAATTTAATGTACACAAATTATACCTATTTTTTTTAAAACCTTAAAATTTTTAAGAAGGGCTTTTATTTTTTGCATAATTTACTAAGAACTATGCCATTGATCTACAGCTCCTCTATTCCTCCCTTTCTGCTCTCTACTTTAGAACCACTGATGAAAGATGTCACTAATGGGTGTGCTATGTAAGTAAATAAAGACTGAAAAAAAAAGAAGGGTAGAGCAAAGGAACCACTGGTCAAAGACAACATCCTTGGGAAAGATGAGATCAGGATTAGAAAAAAAATTATTAATCACTCTGGAAGGGGAGGAGCAATACAAAAATGCTTAAAGTTGTCTATTAAGCAATAGTTACAAACTAAGCAGAACTTTACCCTTAATCTCTCTGACTCACATGCTCTGTCCAATAAGGTAACTACTAGTTGTATGTCATTACTGACATTTAATTGAAAATAAATGAAGTTCTTCAGTTGCATTAGCCACATTTCAAGGCCTAAATAGTCCCCTGTGGCTAATAGCTATTACATTAGTGTGGAAAACGTATCCATCATGTGAGAAAAGTCTACTGGACAGCATTACTCTATAATCTTCAAGTTTCAAAGACACCCTAAAAACAAAACAAGGGAGAATATGTAAGAGTGAAGGAGTACTTGGTACTATAAAGTTTACAGGAGAGTGATAAAGTTGGAGGATGTCAGTCTTTAAAGTTGTTCAGAACTGCGTTCAAACTCCAGTCTCAGCACTTACTAGCGTTAAACCCTTAGTAAATTATTTCTCAGCATTTCAATTGATGAAACTGAAAAAAAATGAGTATAACACTTTGTAACGCTATCTCAGAGTTGTTGTAAGGTAAGGATTAAATAATATAAGTATATACTACAAATACAGTGCCTGGCACATAGTATAAATATTAACTCATTAGTTTAATTGCAACAAAGGATAATTTTTAGTATGTTGGCTACCTGCTATAAGCAATTGGCAATTCCTTTTATTTTATAGTTCACACATTTTGGTTAAGTTAATTCTACTAATCATTTCCTTGAATTTTTAAGGCTATAAATGTATATTAGAATACAAAATAAATCACTTTCCAAAACAAAGTGATACCTATCCATAATAAAAGTGTTAATTCTTACCTTAGATGAAATGATCCGGTTATCTATAAATTTCTGAGGTGTGTAAAGGCCATTCTGAGGAAACCTGTTGGCTATGTAAATAGTTCTTGTGTCACTTTGATGTGGTGGGTCAAAACCCTAATATCAAGCAAAACAAAAGTAATAATGGTCAACAAGGTTAATTGCTATGATTATTTACATTTAGTTTTATTTTACTATCAAATTACACATATTATTACTGGCCTTGAACTATAGACTCTATTTATTAGCAGAGTTTAAGCCACATTTTTTTCTTTCACAGGTAAACAGAAACATTTTATTCAGATATAAAATTAATGGTAATATCTCTGGTAATGAAAACCAGTCCATACTATCAGAAATGCTACCATAAGAAAAAGAAAAAATAATTCATATAGGAGACCTACAGAGGCATTTGAGGACCAGGCTTCTTTACTTCCCTTTCATTCCTGGAGGTTCTTTCCCTTTCTCCTAGTATGAATTCCTGCTCAGCAATGTGGAAGTCCTGAGTAGCCAGGACCTAGTCAGCAGCTATCACCTGTGGTGAAAAACTTTATATTTTGTTTCTTCCCCACGCAGATCAGTTTGGTTTCAAAGAGCTTTGTTCTCAGAGGATTTAAAGTGTGTTGGGTCTTGCCCAGATTCATCCCATATAATCATCTCTTTGTGCTATTTACATTATCAACTGACTCTCTGAGATATGGATATGTTACAATTCTGGCCTCACATTTAAATGACCATCTCTCAAGGTTCATTTAGTAATGATTTCTACTGGAAAGATTTTCAGCGGTAAGAATACTGACACTTCATTTCTATAGTACTGTACTCTTCCCATGAGTAGATCTTGGGATGTCCTTGACAGACTAAAAGCAGTCACCAAATGCCAAGACCTTTTCTTGGTTCTAACAGGCAATGATTTGGAATTCCTCAAATTTTCTTTTTTTTCATGGTGGTCAAGGGTTATTTAGTAGTACTACTAATTTATTAAAAGGTCAATTAAACTTGGTATTCACAAACTAGAATAACCCATTTTTAAATATTAAAGACTCTAATTTAGAAATTTACTAGGTAATGTGGCTGCCATTCAATGCTTAGTGTGTCTATAAAATTACCATTAAGAACAGACACACAAATAGTGGAAATCTCCCTTATTACCTAGAGTGACATTTTATGTAGCACACGAGATTATTAACAATGCAATGTATGATTTTCAACTGTTACTCTGGTTTTTTAAACATTATTTTGTGATCTTACAAACAGTTAATACATGACTGAATAAATGTATGTGCCATAGAAGAAAAACATAAAGTTAAATTTTATTTGTTTATGCTATTAATAGTGATGACCACATTTTGTGGATGTGAATGTGCCATTATGTGTCTGATTTCAAAATCAGTTTCTTCAAAGATAAAATGTGGCATATATATTTATTTTCTTATAAAGATTTTACAATTGTACCCTGTTAATAACTTACGGTACGAAAAAGGCAGGTCTCAAAATCAGAGTTGGAATTCATTGCTCATTTACTAATTCAACAAATATTTGAGCTAAGTAGTATGTTAAGCCATGAAGGATTATATGATTTGTTATACTATATACTCAAACATATCATAACATGTTCAAATCAATAAATGAACAAATAGCCTGAATTCTAATGCTGTAGTGTATGGCTGTATTTCTCAAAGGGGGTTCATAGGAAGTTTGCTTATAAAGTTCATAAAGTTACAAGAGCAACACACAAGTAATGAGCATTAAATTGCATGAAGCATATTCATTCAGTAACTATTCTATAACTATGTTAAATAACACTAAGTTACATACCATGCATGTAAGCTTCTGGGATAAATTAAAGAAAAAACAAAGTAAATTTGAGGGTCTAAAAGAATATATAAATCTTTAACAAGATGTCAAGACAACTGAGGCTGAGAACCACTGATACAGAATTTTATTTTATTTTTTGCTAAATTCCACCAACAATGAAATTTATTTCTATGTTCATCTAAACTTAAGAAACAAAGATAAAACGAAAACCCTCCCCAAACATAAATATACCGTATTCCCTCACTTATCGCGGGTATTACATTCTAGATGCCCCCCGCGATAGGTGAAAATCCGCAAAGTAGGAACCTTACATTTATTTTAGTACTTATATATATTTTAAGGCTTTATAAACCCTTCCCACACACTTTATAAACTGTTCCCAGTCCCTTATTAACCTTTCCCACTCCCTTATTAACCTTTTCCACACTTTTATAAACACTACTTATGTTCTTAAACATATTCTACACTCTTAAACCTATGTAATGACATACATAAACAGTACCGCAAAACCCTGAGATAGAGTGAAAAATCCGCGATAAATAATTATATATAATATTTTTTTAAATCCCACAATACAGTGAGGTTGCGATAAGTGAACTGCAATATAGAGGGACTACTGTATATACATATACTTATCGTCGTCGTCGGCAGCCGTCCGTCTCGAGAGACGATGGTGTAGCTTCTTAAGAGTCTATCTGCACCGCCGAGAATGGCTGTGCAGTCCGACTCGGGAGTGACATCGTATCTGTCTCCTCCCATGTTGAATCGACATCTTGCGATGACACTGGAGTGTCCTCTCCAGTGAAGCTGAAGCTACAGAGCCTGGGCAGGGTGATATGGAGGGTCTGCTGTTGCCCATGCAGCAGACCCCCCCTCTCTTCGCAGCTGAAGGGTCCAAGGGAAAGACGGAGTCAATACAGCTTGGCTTCAGATGCGCCGCAGGAGTTGCCGGTGTTGACTACAACGTCAAACCGCCTTAGGGACCCCGGCTCCGGATTTTCTGTCGGGGTTTACTCCCTTAGCCTTTCCCCTGAAGAGGTATGCCGCAAGGCAGCGGAGGTTTTTTGGAGTCAGAGTTTTCCTTCTCTGAACATATACTTATATATGTGTACATATATAATACACATATATACGTATATAACACATATACTATTGCGACATTTAACTCATGACTAGAATTACCAGTGATCACATACTCAAGTATGCAAACTCTTGAGATTTTCTCAGTTATTTTAAGATATATTGAAATGTTCAAAAAATAAAATCAGTTTTCAATTAACCTGAATTTTAAATTCAGCATCACCATATTCCAAGATAATATAATTTAAAATACGATGACAATTCCAGGAGAGTAAGTTTTCCTTAGTTCCAAGGAAGCCATAACATCCACTTATGCATTCTGAATTTTTTTTTCAGTTGTGATTAATTCACATGATCTAATCCAGTCATGCTGTAATCAATGACATGCACACGTGTGGATGTGTATATATTTTTTTACACATAAAATAGTTAAATTTGTATTTGTGACTGTAGTATAAGTACAGCCAAATGTCCCTTACAGAAATTAA
This sequence comes from Furipterus horrens, assembly GCF_987537825.1. Lineage (NCBI taxonomy): Eukaryota > Metazoa > Chordata > Mammalia > Chiroptera > Furipteridae > Furipterus > Furipterus horrens. The sequence goes on along the minus strand of NW_028327171.1, from coordinate 44,029,840 downwards.
ACCTATTCAGTTATTGGCATCATCTTCTCTGCAACAAATTACACTAGCCTCAAACTAAATAAAATAAAAGAATACAACTGCCCCAAAATAAAGAAAGTGAATTACAGCAGGGTCCATAAATGGGCTTCAGGTCTGTGAATCTCTGAAACTGTATGCCAATTTGCATATGTGGATTTTTTCTAATAAGTATTCATGATGTCAAGAATTTTAAAACCACTTATCCAAAAAGTCCTGCCTTTGTAATCAGTTCCCCATCTCAATATTCTATATTATTAAAATGACACAAGAGAATCTTTGTTTCAATAACACCTCTCTTTAACAGGAGTCAAAACAAAACATCTGTTATCAAAATTAATTGTATAACTATACTGTTAGTGTTAAATTCAAGTGTCATTTCAAACTACTTCTAGCAAGCATTATCAGCAATTTTACGGCACTGAGAAAGAAATACAATCTGAACTCCCTAATGACTGGGATACATGCCAGGGTTCAGAAACCTTTGGCACATATTTCATTTTCTGTAGTCATCCCAGACTGCCTATTCATATCCCTCAACTCTTTGATGCTTGCCTGCTACTTTCTCTTCTGATTTCATCTTGTCTTAGGCAAAGGAATCAGAATAGATTAATGCTATTCTAGCCACCCAATATGGGCTTTGGAAGCACACAATTTTAAATTATTTTTTTAAAAAACTCTTACATTCTAAAAGTTTGAAATCCAAAACCTCTTTTCTATTCTGTCTGGATTTATGTTAAAGCTACAGGTACCAAAAAAAGTGGATATTTAAGTTCGAAAAAAGTCCCATGTAGCACTTAGGGAAAGAACTGACAACACACAGGACTGATTTGAAAGAGGCTCCTTTTGTAACCACAAACTGATGACACCTAGGGAAACCCAGTGAACAAATAGCTTTATAATTTTTAGAAGTTGGTTTTTGGCACAAAGCAATACTTGAAAATGCATCACATTTTTACATTTTTATACAAAATATAGTAGCCTGTGCACGATCTTAAAATCCCAAATATTTTGCTTAAAACAAGATACAAGCATTACAAGTAAAAGAACTAAGCTATTTAATTACAGTCCTATAATTAAATATTGTGGCTTTTCTTTAGCATAACTAAGAAAACATCATCTTCAGAGTTCACAGTAATCAAAGTAAATTTGTACCTCTTATTCTTGCATGTGATCTAGTTCCTCCATAACAGAAAAAGTTTCGAAATAAACAAAAACCAAAAAAAACAACAACAAAAGCTTCAGCCCTGGCTCGTGTGGCTCAGTGGATTGAGCACCAGCCTGCGACCAAAGGGTCGCTGGTTTGATTCCCAGTCAGGGTACATGCCTGAGTTGCAGGCCAGGTCCCCAGTCGAGGGGCACACAAGAGGCAACCACACACTGATGTTTCTCTTCCTCCCTTCCACTCTCTCTAAAAATAAAAAAATAAAATCTTTAAAAAAAAAAAAAAAAAGCTTCAGCCCTGGCTCGTGTGGCTCAGTGGATTGAGCACCAGCCTGCGACCAAAGGGTCACAGGTTTGATTCCCAGTCAGGGCACATACCCAGATTTCAGGGTTTGGTCCCTGGTTGGGGCACGTATGAGAAGGCAACTAAGTTGATGTTTCTCTCCCTCTTTGTCTCTCTCTCTCTGCAATGAAAAAATGTCCTTGGGTGAAGATTAAAAAAAAAAAATTATTAAAAACAAAGCTTCAGAGTCAAAAAAGCAATAGCATTATTATTAAGACAAATGAACTGAAGCTTTAGGTCACATGCTTTATATGAAAATGATTTCTACTGGTTATATGTTCCAACATTTTCAGGTACATGCAGGTACATGAAAATGGCCTAGCAAAAATACAATGCTTCTGGGGAAAGAATGATTTAATGTATTTTACCACATCTACAAACTTAATTGTGGATTGCTGTTCCCTGGATATAGCCTTTTTTTTTTTAATCCTCACCATAAGGACATGCTTAAGAAAGAGAGAAACATCAACTGATTGCCTCTCACACTCACCCTGACCAGGGACTGAGTCCACAACCTTTAAGGTCTACTGGATGATGCTCTAGCCAACTGAGCCACACAGACCAGGGCCCCTGGACGTAGACTTTAAATTTAAAAATATATCTATATGAAGGTACTGTAAGGACAAGATAATCTTATACTGTTAATAGACCAAAGTAAGGTGACAGAGAATAACTTAAAAATGCCCATTATGTGAACAAACACAATTTAATTTTAACTTTTTGTTTCATATTACGTATTTTTCATTTTAGGATTTAAGGTAGTTTGTCATCTATCAGATTTCTGGCCTTCCAAGAACTTTGGTTTAGTGCAGAAATGGATTGGGATTGGCTCTCTAGTTACAGGATAGAGAATTTAGAGTAATTTTTGATTCAAGAAATCTTGAATCATCTTCCAATGCTTTACTACAGAAAACTCACCTCTGATCAGTTATATTACTTTCCAAACTTGATTCCCCACTCCAACACATACTTCTAGCAAAAGCCTACTCATGGTTCAAGTTTCAGCTTAAGAATTTCCTTCTCAGTGATGCTTTACCTGATACACCTCCTTCTTCAGAAATAGAGGCATTTATTATTTACTACATCCACCAAACCTTTTATACATTTCCATTACAGATTTTATAACACTGAATTTCAATTGACTGTATATCGATCTCACTCTCCAGACTGTAAAATTCTTAAAGGTAGCATATGCTAGTTATTTAATAAATATTTATTGAATGGGTTCAATTCTTTGGTTTTCAGATTCTGACTGGTTCTTATATTTCGTTAACAATAAATTTTCAACCAAATTGAATTTAATTTCAAAGGAGACTTTCAAAATGCTTCTGTGGAGTGAAATCTACCATTACTAATTAAAGAGGGGCTAATAGGCAACTTTTTATTCTGATAGTCCTAGATTTACCCTACACTCATTGAAGCCATTTATACAGCTTTATAATTGATGGGGGTTCATTCCAGATGTCAAAGAAATCAACTTCTTATTAGGAAAATGCAAAGCAAAACCATGAGACATGAGATACCACTGCACACCCGTTAGGATGAGTATTATTGGAAGGAAGGGAGGGAGGGAGGGAGGAAGTATTGGCAAGGATGTGGAGAAATTAGAATCCCTGTGCAATGCTGATGGGAATGTTAAGGGGTGCAGCCACCTGGAAACAGTATGGCAGCTTCTCAAAAAACTAAACAGAATAACCATATAATCCAGAGACTTGAACAAATATTTCTACACTGATGCGCATGGCAATATTATTCACAACAGCCAAAAGATGGAAGCAATCCATGTGTTCACTGACAGATGACTGTTCAAAATATGGTGTATACATACAATGGGATATTATTTAGTCTTGAAAAGAAATTTGAATTCCAGAGTTCCGGCCAAGATGGAGGCATAGACAGACACGATGCATCTCTCTCCACAACTAAGAAGGAATACAACTACCTCAAAACTAGAAACAACAAGTTTCAGAAAATCAAAGTGCATGGAAGTCCAGCAAACAAAGATATAAAGAAGAAATACTCATCCAGACAGGTAGGAGGGGTAGAGCTGGGGCAGAGAGGATGCGGTGTGGTGGTGGCAGCAGCTGTGGTGACAGCAGCAGCGGCGGTAGTGGCAGGCCAGTGGAAAGATCAGTCACACATTTTAAAAAGTTAGGAGGGACACCTGGGGAGCATTCCCAGCTCCTCGCTGGACCTCGCAGCTCACGGTCCCAGCACAGCGGAAAATCAAGCCCCATTGCTTCTGACTGTGCAGAACAGTGGGAGTTGGGGTGGAGAAAGTAACTGCCAGGCTCTCAGCAGAGTCTGCTTGTTGAAAGTGCCCCCATGATTCTAGAACGTCCACAGACCCACCTACTCTGGGCACTCTGGGAACGATGGCCAGGGCAGCAGCTAGAGGGGCGCCAGTCCGGTGAGGAAGTGGGAGAGGTGCCTGGAAAAGGGGCGAGTGCTGGGAGGTGGCATTGCTCCCTCTTGGACCCCTCCCCCACATACAGCACCACAACGTGGTGGAACAGGTCGCCCTGTACTGATGAATCCCTAAGGCTCTGCCCCTTACAACATAACAGGAGCGACAGCTCTACCGGGGACGCAGAGGCAAACAAACACAGGAGCCTGGCAGAATGAGGAGACAGAGAAGTATGGCCCAAAAGGGGGAATGCATCAAGGTTCCAGGGGGGAGAACTAAATGACAAGGAGATAGACAACCTAACAGATGAGGAGATAGACAACCTAACAGATACAGAATTCAAAACATGGTGATAAAGATGCTCACAGGCTTGACAGATATGCTGGAGTATGGCAAACGCATAAGAGAAGTGAAGGCTATGCTAAGTGAAACGAAGGAAAATCTATGGTGAAGGTATAGGAACCAATGGTGAAGGTAAGGAAACGGGGTTCAAATCAATGATTTTGAACATAAGGAAGAAAAACACAGTCAACCAGTGCAGAATGAGGAAGCAAGAATTGAAAAAAATGAGGAGAACTTCCCAAATTTTGCAAAGGAGATGGACATATAGGTCCAGGAAGCACAGAGGGTCCCGGGTGAGCTGGACCCAGAGGGGACCACACCAGGACATATCGCGACTGAGATGCCAAAGGTGAAAGATAAAGAGAGTCCTGGGGGCAAGAGAGAGGTGGAGAGTTGCCTACAGGGGGTGCCTATAGGCTTATCAGCTGATTTCTCAGAGGACACTTTGCAGGCAGGAAGGGACTGGCAAGCAGTATTCAATGTGATGAAAGGCAACCTGCAACCAGGATTACACTATCCAGCAAGGCTATCACTTGGAATGGAAGGGTAGATGAAGTGCTTCCCAGACAAGGTGAAGCTGAAGGAGTTCATCATTACCAAGCCATTATTGTAAGAAATGTCAAAGGGACTTACTTAAGAAAAAGAAGATCAAAAACTATGAACACTAAAATGACAACTCACAACTACCAACAACTGAACCTAAACAATAAAAACAAAATCCAACTAAGTAAACCAGAATAGGAACAGAATCATAGGAATGGGGCTCATTTGGAGTGTTATCAGCTGGTTAAAGGGAAGGGGGAGAAATGAGGATATGGTGCAGGAATCAAGAAGCATAATCGGTTGGTACAAAATAGACAGGGAGATGTTAAGAATAATATAGGAAAGGGTGAAGCCTAGGAACTTATATGCATGACCCACGGACATGAATTAAGGAGGTGGGATTGCTGGAGGGAAGGGGTGTACTGGGCAGAGGGGAGCTAAGGGGAAAAAAATTAGAACTATTGTAACAACATAATCAATAAAATATACTTTTAAAAAAAGTTTAACACGTGCTACAACATGGATAAAACTTAAAGACATTATGCTAAATGAAAAAGCCTGTCACAAAAGACAAACATTATATGACTCCTCTAATATAAGGAATAAGAAAGAGTAGTCAAATTCATAGCTAGGCTTTTGGTGAAGGGGGAAATAAAGAGTGTTTAATAATACAAAGTTTCCATTTGGGAAGATGCAAAAGTTCAGGAGATAGATGATGGTGATGGCTGTACAACTAAATGCCACAAAACTACACACTTAAAAATTGTTAAAGTATTAAGTTCAAGTTATGTATATTTTACCACACTTAAAATTATCAACTTCACCCATTTTGGACTTTACACCATGGCTTTTGTGGATTAGAAGAGTCCTATTTGGCCACAATTCAACCATGATAATGAATGTCTCCTGTTTGCTAGACTGGTAATTTCTATGCATAGAATTACAGAGACATTTATGACAAAAATAAATGTGTGAGACTGTTTTAGCTTAGATGAAATTTAAAAATCATTGGTTTTAGCAAGGCAGAATTTAAGTTATTTATTTATTTAATTTTTTTTGGCCTGCCTATCCAGTTGAACATTGGCTGGATAAGGAGTAAAACCTGTAAATCTTGTAACCAGCAGCCAGATCTGAAATAGGCAGGTAAAAAAAATTTTCTACCCAGGTTTCTCAAACACTTCTGAGTCTTCTCCTTCTCCCCTCACAATCATAAACAACAATGGCAATGAAGATGGCTTCCCAGGTCCTCCTCAGCATATCAGAAGCAGTGGGTTGTACTGAGGAAGGCCAGAGACATACAGTCAAACTGCATATCTATTATACAGTATCTTCAAAGTTTAATATTTAAAAAAAAAAGAAAAAAATATATATATATCACAAAGCTACAACCACAAAATGCTGAACAACAACATTAAAAGCATATTAAAGTTAAAAAAAAAAAAAAAAGAGATGCAGGGTGAATTCCATTTAGGTTAGGCAAGAATTGACAAAGGTAAAAATAAAAAAGCTGAAAGGAAGATACACAATTGTCCTATTAATTTTTTATATAGGAAACCTGTTTTGAAGAATGTCTGAACCAAGAAACTACTATAAAAGAATCATAGTAGCAGCAATAACAAAAACCAACAATCTTGTATCCACCAGGTCTACTTTCCACAATCTAGACATCATCCTACCTTTCATCTTACCATAATTATAAATATTATAATTAGTCCATAAGGCTCTTGCCTTTATATAGAATAAAAGTGTATGCCATTCCTGTTACCAGATAGATACAATGTAATACCAAGCATTTACATTTAGTAAGTCCATCCAAATAATACTCTTACTGGAATAATGTTTTGGAATGATCACATACCATACATGTTTTTCTACTCATCTATTGTTTCCTGATTGGTTGCTTAACTGTGATCTCCTATTCTCATTGGGAGAACTACATGTAATAGTTCTCTATTACAGCTAAGAACTTATATGCTTTATGTGCCTCAAAGTCAAAACTCCTTTTGGAAATGAGCTTAAGGGAGGGAAGGAAGGAAGACTTCCAGGGACCATTTCAGAAATAAGGGTAATAATTTTCACAATCATTGGGAGGGGGGTGTCCACTGGCATTTTATGGGTGGGTGGGGCAGATATCAGACATTCATCAATGCATTGTAAGGTCACGACAATGAAAATATGTCCTCATGTTGGTGAAAATCTTTAGAATAATATGAGTCCTCTAATTAAATATAAACATAAAATATTTTGTATGAATTTATCAACTTTTCAGGAATGCAACTACCACATAAATTGAAGACATACTTGGTTCTGTCACAACTTTATAGTTGTTCACTGTTTCAGAAAATTACATCGCCAATGGAAATGTCACTAATATACTACATGTTCAGCAGTATGCATTAATAGCTGTGCATTCACATGATTATAGCAACCTATTTATTATGTCTAGTGTAATTTATATACTGAAATAAATATTTAATACAAGTGTATTTATTTTTCCTTCACATAATTTGAATTTTAATGTTGACTTTTTTAAAATGTCACACATATTTTTATTTTAGAAAAAGAAACGTTATTACAGAGAAGAACACAAACCTAGAGCAACAAGAAGCTCTAAAACAAGGAGGCTCAAGAGGTCCTGAGGAGAATCCCTGAGATCAGAGCAAGATCACTCGCCATCCAGGGAAAATTAGGGGCCCATTAAAAGAATGCTTTTTGGCTTCTTTCATGGAATGGGGTAGATGGTGCACTGATTCTGCATAAGAAATGTACTTTGGGGAGGGGGGAGAAGAGGACTGTTCAGAAGAAGGTGAAGGGACATATGTGAAGGAGCCATGGACAAGGACAATGTGGTGGGGACTGACTAGGGAAGTGGGGGGCAAAGGGGAAAATAATTGGAACTGTAGAACATTAAAAAAAGAAGAAGAAGAAGAGAAGAAGATATTCTTTTCTATTTGTTTGGGCATAAAGTCCAAATGACTTGATTTTGCTAATATTGATAACTGACCTGTAAATTTTTCAATATATTAAGTTTCACCTCATAGAGCATAATGGTGACAGTGTCCTTAAACTTAGGTAGTTATAAAAGGACTAATTTCTTATCAGTGCCCAAAACTTCTAGTGTCACAGAGAGAACTTCACATGTCTATAAAAAAACCAACAATCCAATCAACTACAGTGCTTTTTTAGAATAATATCACTTTCAAAAACTGAGGTAAAATTGGCATGTATACATATTTTAGATTAGAGACTACCAAATGACAAATGGACCGTGACTCTGAAATTATCAAAATTTGACCTTATATATTACATAAAAAGGGGAAATGACTACAAGAGAAAGTCATCAATCGAACCTCTCACAAAAAGTTTTAGGCATTGATAATGTTGATTTTAAAAACAAGTTATTTGTCCACTGTGGTGATTTACACAATGAAATACTATGCAGCAGTAAAAAAAGGAACTCTTACCTTTTGTGAGAGCATGGATGGACCCATTATGCTAAGCAAAATAAGTCAGTCAATGAAAGACAAATACCATATGTTCTCACTTATATGTGGAATCTAATGAAAAAAATAAACTAATGAGCAAAATACAATCAGAAGCATAGAAAAACAGAACAGACTGACAGCTGTAAGAGAACAAGGCAGAGGTGGGGACTGGCTGAAAGAAGGTGAAGGGATTAGTCAAAGAACATATATGCATCACCCATGGACATGGACAAAGGTCCATGGGGATTGCAGGATGGAGTGGGGGACAGGCTGAATGGAGGAAGACAAAGCAGAAAAAATTGGGAAAATGTAATAGCATAAACAATAAAATATAATTTAAATTAAAAAATAAGTAAAGTAAAACAAGTTATTTGTATCAGCAGGTAAATGTTTAAATTTTATTTCACGATAAAAAGGAAGGGGCATTTATTGGTTAGAAACAGGGGAAACTGGGACTGGAGGGATGAAAAGCAACAATGTACTTGGATGGCCAAATGTAAGTTCAATTACAAGTATTCACTGTCTTGGGTCTATAACAGAATCACTCACATTAGAAGCTGCTGCTTAGAGACTTTCAGTCAAGATGGAGGCATAGGTAGACATGCTTCAGCTCCTTGGCAACCATAGAAAGAATTATAACCAGATCTCAAAACAAATTAACACCCAGAACCATCAGAAAACTGAGCTGTATGGAAGTCGACAACCAAGAATTTAAAGACACATTCATCCAGATGGGTGGGAGAGGCAGAGTCTCGTGGAGATGGGTGGAGAGGCGGTATGGTTAGTAAAGGGAGCAGTGGCAGGGGAACGGATATCTTAGGAGAGAGCCATCCCACCTCCAGGCCAGATTCCACAGTCCAGGGTCCCAGCACCAGGAAGACAGATCCCTGTTACCTCTGGCTGTAAAAACCAGTTGGGGTTGAGGCAGAGAAAGAAACTGCCGGATTTTCACCGCTTAAAAAGCCAGTACAGACTTAGAAAGACTGCAAACCCACCCACTCTGAGATTCATCACTTGGCAGGAGCTGAAGACAGCCAGTCCCACATGCGAAGCGGATGAAGTGACTAGAAACGAGGCAAGTGCTGGGCAGACCACCAGAAGCCAGGTGGTGGCACTGTCCCCTCTCCGAGCCGTCACAAATACAGCCACAAAGCGGTGAAGCGGCTTGCCCCCTGCTACCCCACACAATTTACAGGTGCCTTTTACACACAGGCCATGCTATTAAGACAGGGAGTAAAAGCAGCTCTACCTCATACACAGAAACAAACATAGGGAGTCTGCTAAATTCAGTAGACAAAGAAATATGGCCCAAATGAAAGATGAGAGCAAAACTCCAGAAAAAGAACTAAGCAAAACTCAAGACAGTCAACCTATCAGATGCAGAGTTCAAAACACTGGTGATCGGGATACTCAAGAACTCCTTGAGTACAGCAAGAAAATAAAGGAAGAAATGAAAGTTACACTAAGTGAAATAAAGAATAATCCAGCCCTGGCTGGTGTGGCTCAGTGGACTGACTGCCACCCTGTGAACTGACAGGTTCCAGTTCAATTCCCAGTCAGGGCACATGCCTGGGTTGTGGGTTGGTCCCGGCTGGGAGCATGTGAGAGGCAACCAACTGATGTATCTCTTGCACACTGATGTTTCTCTCCTTCTCTCTAAAAATGAATAAATAAAATCTTTAAAAAAAAAAAAAGGAGAATACACAGGTAACAGAGAAGGAAAGGAAACCAGGATTCAAACTAACAATTTGGAACATAAGGAAGAGATAAACATTCAACCAGAACAAAAAGAAGAAAAGAATTCAAAAAAATGAGGATAGTTCCATTTTATAGGCCTAGGAACCTTTGGGGCATCTGCCAACATCCAAATCTTAAGGATGCCAAAAGGAGAAGAGAAAGAGCAAGAAATTCAAAACATATCTGAAAAAGTAATAAAGGAAAACTTCCCTAATTTGATGAAGGAAATAGACATACAAGTCCAGGAAGCACAGAGTCCCAAGCACACTGGACCTGAAGAGGACCACACCAAGATACATCATAATTAAAATGCCAAAGGTTCAAGATAAAGACAGAATCTTAAAAGCAGCAAGAGAAAAGCAGAGAGTTACCTACAAAGGAGTTCCCATAACACTGTCAGCTGATTTCTCAAAAGAAACTTTGCAGGCAAGAAGGGATTGGCAATAAGTATTCAAAATGATTAAAAGCAACGACCTACAACCAAGATTACTCTATCCAGAATTATTCACACAGAATGGCTACTGTTGTGTTGGCGGTTGTTATTTTTTAAATTTAATAACCTAACAGAAAAAGGAGATCAGTGCCCCTCACTAAACAGTCAGATGTTGCATGTTTTAAAAATCCTAGTGGCACACTGGTTGAAAATTGCAGGTCTAGGAGATCATAAACTGTAACGATTCTTAAAAGCATCTCTGATTATTTAAGAATTTGAACTTTCACTGTCTCATAATAAATTCCTAAGTTTCTTTTTTTAGTTCTGCAAATATATATTGGAAAAAAAGCTGATCAACACTGACAGGTAAGCACTGTATCAATTCCCTTCCAACAAAATCTGAGGATCAACTGCATCTGTAAGTTGAGATGTTAAGTTCCTTCACATCATCTAAATTTCAATAGAAAAACATAAAGTTAGGGAACTACTCCCCAGTCTTTCAGTAGTAAGAATCAAGAACCCCCTCACACCTTTGTTAGAGTTTTTCAGAACTTCTATATTAAAACAGCATAGTGGAGAACTCAGGTAAGCAGGAATATCTATGTTCCCTCCTAGTTCAGAAGATATGAGGGTGACAGAACAATTTCCTAGGTAAAGTGATTAAGTCTTGAATTCGAGCTTTATCTGTCAATTGCACTCATTGCGAAGGACGCTTCAAAGTGAAATCTCAGAATACCAATAGCAAAACAAGTATTAATAAAAATGGACTCAATACTAGGCACTTTATCGAATTTAAGTAAAAATATTTGACATTCTGAAATATCAAAGCACTTAATATGTCATGTTACATTATCCTATAATTTAATTTTTTAAAAATTCAATTTATAAATACCAGTAAGCACTGACTATATGCTAGGTAATATGCTTGAAACTGTGGAAATACCAAAATGAGAAGTCAGGGCCCCTGTCTGAATAAAGCCTCATTTAAAAAAAATATGGCCTCTTAATAAGTACAAAATGAAACTAAATATCAGGTAAAATGAGTTAAGTTTTGACGGAAATAAATCATTAGATGACTCACTTTTTTCCCACAGATAATTATCCAACACATTCTTCTGAATAAAGAGTTGAGGTATGGCATAATTTCACTACTGTACATATGTAATAAAAAGTATACAAAAAAAAAAAAAAGAAAGAAATAGGCAATTACCCTATCTCTGTTAAGCATTTCGAATTTCTATTTCATCACAAACTTTCAAATTCTAAAATAATTTGGCGGCTCCTAAGGTTCAAGATGAAAAAATAATAATAATTTAAACTTTCAAAAACTTTGCCATGCAGCTCAAAATCAACTTAAATGTATTGCATTTTACACTGGATAACATTTTCAGAGGCAATATACATTGGGGTACAAGCAAGGCCTAATTTCTTCTGTTACCTAAAATATTATGTCAGTTTGAGAATGGCCAAAGGACTCTTAATCACCTTTCTCCTTTTCCTTCACATACCTGTCACCCCCAACTCCAGAGTACCATTGCTGCCTAGAAATTTCTTCCCCTAACCCATTCTCTAGTCTCGTCTCACCCTTGAGCAGATTTAAGATGGCAGGATTGGGAAAAAAAGATACAAATAGGGAAAACTGCTGCAACTGCTAAGCTCCCTGAAAAAACTCTGGATTCAAGTTCTGCCCAAGGCAGTAAGTACTAACTGACCTTAGAAAAAGCCCATACTTTGAACTCTTCCTTTACTTCACAAAAGCAAAGATGAATAAAATATTTTTTTCCCTTCAATTAAGATGACTTAACTAGCTTCAGATAATAATTTCTGTAACTAGGGAAGAGCCTTTGTGACTGTGGGTCTGAAAATAGGCGGTCTGAAGTTCAACTGCTATGGCATAAGAAGAATTAACAGCACCCAATTCCTCACAAAGTTAAAAACAGTATTACCATTTAACCCAGTAATTCTACTCCTTAAATATATACCCAAGATAAATGAAAATAAACATCTACACAAAAACTTGCTCAGAATAGTCAAAAGTGTTATTTGTAATAGTCAAAAGGTGGAAACAAATTAAATATTCATTAATTGATAAACGAATAAGCAAAATGTGGTATATCCACACAATGGAATATTATCTGGCAATAAAAACAGAACCACTGATACATGCTATAACATGGTGAACCTTGAAAACATGCCAGGTGAAAGAAGAAAGTCACAAAATATCACATATTGTATGATGCTATTTACAGGAAATGTCCAGAGGGAAAAGAAAGATTAGTGACAGGGGGCCAGAGTTCGGAGGAATGGAGAGTGGGTAGAAAGCCTCTTTCGGAGGATATAAAATGTTCTAAAATTAAGAGTGCTGCACAACTCTATGTATATACTAAAAAAACTGAACTGTATACCTTACATGGGTAAATGGTATGATATGTGGATTATATTTCAATAAAACTATTAAAAGAAAGAACTAAAGTATTATATAACAGTAATGTGAAGTTGAGAGGAAATATTGGCCTTAAAATCTTCTAGATCTTTTTATTCTTTATAGGTGAATAGAGATAACTCAATATATAGGCATAGCTGGAAAATAAAGGATGAAAATACAATTCACATCTTCTACATCATCAAAGGGGAAAATATGAATAGAAGAAACTTAACAAATTCAATGAAAAATCCTACATCTGCCACAGAATGAAACAAACTGATTGTAAATAGCATATGGGAAAGTAAAGATCCAAAGCAATTCTGGGGGTGGGAGGAATTAGGGGTTCTGGCCAGCCCGTTATCATCACAAAAATACTACAATTAAGACAGTGTATTATTGGTGCACCAACAGATCAATGATGAGTGAAGCAGAACAGAGAACCCAGAAAGAAGACAAGATCTGTGACAGAGAATGCTGGTTTATGTATGACACAGAAGGCAAATAACACAGATTAGTGGTGAAAGATGGCTCATTCAATAAACAGCATTGAGAAAAATAACTTTTCATATTGAAGAAAATAAATTACCTACTTTACTCCACATACAAAAATCAATTTCAAATATATTAAGGACCTAAATGTTGAAAAACTAAATTTCAAGACAATTTGCAGAAAACATTAAAAAAACAGCTTTAGGATCCTGGCATAGCAATTTTTAAATAAGTAATAAAAAGCAGAAATCATGTGCCTAATAAATTTACCTACAAATAAATTTTAAATTTCTGTATCAAAAAAAAGACACTACCAACAAAGTTAAATACAAGGAACAGACTGGAAGAAGATTTTTGCAACATATTCAACAAGCAGTATCCAGACTACAGAAGGAACTAATAAGGAAAAGACAAACTACCCAAGAGAAAAATGGATAATCTATTCATATGAATGAAAAACAGGACACCTGAATCTCACTGGCAATCAGAAAAATGCAAATCAGAAAAAAAATGAGATACAAATCACACTCATCAGATTAGTAAATTTTTTGAAGTCTGACAGTACAAAGTGTTGACCAAGATGTAGAGAAAGAGGAACTCTCATGTTTTGGAAAACAATTTGGCAATATCTAGTAACAGCTATAATGTGTATACCCCATGACCCAGCAATTCCACTTCTAAGTATTTAAATTAAAAAAAAAAAATCATAAACATAAATAAGAACAGTCACTGCAACACTTTTTGTAATAGGAAAAAATTAACAACAATGCAAATATCTATTAAAGAAGAGACTCCTAGATGACTGGCTAGAACAGGGGTTCGTTTTGGTTATTCCAGAGCCTAGCATCATGCTATCACAGAATAGGTGCTTAGAAAATGTTTGAGTGAATGAATGAATAAATAAATAAATGAGAAAGAAATGGAGTTAGCTAAAAGTGGATGCAGAGTTGAGAAACAGCTTTTGTTATATGGAGAACTAAAACAAATAGACCGAATCACTGCCTTCATGGGATAAATGAGATAAATAAGGAAATTGTTGAATATATTAAAATAAGTACTAAGAGAAATAAAAAGCAGGGAAGGGGTCTAGAAAAGTCTTCAGGAGGGTTACAATTTTATACTGAATGTCCAGAAAAAGCCTCACCTATAACAACTGAATAAAGACATGAAGAGGAGTAAAAGAGCCAGCAGTTAACTGCAGGAAGAACACTCCAGGCAGAAGTTAATAGCCAGGGCCAAGATCCTGAGACTTAAGTAAGTACTGCAGGCCTGACACTTCTGATGAATTACAAGAGAGCCAGTGGGGATAAAGCAAAGTGAGTGAAGAGTGACAGGAAATGAGAAGTGGTTTGGAGACCAAATAGACACTTTGGTTTTTACTCTGAGCAAGAAGGCAAGTCCTTAGAAGGTTGTAAACACAGGAATTCCATGACCTAACTTGTGTTTTAATAAGATCACTCTGGCTGCTATGTTGAAAACAGGTTACAGGGATAGAAGGGACATTTAATGACAATAATGGCAATCATAAGATTCTTTAAGGATCTGGTCAAGCTCCAAACTTCAGTGCTGCTGGGACACTTGGAATTCCTCTAATGCTTGATCCTCCCTAATCAAATGAAAAACTGGGTATCTAAGAATATATGTCTGAACAACATAAGAGATAAAAGAAGCAAATATTCAAAGATCTAGGTTCTTAAATATTAATCCCTGAGGGTAAAACTTTTTAGCCGTATCAAGTTAACCATCACAGGTCTGTGGTTCCCTTTCCTACTCTTTATTCCTTCAGAGAAAGGCAAACAGAAAGGCACAGAATGCTGGTACTTCCAAATTGATGCTGAAATAAATCTGACACTCATTCATTTATTCAACCAACATTTGGCATGTAAGTATTTACAATGGGCCAACTGCTGTCCTGAGAGCATGAAATAGAAAAATAAGATATGGCCCTTGCCCTTAGATACTTAGTCTAGCCTAGTGAGTGAGATATTTAGACTTATGTGTCATACAGAAACATCAGCACCAGCAGAAATATATAATATGAACCAGAAATGTAAGCTGTATTTGTAATTTTAAAATGTCTACTAATTGCATTTTTAAAAGTAAAAAGAAATAGGTAAAATTAATTGTAATATTTTACTTTATCCAATATGTCCAAAATATCAGTTTAACATGTAACTAATACAAAAAAATTGAGATTGTTTATTTTTCCATACCGGTTTTGAAATCCTGTGTGTCGTTTATACTTAAGAATATCTCATTTCAAACTGGCCACACTTCAAGTGTATTAAGACAGCACAGTTATTCAGGACAGACCTAGTTTTTAGAAACTGAAAAGAATCTGATATTTTCAGGTATAGGACAAAATAAAATAGTAGAGAGGTCTGAACGTGTTCACAGGTTAAAGGATAAGAGTTAAGAGAGTAAACATACTAGTACAGATACTTGATGAAGACTGCGGAGAACAGGATTAGTAGCCCAAGTGGTTAGTTATATAAAAAAAGGACTGTCACACCTTCCTTTGTGACAGGCAGAAGGGGAAGAATTCAGTACAATTATAAACATGTTCTGTAAGTCTAAGTGGTGAGAGAACAGAAAAGTGAGACAATTTAGATTAAGAACGTCCCATTTTTCTCAGTGAATCAGAAAACAATCTTACCAGCCCTTCCACCACTGCCAATAAAATATGAAGAGACTACATTTATGGAAAAATTTAAGAAATGGTATCTTACTACAACACTAAGTTGTATATATTTTTTAATTACAGCAATTTTCTAGCTTTCTTCTGGATTGGTCAATCTTGAATTTTGTCACTATCTTTGAACACAGAAGCAATACCACAAGATTCATTCTTTCTTTCTTCACCTATACATTTATTCAGCAAACATGTACCCAATGTCTACTCTATGTCAAATAGTGTGTGAGACACTGAGCATAAAAAGATGAATAAGGCCCTCACTGACCTACATTTAGATCCTCAATATTTAGTATATTATAATTCTGCACATAGGAAGTGCTTTAAGACAGCATTACATTGCCCTATAAATATTACATAACAACTAAAATATGCATTGGGAAAGACTTTCCTGTAAAAGTCTAAAGTAGTGCAGTCCAGTAGGATTTTCTGTGATAATGAAAATGTTCTACTCTGAGAGGCCCAATATGGTATAGCTAATAGTCACATGAAATTTTAAATTAATTAATTAGAATTTTAATTTTAATAGCAGATATGGTTAATAACTACCATACAAAACTAAATATTAGAATACAGTGGGTAGCTAGTGGCATTTTCACTAATATAATGACGGTGCTATTATCTGAGTTACCCTGGCTGGTTTGGCTCAGTGGATTGAGCGTCGGCCTGCGAGCTAAGTGTCGCTGGTTCGATCTTCCAGTCAGGGCACATCAGAGAAGGAAAACTCTGACTCCAAAAAACCTCCGCTGCCTTGCGGCATACCTCTTCAGGGGAAAGGCTAAGGGAGTAAACCCTGACAGAAAATCCGGAGCCGGAGTCCCTAAGGCGGTTTGACATTGCAGTCAACACCGGCAACTCCTGCGGCGCACCTGAAGCCAAGCTGTATTGACTCTGTCTTTCCCTTGGACCCTTCAGCTGCGAAGAGAGGGGGGGTCTGCTGCATGGGCAACAGCAGACCCTCCATATCACCCTGCCCAGGCTCTGTAGCTTCAGCTTCACTGGAGAGGACACTCCAGCGTCATCGCAAGATGTCGATTCAACACGGGAGGAGACAGATACCGTGTCACTCCCGAGTCGGACTGCACAGCCATTCTTGGCGGTGCAGATAGACTCTTAAGAAGCTACACCATCGTCTCTCGAGACGGACGGCTGCCGACGACGACAATAACTTCAGCATTGTGGGCCAAAAAAGAAAGAACTAAAGAGAAAGAAAGGATGTTCTAATCTTTTCTTTCCACTCTACTTCCCCATGGGAAAACCTCCTGATTTTCCTCATTGAGTCTAGTTAGTGAAAACACTTTGTGGAGATAAGAAGTCAAACATTTTCTGTAATTAGGAAGAAATCACTAGGGTATATCAGTTATTTCTGTAATAAAATGACTATAAATTTTTCTTGGCCACACAGCATAAGCTGCTGAAAAATCAGGATTCATATAATGAATAAAGTATGTTTAGAGCTCCAAAAACTTATCCTTGTGATTTGCACATTAATTTTCCCAATTCTGTCCCACTTATCACAATTTTTTAATGAACCTCTTGCTAAGACATGGATGACTCAATCCATCGACCAAATGGAAGTAAAATCTTAGACTCTGAGTAATTCCTAGTGTTGTAACTAGAATAGCTGCTTATGTCTGGGAGGGTAAAATATACTTTCATTACTCTGCGTATCCACTATCCCTACTGTATAATTTAAGTGACTGTACAAAGTTAATCAGAGGCACAAAGTCCTACATTGGCACAGGTCTAACTACATACATAGAAGATCTGATAACTTAAAAATAAAACCAGTGAGGTGAGCAGTTAAATGCCAGAGATAGCATTTTCTATGCACAGCAACTTGTTCAACTTGTTAACCACCCTGTAAGGCAGCTGTCTTATAAATTAACCATACAGCTTCCCCACCCTTCCTTTCAGTTGCACTCATTTGAAGCCATTTTAAAAAACATCACCAGATTGTCTGTCTTGAAGATGAATGCGTTATACGAGCAGAATTTAATTCAGGTTAACAAAAATACACAACACTGAGAAGTGGTGTCGTAATCTACTAGGAAAGCTTTTAAGAGAACCACTTTAAAATGATCTTCCTACCAGATAAAAAACACTATGAGGTAAACAAGCCTTCTATGTATGAATACTGGCAAATCAAAAGCAGGAGATCAGACCTGTAATAACTAACTTCAAGTCAAATTACTGTGCTATGGCTTACTGCAAAAAGTCAGTCTTATCACAATATGGAATTATGATACCATTAGCTTGGGATATCTGATTTCACAATTAGCTGAAAACAGAAAGCCAACATTTGTTTGAGGGAGTGGCAGGCAGTTCTGGTTTTATTTATAAGATTTTTTTTTTTTTTTTTAGAATAATGCCCACTGCAAGATGAATTAACAGAAGGCTATCCCCGAAAACAGCATACTTCTGTCTCAGCATCAAAATGCTGTCTAGAGCAGGGGAAAAGTGTTGTATCAATGCTTTAGTCTCACAAAAATCGCTTTTGCTTCACTGACTTGATGAATCAATGAAACCACTTAGTTGTAGAAAAATGTAACTACTGAGATTAGGAAATTAAGCAGTAACCAGTAACAGACCTCATTATCGAGACAGCATGAGGAGCAGTTTTTGTCCTAATTTGTTGCTGCTGACTCCGTGTTGTAGTTAAATAGGAAAGATTTTTTTCTCTCTGAATTAATTCTCGGAAAGGTGGCGCTTTTGTTAATGTCTTAACTCGCCCTCTTCTAGGATTCTCACCCCCACCTCCGCCCAGACGCATCCCATCAGTTCCGAACCTGTATCGCTCAAACGGCCTTTGGGGAAAAAAAGTAACGTCCACAATCTAAAAGTTTTACTTAGGGTGCGGTGAGGACAAGGTAGGAACACGCAGTCCCTGCGTAACTATCCTACTTATCTTTTTCCAAACTAAACAGGGTGTTGGAATATTTTCTGTCCCTCGCCCAGGCCTTGGGTAACACTTCTTCTGTTGTGAGACTGGGAACCCTCCTTCCTGATAATCACGCCACACTGAATCGTGACAGTAGCTTCAAACAGTGACGAGAGGAGACCTAAAGACAATCCCCTTCACTCAGACGTGTCCCAAATTGCTAGACGCAGCAAACGCTAGCCTCTTTTCTTTTCCTTTTTCCGTTTCCTCGCCCAGTGTACTCAAGAGTGGGGACGACGCTTCTCGTTGCGAGAGGAACCGAGATACCCAGAAACGCCGGCAAGAAGCCGCCGCCTCCCGCCGCCAGCCTCGGCGCCCCGGGCTTGGAGGCGAGACGCGCGCCAGCGCTGCGCCAGGCTTCGCCGGATCTGGCTCCGGCCCCCGCCTCGGCTGCGGCCTAGCCCGACGCCCTTCCCCGGCCTCGCGGCTCCGTGCCGCCGGCCCTTCCCCGCCACCAGTGCCTGAGAGGCTGCTCGGAGGCGACTGGGAGGTGGCAGAACGGAGGTACCTACCAGCTGCTGCCGGACCCAGCGCCACATTCCCCCGCCGTCGCCGTCCCGGTACCGCGGGGGCGAGGAGCTGCAGGTGGAGGCCGAGGACCCAGAGGGGAAAGCGCGAGAGCCTCTCTGGCCGAAGTCCCGCTCGCCGCTACTGCCGCCGCCACTTCAATCCCCGCACCGGGTCCCCATCTCGCCGCGCCGGCCCCGAGGTCTTAGAGGCGCTGCCCAAGCGCCACCCCCGTCCGGCACAGCTGCACCCGCCGCCTCGCTGCAGCCACCTTCATGATATCGACCGTTGTCACCCAAATCACCGCCACAACCCTACCCCCGCCCTGCCCGGCTCAACCTGGGCCCGCCCCCGGCGCCCAGCCCGGCCCGGCCCCGGACGTGACGACAGGGCCTGCCTGGACCCAAGGACCCGGCGTGCTCGGTCTCGGCCGTGTGGGCGGGGCCGGAGGCTGCAGTGGGACGGTGCGGGGCTCTCGCAGGCAGTTTCGACCCTCTTCTCCAACCCCCCTCATCTGAGCGGGAGGTTTAAGTCTCATCTGTATGTCAAGTCTGTGGAGTCGAGGGCTTCAGGCTCACTCCTCTATTTCTACCTCCTGTTGCAGGTCTGTTTCTGCCTCTGCTTCCTTTGGTTCCCCCACCCCCATCCCCACCCTAGTGCCTCAATACCCACAATCAACAGTCTCCAGCGGTCTCCACTTTTGTTAAAGCTTTAGCCTCAGCATTTAACGCAGCCCTCTTTAGCAAACGACTGAGTTTGGGCTGGGGTAATCTTGATCAATTACCTTTAAGTAATTTCGAAAGGTACTGCAGCTCCGCTGTGCCTAGTCCACTGTGGACCAGTGCTTCCGGAAAAATGGATGAGATACTGTGTTTCGCAGTGCTAAATTGAACAGGTTAGGGTGAAAATGCTTTCTGGAAAGGTAGTTCTTTACTGTTCACTGCCAAATTCTTGCAACCAAAAACACCCTAGAAATAGCAAGATAAGGGTCGATAAACAGAAGTAAGAGGACCATAAAAACAACTGAAACAAGACTTTGATTTGGAAAGCTGAAATGAAGTGCCAGGTCTCACTTTGTTCGAAAGCAGCCCCATGTACATCTTTAGTGTTATATATACGTACTTGTGCACAATAATTTTGCTGAATTAAAGCACACTTCATTCAACAGACAGGAGTTCGTGGTTTTTAAATTTTAAAAAACCTTTATAAAGTAAAATCAAATCTAAATGAGATGAGCATGACTAGACAAGTTATTTGTGTGTGTGTGTGTGTAGTCCAGAAAAGCCCATCCATTGTTCATATAATGAGAACGGTTTGCACCACATCAATGTAACTTGGCAGCCAAGGTGAGTGGACTGGAATGCACATACGTGAACAATGATAACTTCACTGTACTAGTCAGTGGGGGCAGTTGGCACCTCCACTGAATGAGCATGTGTACTACGTGGCTGTCACATTCAAAACGACTCTGTGAGTAGAGTGATGAATCTGCATCTTAATTTTGTGTTAAACTCGAACATTCTGTGGAAACAATTCGGATGATTCAGAAGGCCGCAGTTATGGGCAACTGGTGATTGACAGCTTCATCAGAGAATGTGCCTGCTCATGTATCACCTCTCGTGCAGTTTTTTTGGTAGATTTGGCACCCTGCAACTTCTGGCTTGTCCCAAAACTGAAACTACCTTTGAAAGGAAAAAGATTTCAGATCATGGATGAGATTCAGGAAAATACGATGGAGCAGCTGATGGCAGTTGGGAGAACTGTGTGAGGTTCTAGGGTGCCTACTTGAAGGGGTCTGAGATGTCATTGTCCTATGTACAATGTTTCTTGTATCTTCTTTGATAAACTCTCTTTCACGTTGTAACAGAACCCTTGGGCTGCTTCGATTGAAACAGAACCCACGGGCTGTGTAGTTAGGGGCCCAATTGCCTGCCGCCAGAATTATAGCTCTGAATACCAGAGTTTGGTGAAAAGAAAAAGAATTGTTTATTTACACATGGTTCTGCCTCCCCCTCCCAGACCTGGCCAGTCTTAGGAAAGTCAGAAACACCATTTCCCTACTTCCTAGGCACAGTTCAGCTTTACCAGTAGCTGCTAATCACTCAGTTCTGATTGGGGAGGTCCTTTCTGTGCTGTGGTGCCCTCCAGCTCTCAATGCAGGACCGCCTGGATTCTCAGCCTCCTTGTAAACTGCCTTCTTCCTGCAAACCGCATGGATCTCCTCTCCTTCTCAAAGCAGCGTGGCAAGAGCCTCTTCTTAAAGCAGCCTGGAGATCCCTTCTCCAAGCTAGATGGAGGGAGCCCACAAGAGCCAGAGAGTGAGGGCGTGAGGGCCAGAGAGAGCCTGAGAGAGAGAGCCTCCTAGAGCCAGAGCCAGCCCAAAATGTCCGCAGCTGCTTCTCTTCCTCCCTGCCTCCTCTCTCTCCCTGCGTCCTCTCACGCAGTGAGTGTTGCAAACAGTTCTGACCATTCACAGAACCCTACCTAGGCTCTGTCTGCTTCTTCCATACCAGCCCACAGTCCAAGATCCCTCCCATCTTCCTGAGTCTTAGAAGTAAAGGGGATCTTTGCAATAATGTTTCCAGCCACTAGCTCCAGGCATGCAAGGGCATCCTGAAAGCTGCTTCCTGTTCCCTATCTCCCAGCAGCAAACTCTGGGGTTTGTTATTGGACTCCCCTGTTTCTGTAACAACGTTACATGTCTGGATTCTTTCCGGACATGCAATCTATCTATATGTATGTATATATGTGTGTATATAAAATATATATATTCTTTTTATTTTAATAGACATTTCTTATTATGTAGTGGTTATCCAGTACCAAAAATAGAGCCTTTCCTTTGGGATATTTATGATCTATAAAACCAGTAGTGGAATTTTATGTTATAAATAATCCAATCACAAAAAATTAGCTAGATAATCTATTTTCAACCAGTGTGCCACAAGAATTTTTAAAACATGCAATACCTGACTAGTCAGGGGCACTGACCTCTTTTCCCTTAGATTGTCGAAGAAGAAAATGACAACAGCCAACAGCAATAGCCATCTGGTATAAATTAATCAATTATTCCTATTTTTTTATCAGCTTGACAAAAGATACATTTTTGGTTATACAGAACTTCAGTAATTAGTTTATGTGTGCCAGGAGATGAACAAGGTTGAAAATCGCTGAGCTAAATATTTAAAGAGAAAAAGTAATCTTACTTTTGTTTTTGTGACTGAAACTTGCTTTATGGACCTAAAAGGAAGATTGAGATACATTTACTTATTTGTTATAGTGATAAACCATTCATGGTGTCCCAGGCCCTGTCCTAAGTTCTGTACTTGCATTATCTAATTTAATCCCCCTCAAGCCTTTGAAGTTGATATTATTATTCCTGTTGTATAGATGTGGAAATAAAGGCTCAGGTTAAGTAAGTAACTTGGCAAAGCTGGGATTCAGATTCTGGGTGATCAGGCAACAAGGCTCATGTAAGTTCCTAAGATACACAAAGACACAAAAATATGACCATACCTACTTTTATTCATCTCCAAGTGGTCTGATTAAAATTAGGCCTGAAGAATTTTATTTATATGCCACTAAATTTTGTCAGGACAACATAAGAAATAGGGATCCAGAGAACACTTTGTGCATTATTATTTAATTGTCCCAAATTTCAAAAAGGATAAGTGGGAAGAGGAATTTATTCTAAATGTTATGGTGGAATATGGTAAGTGATCTCAAGATAACTGTAACGACAAAAATTGTAACTCATAAACTGTCAGGAACAGAATGAGAATTCAAAGCACTGTTTTGTTCTAAGCATTTTTCAACAACGTTCTACTCCTCATTAATTCAAGAAGCAAAAACTATTCTTATACTGTAAATTATAACCCTTTAGTGATGAACAAATCAACTTAGTGTGTCATTATGGGTATTTTACATCAGGATATATTGCACAATGTAAGTAATATGTATTCTTTTGTCACAATATAAAAAATTTCCTATTGATTGTGGTAGGAAATGTTTGAAAGCATTGATTTGGGAATACATAAGATTTAAAGCAGGCACCAGCTGTAAAAGAAAGGGAAAAAATGTATTTGGAGGCTGTGGTCATTCATTCCACAGCTATTTCTTAAATGTACTGAGCACCAAATGTATGCATAGTAACTGCCTTAAACTAAGAGACACAAATACAACTTTTGAGGTGAGCCCCTTTACTGTGAGTGGAGTTTTACAATCTAGTTGGAAAGAAGGTGCAGAGAGAAATTAGTCAAATAACAATCCAAGTCAGTATGGAATTAAGTCCTAAAGAACTATACTGGTAATAGTCACTAATTGCTGAAAACTGATGTGGGCAGCAGCAATTTGGGAGAGTTTAGAAGAAAGGAGCTGAAGGGGGATGCTTTCTCACAGGAAGACCTGCAGGAACAAAAACTTAAAGAGTGAAGAATGTTCAGGGTGTTTGAAGTACAGTTACTAATTTGGAATAATAAGAGGTAGGGCTGGGTTGAGTAAGGTGAGGTGTTGTATGGAGAGAGTTTCTGGCTAGTCACAAGAGTTTACAGAAAACAGGCAATCCTTGGAATTTTCTGAACAAGGAAATGACAGGATGAAATTAGAATGTTATCCCATAGACATTCTATGTGATGGTCGGAGAAAGAAGAAAGGTCAGATAGGAAATTATTGCTAGAGTGAAGCATTGAGTTCAGAAGTGCTGGACTGGCAGAGAGCCAGACGTAAAGCATGTTATAGGAAGTTGTGCTCTGATGATAGACAAGGAAACGGAAACTTAAATCATTCCAAGTGAGATTACAGACCTGAGAGAGTTAGTTTACCAGCATCACATAACAGTCACTGAATTAATGGTAAATATGGTTCTTTTTACTCAGACTTGTTAATATAATTCTGCGCTAGTTGTATTTGTGAGATGTGTTCGTTTCCAATGGGGGAAAACGTCTCTGGGTTTGGTATAATAGAGATTCTCAGGTGTAACAAAGACAAAACAAAGAGGAATATTTTTTTTAATCAGAGTATCTTGGACCATCAATGGAAAGCACAAACTATGAGCTTGTTAAAGTCAAGATTCCTGGCTTATTCATTATGGTACCCATAGTGTCTAAGAGGTAATCAATGAGTTAAATGAGTTAATAATTTAATGTTGATAACTGAATAGTTAGAGGGGAAATATCTATCTAGTTCAGGACTATCAGAGTGATTCAAAGCAAAGCACACAGATAGTTTCAGTAGATCCTCAGCTAAGCAATAAGACTAGGGTTAGCCTGATTGGAGGACACTGAGCCAATGTGCTGCCTTCATTATTTCTGTAGTGAGGGCACTAGAATCTGCTATATCTAATTTTTTTAAAGGGCAATTTTACACTTTCTCAAAATCATAAATCTAGTAGATTACAAGTTGTTTTACTTAAAAAAGTTTCCTTTGATTATCTTTCCAGAATTTCCAGACCAGATTGAAGGCAAAGAAAAAACAGACTTCAGGCAAGCTTTTCCAGTACTGACCAGGATTGTATATTTTATCACCTTGTGAAGAAATCCATTAGGAACAATATCGTATTCCATTTTTGCCACTTTTCTTGAAAGTTTCTCAAACAGTTATCAGTTGTAGACTAAGTTATATGAATGCAGTTTTAATTTTTGCCTATTTATGCTTATACAGAACTGAAACTCAAAAACACAGTGAGAGTTAGGATTCATAAAAACAATCTATTCCTTGGCAAGTCAATATATGTAAAACATAAATATGTTCTGCATCTTCCTTTTCCCTTATTTTTAAGTTGCCCTTTAATAACTTTAAACTACTTTTGCATGTGATAGATATAGCATTCTATCACTTCTCTTGTTAAAAAACAGAAAAATGAACTTGTATACTTTTTTGACTTAAGTTTTACATGTTATAAGAGAGGAGGAGCTTAAACAGAAAAGTAGCCTGTGATTGAAGCACTGACAGAAAGGTTTGTGGCCTCAGAGCAGCTGCGGCAAAACCAAAACTGCTATTAATGGTCTCTAACACAACTAACTTTGGGTTACTTCTCCTACATATAGGTCAAATTATTTAGCCATCTAGAGGCGTTAGTTTTGTAATGCTTTATCTTATGGACATCATGAGGAAGTTTTGTTGCTTGAGGTTAAATGTTTTCTGAGTGGTTTTTTTCTGATTAAAATGACTACATTAGGTTTTAGAGACTGTAAGAACGGAGTCTCTCAGAGAACCATCAAGATACAGCGAGCAGAAAAAAAGTTTATTGAGGGAATTAGCAAGCAGGGAGGAAGCAGTGCCGTGACTGACTCCATCTCTGGGCTCCTAGGGAAGGAGGGGGTTATTTTATAGGAGGAAGAAAAAAGGCACTATTGAATTTAGTCGTTTATCTTGCAGCTGGCTGATCAAGGCTGAACACGGTTTGGTTTGGCACATTCTGTGATCACGGGAAACTCCCAGACAGCTGCAGGTGGGTGGGGGGAGGGGGAGGGTATGGGAACTGAGGCTATCAGAGACAAAGTAAAATGAGGGTGCGAGGAGGGCCTGAAGAGAGGGTAGGGCAGTCATCGTTCAATGGTTATAGAGTTTCAGTTTCACAAGATGAACAGTTATGGAGAGATAGATGGTGGTGATGGTGGCATAACATTATGAATATATTGATATGTATATAGATAGATAGATATTTGGGGGGCGTTGTTTGTTTTAATCCACACCCAAGGGAATTTTTTTCATTGCTTTTGAGAGAGAGAGAAACATCGATTGGTTGCCCCCTGTACGAACCCAGGATGGGAACAGACCCATGACCTAGGTAGGTATTTGCTAACAGCTTTTTCATGACTTTTCTAAGCTTAACCATCAGGTGTGTTCAATGGCAAAATTTTGGCATTTGCCCTGTTATCTGTATCGGAAAGGATCCAAAATTGTTTTCTGAGGAAAATCTTGACTTAGTCCACGCATATTTCCCCAGTTCCCCTCTGTTTCCTTAACTTTTAAAATAAAATATTAATTTGATCCTCAATTCTGCTGAGTACTAAAGGAAATTAATATCCCAGAAATTGCCAACACAGTCAGGAGAAGTAATGTTAAAGGAGGATTTCCTAGAGACTATGCACTCTACCTAAACTTCAGATTAGAGAAAACTGATGAGAAATCTGTCTTTGAATAGTCTTCTTTTGGCCATTCCTATGATTACTTTTACTGAACTGTAGTTTAGGACCACATTTAGGATCACATGAACAACATCTGAAGTTTAGGGATGGTAGTGTTATCTCACTGAAGAAAATTGCACTTGAGGTATTCTATTGAACAAGACCTGGTTGTTGCAAGGTCGTTTTATTTACTTGCAGCAAGTAAAGGAGAAGGGACTTTTATATTCGAAGCTCTGTCTCCCCAAAGGAAGCCTCAGCCTTTGCTTATATGCATTATTTGGTCAATTACCTGTTGAATTCTACTTTTCAGTTGGCCATGTTTAGGTTGAGTTCCTGTCAAGCCCATCCTGTTTACAGCTGACCTGCACAATACTGTGCTACATTTTAACATTTAGCAAGAATAGCATTTAGGAAGCATAGCTCAGACTTGAGACCCTTGTCCTATCTAATAGTGAGAGAAGCAACCTCACAAAACCCATGACTTTTTTCTGTGGAGGTGTAGCTGAGAATGCCACTTACTCATCACACGGTTGTCTTAAGAAGCGCCTGCAGAAATTCATTACCACAAATGACTCTGCGTCCCTTGAGCAACTAGTTTGTTTTATAATCCTCTGAACATTTTGAATTGTGTAACTGACTGTGCTTCCTTCCATTGTGTGTTGGTAGTTTAAAAATTCAGAAGCTTACTGACAGCAGGTGCCCACACTCCAGTGTACATTTTGTGAAATACTTTTATCCTGACTTTTTATTTTGTCTACTCTTAGTTTATCTTTAGTTGTTTACCCCACTTCCTTAATATTTTTTATTGTATGTATCTTGTAAGCCATCTTCAATCTTTTTTTGAATAGAAGGAATAAAGGAAAGTACAAGACATACCCATTCATTATTATGCGTCATAAAGATTAGTTTTAAGATGACGTAACAATGAACCCCAAGTAATCTAATCTGAAGATTTTGTGATTTCCTTTACCTCTTCCACAATTACATATGTATTTTCACTACCTTACAGTGACTGTAAATGTTCATTTGAATGAGTAGGAGATTGACTGGAAGAAAACAAAACAATGAGTAAAGGCTGCAGCCAGACAAGGTGGAATGTGAAAGGAGGAAAAAATAATGAGCAAGAAGAAAACAAGCTGAGTCAAAGAGAGAAATCAAGAACTGTGTTCGTTAAGACAGCAAGAAGTAGAGTGGGTTGGAAGGTAAGTATTGAGAAATATTAGTTCAGAGAGACTTCTGTATGGGAAACAGAAAGAAAGGGGAGACTTGTTCAAGGGGTTAGCCGGAACATCTGGTTTTAGTAATAGCTTACAACTAAGGAAGGGTATGGGAGTTCCCCAGTAATAGCAGCAAGGGCATGTCAGACAGCAGGTGAGAGGTAGTGGGCAAAATCCTGGGCAATCCTGGATCACAGGCAAAAACCTTGCTTCTTCCTTCATGCTTAGGTTGGCTGAGAAGAAAGGCTCTGGGATGGACTGAAGACAGTGGCTGGGTTGGTGTGGGAGCAGGGGAGATAGGATGGTGGAGCAGAAACAGGATGTAACCAGGAGAAGCCACACTTCTCAGGGAGTCAGGTGAGAGGAAGATTTCAGTTGGAGAGAGTGAGATCTGGCAATGGATCTACAGGAACCCAGAGCAGGATAAATCCTTGGGTATCCCCAGCACTTAACCTATGGCCTGGCCTATTATATACGTTCATTTTTTTCATATAAATAAAGTTGGACCAAATTGAACTCTATATCCTTGTTATTGTGTTTGCCCACTTGCCTGTGGTTAGTGTCCCTACATGGCTCTCATGGCAAGAAGGCCTTTCCTTGTGCATATGTGACAGGATCTGAATGAATCTGCCTTTGGAAATGACTCCTTAACAGAGGAGAAGGAATAGATGAATTGGACCAAGACTCTGGTCTTAGCCACCTTTGGGTCATTTCACATGTTGCATGTACCCTCGGTTAGGAAATTCTTTTGATATCCTCTCCCTCCTTACTCAGCATATTATTTTTCATCTTTTAAGTCTCAGCTTAAATGTTACCATTCAGAGAAGGTTAGGTCCCCTTGCAGAGCTGCATTAAGACATTTATGAATGCTAAGCACCTAAAAGATTCTGCTGGCAGTTCCCCAACTCCTGGCCTAAATATGAATTCAAACACAAAATAAAAGTGAAACAAATGTTTACATTTTTTTTGAAATGACATACAACAAAATATATCATATCCTGAATAACTTCTTTCTGGATTTTCCTCTGATTCAAATTACTTATCTCCCTCTGCCTCTCTCTCACATACATGCTCTCCCCCTTCTCCCTTTTAGCTTCTGCTGGTATCCTAAGCAAGTGCTGAGGCAGCTGTCCAGGTAATTTGGCACTCTCCCTATTAAGCATTCCCATAGTGCCCAATATCTCTCTGAGTACTTTGCACACTGGTAGCCATGCAGTTGTTTGCTGCAATCTGTTTAATGTCTGTCTAACCCATGACACTGTATTCTTCTGTGGGGCAGGGATTCGGTTTGTGACATTCAAGGACTCCAGTATTTGTTTGGTTTACCAGCTACTCTGTAAAATGTGAACAACTTTCAAGTAACCAGTTAAGAAATCAGGGAATCTTCTAGAGTGGTAAATTGGACTTTTATGAATAAATAGGGGATAAAACAAGATGACGATTTGCTGGGTGAGGACAAATTAAATAACAGGTATATTCCAGCACAATGTTGATTTAATCAGAGACTAAATAGACTAATGTTGCTAATCTGGAGAAAGAAATTGATTTCCTCAATTATTTAATTTATTAATTTTTGATTTAATATTATCAATATCAGGGGTGAGCAAATAAAGCCTGCTTTTTAGTTCCTCTTTATTTACCTGGCTCAAATTTCTGTTGATTAAATGTTAGGCCAAGAGTAAAAGCATGCTTAATTAAATTAAATTTGACTACTTATAGAAAGATGCGGTTTCACCGTGATGCAATAATTACACTATTAAACACTATACATTCTTGTAACTAATCCAGAGTTTTTCTTCATAACAAATTTAATTACTAATAAGTGGAGAGATCTCCTCAATATGGTGCTCAGAGAAAATAATTGTAGAGTAAAAGACGTCTTTTATGAATATACAGTGCTGGAGGGCTCAAAGATTGTGTTATTTCTTTGTATTTCTCCAACAATATCATCTCTGTGGGGAATAGATCTTCAACACCTTGCTCTTACCTATCTTTCTTCTCCATATCCCCAGTTGGTTTCAGCTCTCTTCTCTGTGAGCAATTGTCTTTATTTCAGCATTCAGATAGAGTCAGTCTTTTGAAAGCTAGTGAATCAACAGAAGCCAGAAAATTATATATGCACACTGTATGTTTAATAATGGCGTGCATCCAATTATTGTATCATTTCAAATTTGTTTCTATTTAAACAAAGTTCATGTGATAGCAATTTCTGTTCTCTTAGGATTACTTGAGTGGAAAAATCCCTTTTAAGGTGGTATAATATTGATTAATTAATAATGCAAATTAGGTTTGAGCTTACCATCAAAATGTGGAAAAATTTTATTTGAATCAAAATTGAAAGTAAGACCCTCAGTTCTGGGCTCCCTAAGGTGGTTGATTCCCTCAGACACACTCCCTCATAACAATGGGAAGATAGTTATTTTGTGGAGTAAAAAAAAAAAAAATCTGTTGACCTTTACTATCATACCTGAAATAAAACCGCTAAGAAGAAAATACTGTTAATTTTAGCTGTAGGTAAGTTCAGTAGTTTCACTTGGTCTCACCCACATTTTTCAAACCACTAGACTACTAACTGTACACTGGAGACTTTAAGCTCATTGTAAAATAAGATAGTAATTTGGTAATTAATTGATTTAATATTCAGTGCCAAGACACAATTGAGCCTCAAAACCCACAAACCCCAAATCCATTAAATTATCCTGTTTTGAATGACTTCTTTAAGAAGAATAAACAGGTGATTTTAAACTAGCTACTTTCTTTACTATAACCACAGTCTGAGAAACTGTTAAATTGCATAGTTTAAGAAAGCCTTCAGAAGACTCAGATTTGAGCTGATGTATTTCATTAAGGAAAAGTCATTACCTGCTTGATAATTTAGCCAAAAATATGATTTATCTCTAGCATAAACTCTCAGAAATGAAAAAATATACCATTGAAATTTTAAAGGCTTTAAAAAGAATTCTCACCTGAGGATATGTTTATTGATTTTAGAGAGAGTGGAAAGGGGGGGGTGGGAGAAAGAGATTGAGAGAGAGAGAGGGAAACATTAAACAGTTGCCTCCTGTACATACCCAAACAGGGGATCAAACCTGCAACCGAGGTACGTGCCCTGTCTGGGAATTGAACCCACAACCTTTTGGTGTACAGGACGATGTTCCAATCAACTGAGCCACCTGGCCAGGGCAATAACACATTTCTTATTTAAACGTCACTGTAATCCTGAAGTTGGTATTATTTTATTCCTATCATGACACTAGTAGGAGTAGTATAACTGCCATTTATTGAGCTTCATATATGCTGAATGCTTTACCTATATTTTGTCATTTCATCGTCACATCAACTCTGCACAATGAAGTTACACAGCCATACGGCCCAACTGGTTGTTAAAACACAGAAATACTTCCATAGTGGGCAGTGAAGAGTTGCTGCTCTAAATTCCCCAAGTGTCCTCCCCTCCCTGTTTCTCTGGTTGCCCATTTCTTTGTCTGTGGACCCCTCAACTTTGTTCTCAAATCTAGAGCTAAGAGGTAACACTGGTCACAGTAATAGCCCTTCAGGACCTTGCTCCAGGGCCAAAGCCAGTCTTTTCTGAATTGTTGGTGTCCAAGCTGTACCAGTTGTTAAAATTTTGACTATTAGCAAGGATGTAATTACAACCATTTCCATTTTGCAAGTGGAAAAATTCATACAAGACCATGAAAGTTAAGCAACTTGCCGACGATCACCCACCTAGGAAGCGTCAGAACTGGTATTCAAACCCAGGTTCCTCTCAGGTTAAAATTCTAGTTCTTAGCTACTACAGTGTACTAAAAAAAAAAAAAAAAAAAAAAAAAAGTCAGCTGACCACTGATGTTGACTTCCCAGGTCCAGTGTGAATAGCTTTGGAACTCTGTACCCTGTGTCTGACTACTTGTAGTGTTTTCAATATTTACCTTAAGACCGTGAGAATTTTGTTCTTCTAACTTGTTCCCAGCCACAATAATACGTATTTAAGTACTAGGAGGATAGACACTACTTTGTATTATTCTGCCAACAAGCCTATATTCACTAATTTAGTCAATGTTGTATTTTGGGATGCTCTCTCTCTAGGTATTTCTTCTTATTTATTTTATGACTGGGCCCCCAAAAGAGCAACCTTGATACTCAGCCTAACCAAAAATTGTAAGTCACAAAAGTAACATTTTTATATATTTTTAAACTATATTTTCTTTTATATAATTTTAGTGTCAAAAATCTAAATATTAAAAGCTGAAAACCCTTGGCATTCTATTTGCTTCTCTACTTCTGTGTCTCATTTCTCATGCCTTTCTATCCATTTCTGATAAAAATAAAATAAAAAAACAGCCTCCAGTTTAGCATACATATATGTCCAGGTCACTTATACAACACCGTCATTAGTATTAAAGGAAATGTGAGTGCTATTATTACAGTGCTATGTTTCTTTTGTTATTGTTGACACCATTACAGATGTCCCCCCCACCCTTTGCTTACCACCACCCAGGCCTCAAAAGGCACTTATTTAGCACTGACACATGAATTAATAAATGTGCCAACTACAAATTTCACTTTTACTTAACAAAATGCAGTAGACCTTCCAATATTAAACATATCACACCCATGTACCAGAGCAGGAAA
Source organism: Furipterus horrens (assembly GCF_987537825.1). Taxonomy (NCBI): domain Eukaryota; kingdom Metazoa; phylum Chordata; class Mammalia; order Chiroptera; family Furipteridae; genus Furipterus; species Furipterus horrens. The sequence goes on along the minus strand of NW_028327171.1, from coordinate 43,997,341 downwards.
ATTTACCAGGGGAAAAGCAAAAATACCCTGGATGTAGTGAGAGAAGCAGTACATTTTATCCATATGTAGCATTTGGAGAAAGAATAAGCAGAAAACCTTTGAAGGTCTGTCTGGCATCAAGGGCAGGGCCAAGGAGGTTTTTTTGTTTTTGTTTTTTTTAATTTATTGATTTTTAGAAAGGGGGGAAGGGAGGGAGGGATTGAGAGAGAGAGAAACACCAATTTGTTGTTCCACTTATTTATGCATTCATTGGTAGATTCTTGTATGTGCCATGACACAGGATCGAACCCGCAACCTTGACACATCTGGATGATGCCCTAACCAACTGAGCTCCCTGGCCAGGGCCAAAGAGGTTTCTGTACTTATCTCTTGCTGACCCATTCCAGTTCAAGGTGAGGCTTTTGGATCCCTCCGAAACCCCTGGGACTGGTGGAGGAGTCAGCCTGCAGCAGCACCAAGCAACCTCACACCAAAGCAGCAGCAAGAATGAGATACCCAAGGCTCTAAGGCTGTGGCCAAATGGTTCACTGGTGATCGTTAATCCTGGGACTTTCAGTAGCATTTTACAACGTGGTGCACTTGCAGGAACATACCTGAAGCCGGAATTATCTTTCACTTTTCCACCCAGGGAGATCATAATTGGTGGAGAGAAACCAAAATCTGAGCTATTGTGGTTGCTGAGGACTGGAGCAAGGAGGGTGTGGAACTCCCCTGAGACCCTGATGGGAGACAGAATGGACCAGAAAGGGGAGGGCTGAATTGAATCTCTAGCAAGTACCCTGGAGAGGGTCTGAGCTGGTGATGGTTGTGTTACCCTAATTTTTTTTTTTTTTTTTTTTTTTTGCATTGTTTTTTCCCTTGGGAACCTGAGGAGTGTCTTAAAAAAAAAAAAAAAAAGTCATTCAAGTCGTGGGAAGCTCTGTTGACTTTAGGGCCACACCCTGAGACTAAATGGTCCTGTCTTATGTAGTCATAAAAATACTCCTAGAATGGTGAGCTACTTCCTATTCTTTGTGATTGACAAATCAAACATATGCAAGAGCCGCCATCATTCCAACACATAACTTACTGAGGTCCTACAATATGCTAGGAACTTATTTGCCACTATATAGTTCAAGGGAGATTGGGGGCAAATGAGGTCTGTTTCACCCGAAAGAGACAGAAAGTTAAGCTCTGGATGTGATCCCTCTGCATCCAGCACTGTGCTTATGTTCTGGAGCTGAAGTGTGGCCTCGAGTTCCCTGTGCTCACCAGTAAGGGTGTGAACATTTTGGAAAGGAAAAGGCTTGCTTGACACTCATCAATGCAGACAGGATGACCTGGGGAAAACTTGGAGAACTCACTCTTTGGCAGAGCCTGCTGCAAACATTGCAGATTAGAAAAATGTCTCATCAATATTTTGAAGTTGATCAGACTGGGGATGTTCAATTTAGCCAACAACTGACATATGAAACCCAAAAGACTGACATATGAAACCAGAAAGGTATTTAATTCATTTACAAGGAAAAATAAAATCTTCAGGAATTGGGGAGCCTGTTGTTCAATTTTTCTTCCTGTCATTCTTTGAATGGAAACCCCATAAGAAGCCAAACTATCAGAAGATACCTTGAGGAGCACAGGCTTAGAAGAGGAGGTATTTATGAGAGATTTATATTTAATGGCGCTATGTTAAAAGAGCCCAATGCCACATTTCTGTTCTAAGGAAATACCTTCCAGGCAGACCAGATACTTAGTAGAAGCTGGTTGGGATCCCCTTCCTCAAGACACAAATTAACTAGGCTCTGCCCATGTTTACCCTGTGAATTTTCTTTTCCTGCTTTTGTGGCAGACCAGGTCTCTACCATACTTACCTTTACTTTATTAATTAGACAGCGGGATATTTTGTTTCTTTAAGGTGCATCTCTGTGTTGATCTTGGTTTAACACTCAAAGGGCAATCTTACTTCCCATTCTTGAAGAGTATCTCCTTATCTCACGCACTACTTATAAGAGTGATTACTAAATTTTTAGCTATTAATCATTTTGACATTATTAACAATTTTACATTTGTTCTGGGAAGGGAAGAAATAAAGAGCAGGAAAATAGATTTTGTCATTAACAAGCTAAGTTTAAAATTGGGGTTTCCTAATGCTTAAGCCTTTGATAAATGTACTGGTTTTCAGAAGTTATTTGTATGTTATTATTGCTATTTTAATTAGCATGTGCATTATATAATTGGCACTAAGGTGTCAATGAAAAGAAGAAAAGTCCTTGAACACTAGGGGAAACAATTTATTAAGTTTCCTGTAAGTAAAATTCGTGGGAAATATAAAATGTTCTGTAAAATCATTGTCAACTTGGCATCCTCTCACTGTGATTGTGTCTGTATGGATCTAAAAATTTGCTAAGGCCAGTTAAGTGTTCAAAATGGGTAAGCAAAAGTCCGTGTCAGTTGTAAATCAGTTCAAGCCAATTTGGTTGCTTGACACAGAGAACCGTTTCTAGTACACAAAGTCTAGCCTAGAGCCAGGTCTAATTAGCTACCCTGAGCAAGCTGTCTTTAGCCTTCTTCTCTCCTTGCTTGCTTCTCTGGATTACGCTAGAGCCAAGGTTTGGCTTGGAAAGTTGCTTTCCCAGGGGAGCAGGCAGTAGTACATTGACTTGTATCTGGATGGCCACAGGATTGGTTGTTAAACACACTGGGTTTCTAATGGGGGCGGGGGATGGGGGTGGGATGGGAGAGAATGTCATCATATAATCAAACCCTCAGGGAAGTTACATTCCCTAAACAGTACCCCCTGCTCCCATCATCAAGAAATCAATGTGTTAATTAATATTTGCCACATAAATTGATTTTTTTCCAGAAGAACTGGTTTTTAAGGAACCCTAAATAGAAATGTACAGAGGTAAACAGTTTTGTTATTCAGAATAATTTCCTGATCCCAAATTTAGGGTTATAATTGAATGTAAGAAAAATTCACGATTGATCTTGGATTAATTTATTTTTTTTGTAATGCTAAGGTCATATTTAAAGTCAAACTTTAAAAATACTTAAAATATGATTGGATATACTCTTTTTCATAAGAATTTAAGGTATGTAAACTCACTAAATTTTCTGAATAGCCTTCTATTGTGATTAAAGTACAATCAGCCCAAAAGGAAGTTAAAACCAGAAATATTCATACTTAGTCCTAGTAAGCCAATTTGTGAAAACAGAACTCACCAGATTCTGAAATTCTCTGCTCCCATTACATAGTTATGTTGTCCAGAAATGCCTTTTCATACTTCAGGAAAAACTCTTCTTCCCAAGAGTAAAAAGAATTAGTAAGCACACATGGAAAAAAAAGTTCTTTCTTGATAAAGTTGCAAGTGAAAGCAACTTTAAAATAGCATTTTATGTCTACTAAAATAGCAACATGTAACAGTTGTCGTTGAAGTAAAATTATGTATTCATTCTTGGTACTGTAAATCACTGTAAGTAATCCTTTTGTAAAGAAATATGGCAAGAAAGAACAAATATAGTCAAAACACAAATATGTCTTTTGTTCCATTAATTCTTGAACTTTGAGGAATTTGTCCCAAGAAAATAATTCAAAAGAAATAAAAAGAATATACTCATATATGAATTCATTCATTACCTCTTTATTCACAGTAAGAAGACATTGGTATCAAATAAATTATATTAAGGGTATAGATGAAAATTTTGGCTGATCATCTTTGGAAAGTAGGTACCATATTTCTTCATCAACTTTAATTAGAAATGAAGATCTATTTCATGATAAAAATGTGTAGTATAGAGACTACAGACTCAATCTAGCAGCTGACAGTGGTAAATGATTGATTCTACAATATGATGTCAAAAATAAAATTTAATTACTAAAATTTTAATAAATGTGTAGTTTCAATGGTCGATGATCCTATTATGACCTACATCTCAGAAAAATCTAATAATGATGAGGGAAAGCTTTTATAGCCCATATATGAGAAAGAAATAATAGAATTAAAATATCACTGTAGGCCCTGTCTGGGTAGCTCATTTGGTTAGAGCATCATCTCCATACGCCAAGGTTGTAGGTTTGATCCCCAGTCAGGGCATATACAAGAATCAACAAATGAATGCATTAATAGGTGGAGCAACAAACATCTCTCTCTCTATTTCTCTCAAATCAATAATAATAATAAAAATCACTGTATAGGTATTGCTTAAGAATGGCTGCTTGCATCCCAGGAAGATAACCAGACATTTACTTTCTGATGGAAGTATAGTTTATACACCTAGAAGGTAATTTTGTCCTCTACCAAAAAAAAAAAAAATCTAAAAATGATCAGGTTTCAGATTCTAATGTATGGAAAATACACAGGCTAGAGTAATATATTTAATGAGTCCATGGGTATTCAATCAGCAAAATGTATACAATGTGAACTTCTGCAAGACTAAGACCTTTTGTATCAAAAAGAAAAAGAGAGATCTTGGGAGGGGGGCAACTTATAGATTAAAGGAAAAAGCTCTCAAGATATATATCAGCCAATAACAAAATATAGACTTTATTTATATCTATATTTGAACAAACTTCTTTTAAAAAGGTTTCATAATTGAAATAAGGAAAATATGAGCACTGGGTGTTAATAATATTAAGGAATTTTTTCTGATATTCTTTTTTTTGGGGGGTTGTAGTGATAGTATTGTGCCTATTAAAAAGGGAAGTCCTTTTTAAATAAAAATGATGCATATTGGCATATATATGGAAGAAATTTATGATATCTTGGATTTGCTTCAAAATAATCTGGAGTTTCTTCAACTAGAACTCACATCAATTTTGTTAAGTGACTGAAGTCTGTAGAATGCTGCATTGTGCTCTAGACCTGTCCATTTATAAATTTATTTATTCCTTTGAAGGACCTTATCTTTTTTCACCAGAGCCTATTTAGAGCTTATTTCCGCTTCCATGGATTTTGTCTAACTTTTCCTTCTACTTCAATAATAGCATATGAATTATTTTCCACTTTTGTTTCTTAAAAAAAAAAAAAAAAGACATGAGCACAGATTCCGCTATTAAAATGTAGTTCTGCCCCTGGCATTCTCATCATGAAAGGAAAGTTATAGAATCTGAGACCAATTAAACCCATAAATAGTTATCAGATGCACATGACGGATTAAGCATGGATTGTGACTAAGAGAGATTAAAAATAAATTCTCTGTCTTGAGGAATTGATCATTCAATTAGGGGAGAAAATCATGTGGAAATAATTGTAACAATAGTTAACATTTATTGACCTCTTACTAGGTGCCCAGTACCAAGCAAAATGCTTTTTACATGCGCTTAATTTTAATCCTTATAATGACTCCACAAAGTAGGTATTATTATTATTATTCCTAAAATCCAAATGAGGATTCTGTAGTGTGCAAACTTGAGGTAATTTGCTCAGTATTGCACAGAGAGTATCGGTATAGAAGGGCCAGGAGCCCAGGTCTCCGAAGCAAAGGCCCATGCCATGCACAGTTGTACAAAACTAGCAGTAGTCTATTCAGTCAAGACTTAGCAGAAGCCTCACCTTGCAGAGCAATAGATGGCGAACAGGGCCTATATAAACCGTGCCACATGAATGCTAATTTTACATGTCAGCCTGACTGTACCACAGGATGACAAGATATTTGGGCAAATGTTAATCTGGGAGTTTCTGCAAGGGTGTTTTGGGTGAGATTAACATTTTAATCAGTAAAGCATATTGAGCCCCACAATGTCGGTGGGCCTCATCTAATCAGTTGAAGGCCTGAGTAGAGCGAAAGACTGACCATCTCCTGCATAAGAGGGAATTCTCCAGCAGACTGCCTTTGGCACTCATGTGCACAATCAGCTCTTCTGGGTCTCTACCTGCTGGCTCACACTGCAGATTTAGACTGCCAGTTTCTATGATGACATGACCCAATTCCTTATAATAAATCTCTAATCTACCTCATATATATATATATATATATATATATATATATATATATATATAACATATACATATATAAAAAAATATGTATATCTTTCTCTGGAGAAGCTTGACTAATACAAATGTATTTTAGAAACCCAAATGAAAAGAAGCAGTGTCTAAACAACCACTAAATTTTGCAACAGACATAGAAATTTCATACAAAAGTGGCCTTTCCTTCAAATGAATTATATTCCTGAAAAAATGTTTTTCTAAAAGTCATGAAAAGATGTTCCACCTGCTTTATTTGATTCCCTCTCAGACAAAAAAAGACTAATGGAAACCACCTGTAGTTTTACCACCAATATTTTTTCCAAATCATTCCACTGGTAGGAATGTTGACCTTACAGTGTCAATTTATGAAATAAAATTATTAATTAATTTGATACACATTGGCAGGTCCAAGCCTGCCGAAAATCCACAGATAGAATAGCCTTTGACCCCAAGTATATATAATCTTATAATTCATAATCTTAGTTAGGAGCCAAGAAAGCCAAAACCCTTACAATATAAAGATGACACCTGCTCTATTGGAGGCATGGACCCAGCTGCCACCCCACCCAACGGCAATGGGTGCAAAGAAGCAGTATCTAAATTTCCAAGAGAGTCAGGAAGACATCCCAGAATAATAGTTTTAGTAATAAACAAATGTAACTTGTTATGTCTTCACAGATTGATTTTCCTTTCAGACTCTCACTTAAGGCAGGCCTCGCATTATATCAACACAAAAGAAATCCTAATTATACTTTTTTTCTTCCTGATTGGCCTTCTTTACTTACTTCTACAGTTAATAGAAAGTCTACCTTAATACTCACAAGGAATTCATGTTTCCCAAGTCAAGGTCACATTTCCTCTTCCTGTCTTTTGGAGTCCTGGACGACTGGTTTCAGAGCAGCGTGATGCTGAATGAGATTGTGCACATCCAAAATGGAGTCGACCCCTTTTTCTCTTGTAAACTCCAGATCAACAGTGTCAGTCCCTGACTCCAGCAGCAGACCTGCAGAAAGAATGACTTATTTCCACATTGGTTTCCCACACTCAAAGGCAAGTAAGGATTTTGAAATTGTTTAAAATAATTAACAATAAGCTGTCCTACTTTTCTCTCTTTTCTGGATTAGTTTTCCTGTGAGCCATCCCTGGGAACGCGTACTTAACAGCTTGATCTTTGCTGACATTAATGAGACTAATGTTACCTTACAAGCAGCCCCTTTGTGTCTATTTGCTTAATCAAAACCAAACTTAATCACTGTACTGCATGCTGTGGCTTTGACAAATCTCTCAAGTTAGACTCTTTGGCAGCTTGTGTCTCCTAGTAATTTCCTTGATCTAATGAGAATCTTTGCATTACAACACATTTTCATATCTATTAACAAAGAGGGTAGAAAACAAATGATCAGATTTTAGATATACTTTTATGATTTAAAACTGATCTACTTTTTTCCATATATTTCAAGTCAAGAGAGGTTCAGTTAGGTATATAACATTATAATAAAAGAGTTTCTTCCCCTTGCTCTCCCTCCTTCCTTCATGGAATGACATTCTGACCCATAACACTAAGAAAGGAGAAAACATTTTGAGCTGAGACAGACTTGCCACTTACTGGCCAGGGATATACAGACTGGGAAGTACATGAGGATGGCATTTTGCTCATTGGGAAGGCATAACAGTCTTCTTGATAATATCCTGAGGGTGGAGGGGTGGCATGTGACAAAGTTCAGTTTATTTCATGCAGGCATCAGTGGCCAAAGGGGATCTGATTTGAAGGGTCAGGGCAGGCAGCACTATTTCTGGATGTTCTGGGTCCTAAGATTATAAAGCAGACAGGTGTGTTTGTGGTGTGGTGAGGGATCCATAGGTCAGCCCTGAAAATGGGGCCTGCAGCAGCCCCAGCAACGTGCTGGGGTTCAGAGCTGGGCCCCAGTCTTGTAGAGGTTCAGAAGGGAGTTGCAAGCAAGCACCAAAGATGAGCTGTGAACCCTGGTTAGTTTTATCACCAGGGAATAGTGAATCCCTGGTGACCATGTGGCATCTGAGATTCACTTTCCCTCATGGGGATGTAGGGGAGCAACATTCCCATGGGAAAGGCAGGTAGGAAATAAGCTGGGATGGAGGAAGGGAAAGGTTTCAGGCAATTGTGATGGAGTTCACAGTTGGAGTCCAGTTCTATTGGGAGTGGCCTAAGAATGAAGAACTGGGGACTTAAGAGGGAGAACAAGGAGGCAGGCTGAACACACACAGGAGAGATTACTATTAATACTCCCTGAAGTCTCGTGTAACATTTCCACCTACATCTCATCACCCAGAATTTAGGCAACATTGCCACAACTGGAGGCAATTACCACTTTCTACCACAATCCTCACACCCTCTCTAGGAGCATTGGCTTTTTCTTTTTCAATCCTGACTCTACCATTTGCCAGTAGTATGACCAAGAACAAGTTAATGAATATATCTGAATCTCAGTCCTAGCAACTATAAAATGCTCGTATCACTACCTAGTCCACGGGTTTGTGAAAAATGAAACACAATTAACATATGTAGATGGTACTAAATACACATTCATTTCTCTTGTCATAAAGCTGGTTCTGCTTTTCTTTTGATCATTTTCCTTTACCATTTTCCTGGTATTATTTTGATTTCTTGATCAAGATTACTTTGTGGGATTCATCTTCACCAGATCTTATCCATGAAAATAAGGAAGGGGACTCATCCAATGCAATTCTGCTCAGGTCCTATACCTTCAAGGAGAGAAGTTGGTAGTGTAATAAAACACAGTATATGAATTACTGGCATTTAACAATGATAGTTTTCATGAAAACTTTTGAAGAAATTTACTAATTTGGGCCCTGAATGGTGCCTTAAAAACAGTTAAGTGTGCCATCTTGAAAACAAAACTAAGGTCAGAGTTTATTAAAAATACTTATATTTATTGTGTCTTCCCTAAATGAAGTCCACAGTTTGTGGAACCTAAACACTGCAATACCTGCTGCCTTACAGTAGTAAGACATTTATGGCAACATGTTCTTCTTGTCATATGACTGTCACCTGTTAGGCTTCATTATAATCATGGACTCCTACCTTTGGCTCCAGCTCTTGTTTGCTAGGGCAATGTTGAATTTAGATTAGGTTTGAACTTTGCTAAACTCGGTGGTTGAAAAAGTCCCTTTGGAAGTGCAGTACTTGATTGTCTTTCTTTTGACCTTCTCTTTGCATTTTCTTTCTTACCTTGGCAACCATAGAAATAATTAGGAGAGGTAGAGTTGACCCAGATCCCCTCCTTTATTGCATGGAAAGTGGCAGTTGCACTGGTGCTATGTCACTGATGATTTGACAGCAAAGATGGAGGGTTGAACCTTGAAAAGCAGCTATTCTAGCTTTTGAAGGAGTATGGGAGAGAGAGAGAGGGTGAAGAGGTTACGCCTTTGTACTCTTATCTCTGCTCTCCCGTTAAATGCACTTTCCAACCCCCTGAGCCCTTTCACTTTTCCCTCCACAGGTCATTGACGCCTACCCCTATTAGATCATCCCCCTCCGCTTAGACTCATTCACCCCTACCTTCTTCTGTTGATCTGACTCTGTGTCCTCCCTCAAGGTGGACAGTGAATATGAGCTTTGGAAATACAAAGATCTATGAGCTAGTGCACTTGATCCTCAATTTTCTATTCTGTAAGATGGTAATAATACCTACTTCTTAGAGTTATTTTGAGGAGTAAAAGAAGATGTAGGCACTTGTAGACGCAGAGCCTTAGAGCAGGTGCAATGCCACGTGGAAGCCAAAGCCGCACCTCCCGCATGGCCCCTCCGGCCAGCCAGGCACCTCAGATGGGAGCTGTGCCCAGGCCAGCACCAGCAGCTCAGCCGCCAGTGCCAGCTCCACCACCTGCAGTTGGCTCACCTGCTGCTGCCCCCCCGGCAGCCAGGTCTCATGGCCCAGATGGCAACCACTGCAGCTGGTATGGCTATGGGCTCTGCTGTCGGCCACACAATAGGTCATGCCATCACTGGGGACTTCAGTGGAGGAAGTAATACTGAGACCTCAAGGCCCGACATCACTTACCAGGAGCATCAGGGAACTCAGCCTACACACCACCACCAGCAGTTTGGCCCATGCCACTATGAGATGAAACAGTTTTTGGAGCATGCACAGAACCAGAGTGACCTTAAGCTTTATGAGGGTTTCACCGAGGTGCTGAAACAGTGCAAGTTTGCCAATGGATTAGCCTAATCGAGAAGTTCATAACAAGGAAATGGAAAATCATCTCTCATGACCAAGTTAATTTTGTATAAAGATATAATTGATAGTGAAAGTATAAAACTACCAGTTAAACCTCTCTTATTATTAATAGTTCTCTTGCCTCGGAATTGCAATGGAAGAGAGTGTACATACTACATAGAAGTTCATTGAGGTGGTATTGAGTTTGGGGCTGGGCAAATGGTTTTGGGGCTTCCTTAAACCAGCTTTTGTGATGTTAATGTTTTTGAATCGATTAAAATAAAGTAATTTTCTTCCAAAAAAAAAAAAAAAGAAGATGTATTATGTATACATTTCTGGGCATACAGTGGGCATTCTATAAACGTTGGTTTTTTTCCCTGTATATTATTCTTTCTCCTCTGACCATTTCCATGTTCCTTTCACCTCTAAAACTTTGCTACTCAAATGTGGTTCAAGGACCAGCAACATGGGAAATGTCAAATCTCAGGCTTTCCCCCTGGACCAACTGAATCAGAATCTACTTTTAAACAACACCCTCAGATGTTTCATATACATGCTAGAATTTGAAAAGCGCTATTCTAAAACAAAGGTTCTTTATCTTTCTGTCCTTTTTCCAACAAGGAAAGAATAATGGACACCACTGATTGTGTGCCTACTATGTGCCAGGTGATTTTTTAAATTTTAAATAACTTTTTACTTATCAATTATAGTTGACATGCATTATTATATTAGTTTCAGGTGCACAACCCAGTGATTAGACATTATATAACTTAGTAAGTGATCACCCTGATAAATCTTGTACCCACCTGGCACCATATGTAGTTATTGCAATATTGTTGACTATGTTCCCTGTGCTGTACTTTCCATCCCTATCACTATTCTGTAACTCCACTGCTGGTTTTTTGCCTGCCACTTCCCTTTTCCTGGCCCTGTCATCTTCCTTTATTTCTGAAGGAACGGAGACAAGGAATTTAACTCCCCAGCTTAAGAACAAGTAGGAATGACACAGGTGAGACTTACTCTCAAGTCTTTTTGCCTGAACACTTTTCACTCCTTCAAAACCACAAGGACTGACAGCCTTTTATTGCTGGAGAAGAGGCCACAAGTGAAAAAAATAAGTATATAGAAAATGAAGCAAAACCAAACAAAATGAGAGACATGAAAACATTAAAGGTGACCTTGACTTTCAATGAAATCAGTAGAAAACAACTCATTGATGACCATTTCCAGAGGTCCTCAATTCTTTTCCAGGTTCCTTGACCTTTATTTGATATTGACATATATTTTGGCACCTAATAAACAACGATAAAATGTTCCACAAACACCAAGTGGTTATTTAGTTTGCAACCTGTTTAGTGAAATGATATACCAGCTGATTGTGGCATTGAACCCAGTATGTGATTGTGTTGCTTTGTTCATGAGTGTTTTTCAGGTATATTTCTTCTCTCAATCATTATAGATTCTAAGATTGTTAGAGAAAGGTAGCCCCTCCCTCTGTATGCCCCTCCCTCCCTTCCTGCCTCCCTTTCTCCTTTCCTCCATCTTTCCTACCTTCCTAATGGCAAACGGAAAAATATCTATAGTATTTATATTTTTGGAATGGGAAATGAACTTAACTTTAGGTTATTTAATGATTTTAGTTCAGTGAATTTTCTTCCTGACCAGCTGGTCTTGGTATTTGTGTCTCAGAGCTGCTGATAACAAGATGTCTTCGGGAAATGCTAAAATTGGGCATCCTGCCCGATTTTAAAAAGCCACAGCCATTATGCCAGATGGTCAGTTCAAAGATATCAGCCTATCAGACTACAGAGGAAAATATGTGATGTTCCTCTTTTACCCTCTTGACTTTACCTTTGTGTGCCCCATGGAGATTGTTGCTTTCAGTGATAGGGCAGAAGAATTTAAGAAGCTCAACTGCCAAGTGATTAGTGCTTCTGTGGATTCTCACTTCTGTCACCTGGCATGGATCAACACACCCAGGAAGCAAGGAGGACTGGGACCCATGACCATTCCCTTGGTGTCAGACCTCAAGCACACCATTGCTCAGTACTATGGGGTCTTAAAGGCTGATGAACGCATCTCATTCAGGGGCCTCTTTATCATTGACAATAAAGGTATCCTTCACCAAATCACCATCAATGACCTTCCTGTTGGCTGCTCTCTGTGGATGAGACTTTGAGACTAGTTCAGGCTTTCCAGTTCACTGACAAACATGGGGAAGTGTGGCCAGCTGGCTGGAAATCTGGTAGTGATACTGTCAAGCTTGATGTCCAGAAGAGCAAAGAATATTTCTCTAAGCAGAAGTTATTGGGTCATGGCGGCCATGTGCAACCAGGAGAACAAAAGCTCTCTTTTACTATTGTCATGCTTAGGACACAAGATCTTAGATTTAGGCCAGATGTGGTTTGGGACAGGACAGGCCTTTCCTGCATGGTTTGGGGAGGCCAGTTTTCTTCTGCTGGAAGAAATGGCCTCAACTTATGGAGCAGGCCAATTGATGTGTACGGTAGTGGGGCATCATCATCTTTTATCTTTTGTAGTTTCTATTAAACTTGAACTGAGACAAAAATAATAATTTTAATTCATCTGCAATGAACAGATTATATTTTATTATTAATGATTCTCTTGATTTGAGCAAGGAATCCATTCCATTTCAAATCAAGAGACTATATCTCATATCTTGTCTTTTGTACTAATCGTGATGATGTCTTAAATTTCTTGCTATGTTAATAAACTCCCTATCATTTTTGAAATAAAAAGGCATGAAATATTAACTGAAATATTTGAGTTTCCAATGTAGATATGAATAATTATACCAATGATTTGATATAAATCAAAATAAATAAAATCTAAAAATTGACCAATGTAGAATATGCTTTACATTCCTTTATAATGTTATAAGAGGTAAGCCGGATCCAGGAACTGATTTTTAATCTTTTGGAAGGCTCTTTCTTAGAAAAGATATTTTACCTTTGTAAGATTCTTAAATAAGTCTCATAAAGAGCCCATGATATATATTGTGAATACAGATGTTCATATTTGAACTATCAAAATTAATAAACTACATCAGTTTACCAATTTTTCCATACTTTGAAACAATTTTTTAGACAACTTTCCCCAATAACTAATATTTAAAAGACTCTCCACTCCTTTTATTTGTTTAAACTTAAGACATCATTCCGTAAAAGAGGATGAACATCTGAGGGTACCAAAACTGTGCCTTTGAAAGGCAATGGTATCCATCCATTCCAGATACCTATCTGTTGTGGGAATAAATTTCAGTCCACAAATATCTGTGCAGGAAGTATCATATTTCTTTATTTTCCCTAAATCTACTGAAATCTGAATCTGAGCCCCCATCCTGCAGAACAGGCAGAAAGTTCTCTCACTCTCTTGATTGGCTCTGGCCGCAGGTCAGTGCTCAGATTTGGGGGAGATACAGAGCACTCTGATCAGTGACCAATGGCCCTTTCTGGTTTCTGCTTACACGCCTGTGTTTCATCAGCGTGGTCTGAGGGCTTAGCTGCTTCCCGACCATTCCTCGGGAAGGAGTGTCCTGGAGGAGCTTTCAGGCCCTTGTCCGTAGGACCTATCTTCCTTAAGAGCACTATACGCTGACAATCCCATCAAGCTGTGCAACAGAGGCTCCACTGGACTCACTGACTTCTGCCCACTGTCCAGTCTCCCAGAATCTCAGCTCTCTCTCTTTTCTGATTTTTAAAATGCTTTTCTGTCTCTTCTTCCACTCCAAGACACCCAGGGTCATGTCCTCAATAGACTTAGGTTTTTCAAAAAACCAGAAGCGCCCCTGACTTCATATGTATATGTTTTCATCTCTGTGAAAATTCCTAAGGTAAGAAGTTACAAAGGACTTTCCTTTTTGCTTGAGACTGGAGGAGAATTGGGTATATTAAAATTTTGTAAATTAACCTGACACTTGTTCCTCAGAGAGGTTTTTATCTTGGGATTTCATGAAGACAATAAAGGCATTTATGTTTGATTAAATCTACTCTAGAATGAAAGTCCTATATGTACACTTTACTATGAACTACATTAAAGATAAATATGTATATGATTCTGATGTTAATTTCCAGTACCTCCTGAAACTGGGAAGAACTTGTAGCTCAGGTTTAGATCTGATCTGTGTTCCCCTGTGGTGTTTCCTCTTTCCTCTCTTAACTTCAGCTGATGGAGCCATGTCAAATTTCATATGTTAGGAAAAGATATTTTTTGCTTGACGTCCAAGAGGAAATGCTTAGTTCCAAAGCATTTCCTTTGTAATATCATTAAACATTCCCCTTGCTCTATATATGTATCATGTATAGATATATGACATATATATCATTATATATCTGATACAAATAATATATATTATGTACTTATCTTATATCTGACACATGAGATATATATGTTGTATATTAATCATTTTCATTTTATGGATTCAATATTTTATCTTTTCTCTTTGAAGGTACTGATTATAGTTTTTTGAAATTGTTTTTGTCCCCTGCAGTGTTCTCTAGTACAGGAAACTATGTTTTTTATATATGCATCTTTAAATAAGTAATCATATTTTTAGGTTTGTGTATTTTACATTTATATTTCAGATGTATTAAGTAAATATCCATGTATAGATTGCTTTAAAGACACTTTATTACATAACTCAAAGGTGAAAATAATTTTAAAAGAAGAATATGCAATTTTTCCCAAGTAAGCTAATAACCAACATTCTTATGCAAACTATATCCTCCTGAAATGTGTGTGATACAGAATTGTATAAATTATATCATTTTAAAAGTATTATGATATGCTGATAAAATTCTTTTTGGAAACTTTTTTTTGGAAAGTGAAAAATTGACTGACAATTTATCTCTTTGCATCATGATGAGATGGTTAATAATATGGGCTCAGAAATAGCACCACATGGTTTCAAATCCTGCCTTCACATCTTCTGTGTGATGCTGAACAAGTTACTTACCTCTCAGAACAATCATAAAATGAGGATAATAATAATAAATGAGGATAGAATCAAAAATAGTTGTAAAGCACTTAGAACTCTGCCTGATACATATTTTGTACGTACTTAGTAAATTTTAGCTATTATTAATTTCTTATAGAATGAGGCACCACTGTAAATGATCATAGTATGTAATTCATCCCACCAATTATTTATGGGTAACTGTTACTTATTCTTTTGTTACAAAATAATGGATATGATATATTTGACATATTTGCTTCTTACAACATTGAAGCTTAAAAATTTTACCATGTGTTATCAAATGTGATTGTCTTGAAGAGTTATTAAGTGTGAGCTCAATCATTGTGGTGGAAAAATCTTACTATAGAATCACATGGAACTCTGCCATGAGACTCTCTGATACACACCCACCCTCTGAACAGCCCCTGCACCCTTACATACACTCTCACACATGCATAGCAAAAGGGACTGTTTGCTTCGTTTGCATACAAGAACCAACAAAAATGTCTATGTTTCTGGAATAAAATGTTAACTTTTCATGCCAATATAGGTAATTACTGTTTGGGAGAACATAATTGACTAAACAGGCATTATGATCTTACGGTTGGTTATTTAGGGTACTGTATTGTAACTCAGCATCAGTCAACCTTTCTGAAATGTGATGTATTTTCTTCCTTCTTTAGTATTTGTACTAATGACGATGGTACCTAACATTCACTGACTGATTACTACATACCTATGCACTCTGTGTATTAACTTGCAACAACCCTTTGAGCTGGATACTCGTTATCCCAATTTTGGAGGTAAGGTTCAAAAGTTTGAGTACCTTGCCGAAGGTTAATAGCTATTGAGTGGTCGAGCCATGATTTGAACCAGATAGTCTGGCTTTAGCATCAACTCATTTTACCACTGTATCATACTACATGTTAAGATATGTTAGTGAGTTAAATGTGTAAGTTTACAAAATGCCTGATGAGGGATTGATTCAAATCCAGTGGAAATTGGAAGTGTGACTCTTAGACTGTATTACAATGAACTTTGACAATATTTTTGAAAGATACTTTATATAGAAAATATACCTTATCTAGTTAACATAGATTTTTGGTTTTTGAGCTTTAAGCTAAGTTTTTATAATGAAAAAAAAAAAAAAAAAGAAAGCTCAACCCCCACCCCCTGGTTCTATAATGAAGTTCAGTTTGCCAAGGAATGTGTTGAATGAGACTATGAAATTAACAAAAATGGCACTTTGTATTTGTACAGTGTTTTATTTTTAAAGTGTTTATAATGTTGAATTCTGTATCATAGGAGGAGCAATTCTTTACTTTGCAAAAAAGATCCAACATTTTCCAAGAATTACATTATCAGATTCATTTAAACTAATGACTTTCTTAAAGCTGTACAGATACTAACCACTGTCCTCTGATAGCAGAAAAGGAAAAAAAAATGTCACTGAGTTACTGGTCTCAGGATTGTTGGGCTGATAGGGAAAGTTTACTTTCTTGTTAATTTCAAGGGTTTTTTAAAAATTCAGTGTGAACATTTCCTATTGGTTTATACAGGAACCAACCTTATCCTTTGTTTCATCAATGAGAATTCCATTTTGTGTAAAACTGTCTTGTGAAGCTTGAAGCCTAATGGAAAATCTCCATGGTGTTAGCTGTCATATCTCAAGCCATCTGGGTGGATTTCAGATGAGACTTGGTATTACTAGGCTAGTGGTAAAAACCTATCTGAGAGCTTATATGATGCTTAAATTACTCGTATAATCATCCTTGTCAAAGATTTGTCCTGCTTTTTCTAGAATAGCCTTATAGACATCTCGGATCTCACCGCCTCTAAGGTAGCCCTTCCTTCCTTCCTCTGTTCTTGCCCTTTTTTCTTTCTCCCTCCCCTTCCCTTCTTCCTCCCTTTCTCTTTACCAGCTCCTTATAATATCAACACATCATTTTAAAAATTCTTTCTTCAGGGCCACACAGAACAAATCCATTCCCTCCTCAGACTGATAGTCCTACAACTAACTGGAAACAATCATTATATTATTTACATCCCTCTACCTTCACGCATTCTTTAGAAACCAATACTAGCTTACATTTACTGAATGCCTATTCTGTGCCAGGCACTATATCCACACCATTTCTAATCCTTACCACGTTTACAATCAACTCATCCAAGGTATAGGAAACACAAGTCGTCGTCGTCGTCGGCAGCCGTCCGTCTCGAGAGACGATGGTGTAGCTTCTTAAGAGTCTATCTGCACCGCCGAGAATGGTTGTGCAGTCCGACTCGGGAGTGACACGGGATCTGTCTCTTCCCGTGTTGAATCAACATCTTGCGATGACGCTGGAGTGTCCTCTCCAGTGAAGCTGAAGCTACAGAGCCTGGGCAGGGTGATATGGAGGGTCTGCTGTTGCCCATGCAGCAGACCCCCCCTCTCTTCGCAGCTGAAGGGTCCAAGGGAAAGACGGAGTCAATACAGCTTGGCTTCAGGTGCGCCGCAGGAGTTGCCGGTGTTGACTACAACGTCAAACCGCCTTAGGGACTCCGGCTCCGGATTTTCTGTCGGGGTTTACTCCCTTAGCCTTTCCCCTGAAGAGGTATGCCACAAGGCAGCGGAGGTTTTTTGGAGTCAGAGTTTTCCTTCTCTGATGTGCCCTGACTGGAAGATCGAACCAGCGACACTTAGCTCGCAGGCCGACGCTCAATCCACTGAGCCAAACCAGCCAGGGTAGGAAACACAAGTAAAGCCCTGTAATAGTGGCTGGCACATAGTAACATTCAATAAATGTTGGCTGTTTTTATCTTCTTGTACTTCTGCAGGCATTTGGAGAATTTTTGACTCAACTACAGTAGTTCACATTATTTTATTTTATTTTATTTGCATTTCAAATTAATCAAATCAACCTAAGGAAACTTTTAGCTCCTTTATTAGTTCACTATTTCTCCCAGCTTTGCATTAGCCACATATTTAGTCCTCAAAGCCATTCAAAGGAATGATCAAGGATCAAGAATGGAGGCCTACTGTTTTAAAAAACTTCAGGTTATTTGGGCTAGGCCTTCCTTGCACAGGGCTTTGATGTCTGTCTCTCCCATGGAAGAAGCACTATCCTACACAAGGGAATGGTACCTGAAAGTTGAGCTCTGACAGGCTAACACTAAAAACGCAGCTCTAGTTTGCTTTTCACATATTAAAAATTCATTTTGAAAAAAATTGCTACTTTTCTCAACTCAGTGAAAGGAAAGGGGAAATTGTTGATGTCCTTGGTGATCATTTATGGGGCTGTTGGTGGCAGCTGCCACTCTGACCTGAGAATGGGTCTACGTAGGCATTTATTGTTTGGGGAACATCATTTAATAAACAGGCATTACAATTTTACATTTGGCCTTTTAGGATAGTGTAGTATAATTTAGCATTGGCCTTTGCCCCTACAAGCACCAGTTTGGATTTTTTAGCCAATTTTCTTGGGTTTGTAATGTGTTAACATGGGAAGGACTGGTAGAACTGGTCTAGGTGGTTAGACAAACCTTGGCAGTGGGACATCTGTGTCTGCTGGTCTGGGATGTTCCCTTTTAGGAAAGGAGGTGCTCTGAAATAAAGAGTTGCCTGGTCGGATTTAGGTAGTATGAGAAGAAAGAGGCTGGAAGGAGAGCTGGGATTTGATTCTTGGGTGTTACAACCAATTTCAAATGGTGTCAGGGCCAGAAGCAGAGCTGGAAATATATTTAGTGAAGATTTTAGTAAGATATTTTTACATTGTTCACTGTCACTTTCATGGGTAAAGTTATTGCTAGTTATTTCAGTATAGGGTGTGGAAAGGCTTCTAAGAACATTCCTACCAACCTCTGTGCTGATTCCAATGCCATTTTCTATCTAAAAGTGCAGGGCAAGATTGTTATCCTGAAATGTATATATATGCTCCATAGAAACAAATGCCAGTGGCAGTGTCTTGTGGAGGAGCAACGAGGTTTAAAATACTAGGAGCCAGAAGCTAGACTGTGAAAAATTTTCCACATTTGATAGGTTATAAATAAGAAAACAAGAACAAAAAACCTTGAGGATAGAGCTCTCCCCAAATTTGACAGCATACTGAATATTTTCATGAGTTACCAACTATGCGTTGTGAAGCTGAAATAAGTTCTGCAATGTATCAATAATAAAGATCAAAAAGCCTCAGATTAGAGAAAACAGTGAATTATATTTCTATTTCCTTTAAACGAAATATTACAAAATTATTGTTAAATAACAATCTGATTAAAGAATCTACAGCCAAAAATGAACCAAACAAGTATTATAAAGGGGTGCCAAGCAGTTAACGAAAATACTGTTGCTCTCTTATGTTGTTTTTCAAAATTTGTAACTGGTTGTAATTTATTTTCTCATTCTAAATAAATATCCATTTTTATACCAACCATTTCTATTTTTACTAATCTTTTGGTTAAATGACAACAGACACTATCTTCTACTCCTGGTTTTCAAATGGTACTCTGTTTGGCCCAGCTCATAGTCACTAAACATTAATCGAGTGAATAAAAGCATTAATCATTGCAATCTGAATGATTAGGTGGACCAAAAAGAGGTGTACTAATCTTGGGTTTAGAGGATGGGTAGGATTTGAAGAGGTGACAGGGCATGGTATTAGCAAAGATATAGAGATAGGAAGACCATGGAGAGATCAGATGATAAAAAATACTTAAGATTGGCTCAAAAACAATTGTAACTATGTGAGGTGATTGATATGTTAACTATCCTTATTGTGGGAATCATTTTGCAACATATACTGCATTGTGCACCTTAAACTTATACATTATCATATATCAGTTATATCTCAATAAAGCGGAAAAAATGATTGGCTCAAGTGGAAGGCCTTTTCTGAATAAGGGGTGAGAAAATATGTAAGGAAGTTTGGGAGCATTTTAAGGTACAAGTATTTAGAACATCATACTAAGGGAATTTAACTGTATTATATAGTGAGGGAGTGTTTCAAGATGTCTGTTGCCTTTGCCTACCCAGAACTTATCCCCTCATCTTATAATAGCACCCTTATTATCTACAGGAACCAAGCTTTTCTCCCCTCTTAATCTATGTAGGTTGGGTAAGTTGACATCACCCCAGGGTGTAGGGATGGGTCCATGATCCAGGTCTTGCAAATCAGAGTCAGTGTTAAGATTTATGCTGGACAATTGAGAAAGATTACTCTCTTTCCACTAGTGATGCTACATATCTTCAGTCTAAGTCTGCGGTTGGTGGTGGCTATTTAGTCACACTTAAGAGAGTGCTTGATGCTGGGTTGTACAGCTTGTGATGGAGAGGTGCTACTTCTTTCTCCCCTGTCAGCTCAGCCCACTCCATTACTCCCAATGGGAGACTCATTTGACCTGCCCTTTGGACCCACAGAGGATTGAGTGCTGCACAGAGCTGGGAACTTTGGAGCGCTCAGAGCACATCTTCCTGGGAGGCTCTTGTGTGGTTGAGGCACCTGGGTGGTGGGGGGCAGGTAGACAATGAAAGACTCTTTTGATCTGTCCTCCTGAATCCTGGTGGTCCTGCCCTGCTGTACTTGTTTTGGTGTGGGCCTCTTTGGGTTCATCTTGTTTGGGACTTTCTGTGCTTTAGAAAACCCTAAAGACTCCACCAAAAACTACTAGAACTGACAAATGAATTTAGTAAAGTAGTAGGATACAAAATAAACATCCAGAAATCAGTTGCATTTTCATACACTAATAAGGAACTATTAGAAAGAGAAACTAAAAACAAAACAAAATGAACAAACAAAAACAAAACAAGAAAATCCCATTTACAATTGCATTTAAAAAAAAGGTACGTAGGAATAAATTTAACCAAGGAGGTAAAAGACCTGCACTTGGAAAATGACAGGACACTAAAGAAAGAAATTGAGGAAGATACAAATAAGTGGAAGCATATAACTTGTCAATGAATAGGAAGAAGTAACATCATTAAAAAGTCCATATTACCCAAAGCAATCTTTAGTTCAATCTACTGAGCTTTTGTTTTCTTTTTTTTTAAAGATTTTATTTACTTACTTTTAGAGAGATGGGAAAGAAGGGAGAGAAACATCAGTGTGGCTGCCTCTCGTGTATCCCCAACTGGGGACTCAGCCCACAACCCAGGCATGTGTCCTGACTGGGAATCAAACTGGCGACCCTTTGGTTCACAGGTCGGCACTCAATCCACTGAGCCACACCAGCCAAGGCCCAAAGCAATCTTTAGATTCAATTCAATTCCTATCAAAATACCAATGCACTTTTCACAAAACATGAACAAATAATCCTAACATTTTTATGAAACCACAAAAGACCCCATATAGCCAAAGTAATCTTCTTGAAGAAGAAGAATAAAGTTGGAAGGATCACAATACCTGATATCAAACTATACTGCAAGGCCATTATAATCAAAAGAGCTTGGTACTGGCATAAGAACAGACATATAAATTAATTGAACAAAATAGAGAGCCCAGAAATAAGCCCACATCTTAATGGTCAATTAATATTTCACAAAGAAACCAAGAACATAATGGGTGTAAAGACAGTTTATTCAATAAATGATGCTGGGAAAATTGGACAGACACACGCAAAAGAAAGAAAGAAAGAAAGGAAGACAGACAGAAAGAAAGAAAGAAGAGAAACTAGACCACCTTCTTGCACCATACACAAGAATAAACTCAAAATGGATTAAAGACTTAAATCTAAATTGTGAAACCATAAAAATCCTAGAAGAAAACATAGG
This sequence comes from Furipterus horrens, assembly GCF_987537825.1. Taxonomy (NCBI): domain Eukaryota; kingdom Metazoa; phylum Chordata; class Mammalia; order Chiroptera; family Furipteridae; genus Furipterus; species Furipterus horrens. The sequence goes on along the minus strand of NW_028327171.1, from coordinate 43,975,459 downwards.
CAATAAAATCTTAGATATTTCTCATAGCAATATTTTTTCTGATATTGCTCCTTGGGCAAGGGAAACAAAAGAAAAAAATAAACAAATGGGACTACAGTAGTCCCTCTCTATATCGCAGTTCACTTATTGCGACCTCACTGTATTGCGGGATTTTTTTACAATATTATATTTAATTATTTATCGTGGATTTTTCGCTATATCGTGGGATTTTGTGGTACTGTATATGTATGTTGTTAAAGTTACGTAGGTTTAAGAGTGTAGAATATGTTTAAGAACATAAGTAGTGTTTATAAAAGTGTGGAAAAAATAAGGGAGTGGGAAAGGTTAATAAGGGACTGGGAATGGTTTATAAGTGCGTGGGAGGTGTTTTAAAGCCTTAAAATATATATTAATACTAAAATAAATGCAAAGGACCTTAATAGACACTTCTCCAAATAGGACATACAGATCACCAATAGGTCTATGAAAAGATGCTCAATGTCGCTAATTACCAGAAAAACGCAAATGAAAACCATGGTGAGACATCACCTGTTAGAATGGCTATCAAGGAGAGGATGTGGAGAAAGGGGAACCCTCGTGCACTATTGGTGGGAATGCAGACTGGTGCAGCCACTGTGGAAAGCAATGTGTAGTTACCTCAAAATATTAAAAAACAACTGCCTATGACTTAGCAATTCCACACCTGGAAATACATCCAAAGAAACCCAAAACACTGATTCAAAAGAATATCTGCACCCCTATGTGCATTGCAGTGTTATTTACAACGGCCACGATTTAGAAGCAGCCCAGTGTCCATTAGTAGATGAGTGGATAAAAAAGCAGTGGTACATGTACACAATGGAATACTAATTGGCCATAAAAAAGAAGGAAAACTTACCTTTTATGACAGTATTGATGAAACTAGAAATAAACCAGTCAGAAAAAAGACAGATAACACATGATTTCACTTATAAGTGGAATCTAATGAACAAAATAAACTAACAAACAACATAGAAACAGACTCATAGATAGAGAGAACAGACTGACAGCTGTCAGAGGGGAGGGGTTTGTGGGCCTGGGTGAAAAAAGTGACAGGACTAAGCAAAAAAAATGCCCAACAACAAAAACAAACAAAGAAAACCAGACATAGACAACAGTATGGTCATTGCCAGAGGAAAGGGGGTGTGGGGGAGGTGGGAGAGGCAAAGGGGAGATGAATGGTAGAGGAAAGAGACTTGATTTTGGGTGAGGGGTGCATGCTGCAGTATGCAGATGATGTGTGGTAGAGTTGTACAGTTGAAACCTCTATGGTTTTATTAACTAATGTCTCCTCAATAAATTCAATTTAAAAAAGAGGAAAAAAAAGTGAAAAAAACAAAAACAAAAACAATGTGCCTGAGAGTGAAGCCAATCATAGCCAAGAGATAGAGAGAGATCCTTAATGAGTTGCTTGAGTACCTAAATCTAACCGTGCCTGAAGGCAGATACCCTTAGCCTTTCACTTAGATATGGGCCAAAACATTTCTTTTTTAATTTGTCACTTTGACCTGGGATTTTTTATTTGCAATTGCAACACTTCTTGTTAATATGGGCAATAATGAATGTTTGTAAGCAGGGTTTATGAAGATTAATTTGGTTGCAGATGGGATACATAACCAAGATGCTTGTAGTGGAAATATATAGGAAAGAAAAGTACGGAGCAAGAATTAAGAGGCCTTGGTAACTAGAACAGGAAGAGAAAGCAAAAATGAATGGAGTTTTGAGACTCACTAAGTGAAAGATGGTACCATTGACAGAAATCTGTGAATCAGAAAGAAAACTGTGTCACCACCCCCTGACTCCCCCGTCCCCTACTGATACACACTCCTCCAGGAGTAAGTACATTTCTTCTTAGGTTTTGGGTTTGAAGTGATGATAGGAGAATCAAGTGGAAATATTTAGAGGGTAGTTAAAATGTAGAATTAAACCTTGGGAGAAAACTCAGGATCCAAGGTATAATAAGGAAATGTGCTGCCAAAACGGAACAATGTGATGATCTGAGGGGAGAGGCAAGTGTAACAGTAGGATGAGCAATGGACTTATGGACAGGAACGTCAAAGGGAGCAGGGCTGGGAATGAATCAGGTCTTTTTCTGCTGCCAGACATCCAGTCTCCACCTGCTCCAGCCCAGGAAGCAAAGTCTGTGAAACGGGGCCATGCTCTCAGGTAAACACAGGTGCTTACAAGGGCCCTGCAAGGGGGGAATGGAGCAGGTGAAGTCTAGAGTGCAGTTGAGATTTCTGGAGGGTTAGGTTGAGAATAAAGAAAACAGAGATGGGAGGATTGATTAGAAAAGTCTTGTAATTCAAAGAAAGAGAGCCTCTCAAGAGTGGATAGTCAGCTTCAGAGAAATGCAGAGACAAGGTGAACGTCACTGGAGAATGTAGGCTGGCTGGAACTCTGGAGGTGGAGCTATAGATTAAAGGGAACGGATGACTTGGAAGTGGAAGCAGTGGGTGGAGAACAGAAGTTTGGTAGAGAAAGGAAGCAAAGGAACTGGCTGGGTGACTAATGGAGAAGCTTAGCCAAGGTGTTTTATTTCTAGGACAGAGGAGGCTTGTTTCAGAGGGGAGATAGAAGAAAGGGTCAGTGAATTAGAAGGGAGTGAAGAAGCTAGAGAGAGGAGATTCAGCTGAATAAGAAAGGAGGTAAGACAGTGCTGGAGAGAGCAGATGGGAAAGGAAGCAAATACAACCCGCATCTGAGACTGGTGGAGAGGATGAAAAAAAGGGGCGTAAAGAGAGATGCTTAGAGGCAGAATTGAGGAGATGAGGCATCTATCAGGTGTTTCCAGGATCGATAAGACAGTAACATGAGGTGTCTGCTGCATTCAAGAGAGTCTCTGAATCAAGTTACAGTGGGGATGTCCAAATTGCTTTTCTCCCAGTGAGACTTCAGAGAAGATTATGTTACTGTAAACTGATGTTTGAGCTAAGAAAAAATAAAAAAATAAAAGGATACACAATCTGCTGTACACTTTTTGTAGCTTTCAGTGAAAATGGGCTATTGTCTGGCCTGTCATGACAAGAAGCAGATAATGCAATTTCATCATTACAAGAGACATCCAACTTGTCATCCCTTATATGAAGTAAAAGTACAGACATAATGTGCGGTGACATAAATTTCATAATTATGTGCTCTGGAATACTGTATATGTTCCTTTCTCTGGGAGGATCCCAGAGAAGCCAGTTATCAAGCTTGGTGGCTGTGGCTTACTTTGGTGAGTAATAAATTCATTGCAAGAAACAGAAAGCCTTGCTATGAATCAGAAGCAGAGCCAGCAGATATTTTATTCTTGGTTCTCACTATCAGATCAAACTGGCCAATGCCAGAAAAACCAGATAAACTAGCCTGGAAGGAGTACTCATTGTATCTTGCCTGGTAAAAGTTGCTGCATTCTCTCTTTCTGACAATTGGACTGTTCTTCAAAGCATGCCTTTTGCCCTGAAAAGGGAGCCCATGCCAATGGTGTGATGGTGGTGATGGCCCCTACCAAGGTCCTTCATTTCTGAAACAGTCATTTGGCATGCAAGCTGCTCTATGCTGTCCCTTCCTGGCACCCTCTGTGCTCCTGGACACATTCCTCCTTGGGTCTATATAAGGACATAAAAAGCAAAAGCGGTGGCAGGACTGGGCGAGCAGGTATGTGAAGCAGGGCAGGACTCTTATTAAGAATTTACTTAATGACAGTTACTTCAAAGAAGTATGAGCCCAAGGGAACTGGACAAAAAAATTCAAGCTGATGCTTGTAGGAGAAAGGAGTTTGGGAAAACATAATTATTGCTTGCATAATAAGTAGCTGGGACCACATCAGTACTAAGGACTCATGATGACATAATCGATTTAGGTCATATGATGACTATGATAGACCAGATTGCCCAAGGCCAAGGGGTCCTAATAAGTGCACAACTTATGGATCTCTGCCAGGATGAGGTAACACTCTCCAAGGGGTATTTGGAAATGTGAGGGGGTGTTTCTGGTTGTCACAATGATTGGGGATACTAAAGGCAGTTAATGGGCCCTGGGGGAGGAATGCTAATGTCCTGCGCTGATTGCATAGAGAGTGCAGCACAAGGAAGAACCGTCTCACTGAACATCTAAATCGTCCTGTTCAATAATGCCAAGTCGTAGACACCAGAGGATGAGCCCTCGCGGCATAGACTTCATAGCTTTTAATCTCATGAGTCAAATTCTTTGAAAACAAAATCCAATTAAGTTGGAAATTTTGGACATTGATGAATTTCAATGCCATTTTCAAATATGAAGGACAAATACCAAGGGATGAAGCTTGAGTTTGTGGAGACTGAATTACGTTATTTGGGTCCATGTTCAAAATAAGGCATAAATGGGAAAGAGAGATGGGGAATTAGTGTTCAATGGGCATAGAGTTTCAGTTTTGCAAGATGAAAATGTTCTAGAGATCTGTTGGCACAACAGTGTGAATGTACTTAATACTACTGAACTATGTGCTTCAAAATGATTAAGATAGTAATGTTATGTGTATTTTACCATAAAAAAAGAATATCAGTGAAATAATAAAATTGTAAAAAGGTATAAATGGCTTGGGAATTGGTCAAGCCCTCATTTCAAACCCTTGAAACAGAATTTCCATATAGCAGGGTCTGACCTAGGGAAATGATGGAAGATAAGTTTGTATTTAGGGTCACCCAATCATCATCTTTCTGTAGTTCTATCTCTTTCACAGCAGGAATCTTTCCTGTACCCCCCCCCCCGCCCCGTAAGCCGTTACCTAATGATAATTCCTTAGCTTCTTATAGGGTATTACAGCTGAGCAATGCTCTACATGGAACTGATGTTGTCTCATCTGTCATCCTTGTTCCCGCCCTGTCCCTTGTGCGCCACCTCTCCACCGTGACCCAGCCTTAGTCTGGCCAAAGCCATCATTGTCTACCTGCTGGACTCCAGCAATAGCTTTCCACCTGGATGTCTGCTGCCTCTTCCCTCTACCCCCAAACCATTCTCTACACACCAGCCATGAAGGTCTCTTTCAAAAATTATCCAGATCATGTCACCATTTAGCTTCAAACCCATTAATAGCATCCTTTGAACTTAAAATAAAGAAACCTCCTTCACATGCCTCTCTTCCTCCTCATTTCCACTTGACCTGTGCTCACTGTGCTCTGGCCGCAATGGCCTTTCTTCTCTTCCTCAAAAAAGCTTTAATGCTCTTGAAATGGCCAGCCGTTTCTCATGCTTTAGGTCTTTGATTGAATGTCACCTTTTCCAGATTCTTTCCTGATCCCCCCCAACCCCCGCCTCCCCGCTCTCACCTCATCTAAAATAGACTCTTAGTCACTGTTTACTGCAGTTACAATACGTATCTTGGTCTGAAATTATCCTGTTCATTTGTTTACATTCTTTGTTTGTTTTCCTTTATTAGAATATAAGCACCATGACAGCAGGGTCTTACTTCTTTTGTTTATTCTACTATTAGCATCTGGAACAGTACTCAGTAAATACTGGGTTGGCTACAAATTTTGTTTTATTTTTCCATAAGATGTCTTTAACTTCATTTGAAACAATTTTCTTAGATTGTATTGTGACAGCTTTCATATCAGCATGCATTTTTAAAAAACATCAAAATTGGTGAATTTTTGTATACGCACTTTAATATTGAAGATGGAAGAAAATACGCAATGTTTTTGACATTAATTTGAAGAAAGATAAAAATGCAAAGAAAATAAAAAATAAAAAAGATTTGTGCAGTATATGGGGAAGGTGCTGCAACTGATTTAATGTGTCGAAAGTGGTTTGCAAAGTTTTGTGTTGGAGATTTCTCACTAGATGATACTCCATGGGTAGGTAGACCAGTTGAAGTTGATAATGATCAAATTGAGACATTCGTCATCGTCGTCGTCGTCGGCAGCCGTCCGTCTCGAGAGACGATGGTGTAGCTTCTTAAGAGTCTATCTGCACCGCCGAGAATGGCTGTGCAGTCCGACTCGGGAGTGACACGGTATCTGTCTCCTCCCGTGTTGAATCGACATCTTGCGATGACGCTGGAGTGTCCTCTCCAGTGAAGCTGAAGCTACAGAGCCTGGGCAGGGTGATATGGAGGGTCTGCTGTTGCCCATGCAGCAGACCCCCCCTCTCTTCGCAGCTGAAGGATCCAAGGGAAAGACGGAGTCAATACAGCTTGGCTTCAGGTGCGCCGCAGGAGTTGCCGGTGTTGACTACAACGTCAAACCGCCTTAGGGACTCTGGCTCCGGATTTTCTGTCGGGGTTTACTCCCTTAGCCTTTCCCCTGAAGAGGTATGCCGCAAGGCAGCGGAGGTTTTTTGGAATCAGAGTTTTCCTTCTCTGATGTGCCCTGACTGGAAGATCAAACCAGTGACACTTAGCTCGCAGGCCGACGCTCAATCCACTGAGCCAAACCAGCCAGGGTAAAAATTGAGACATTAATTGAGAACAATCAATGTTATACCATGCAGGAGATAGCCAGCATATTCAAAATATCCAAATCAATAAAGTTATTGGTGAAAATAAAAAACGTGTCTCTTATTTTATGGAAAAAACTAAATGGACATTTTGACCAACCCAATATTTAGGCATTCAATAAATATTTGTTCAATGAATGAATAAATGAATGAATAGATTTTATTTTCATAACAATCCTGTGAGACAGGTGAAGAAAATATTCTCAATCCCATTTTACCTATATATTTTACAGAGTATCTGTACTTGCCAAAACCACATTTGTGGTAGAGCCAGGGCAGAACTAGGTCTTCCTAGTCCTCTGTGTTGATTCTGATAGTTCATAAGCAGCCAATCTTAGCAACCTTAGAGGATGAAAAGGGAGGAAATGGGGCACTTGGAGAGATTACAACTCATACTATATACACATTCTTACAAAACTGTAGCCACAGATAGAGAAGAGGGGGGCCCCCTGCCAGTGTGCTCTGTCTCCCACCTCTCTCTATTGGACCCATGTATAGCATGGTTAGAAGAGGCATGGGAGTGTGGTGGTTTGTTATTGGGGCTTTGAAGGGAAACAAACCTGGATTTACTACTAATTCTACTACTTACTGGTTGTGTCTTTAGGTAAGTTAGTTATCTTTTGGGAGGCTCAGACTCCTTTCTTGTAAAATGAGAATAATACCAATGGCCATTAAAAGTTCTCTGATAGAATGATGACTGGTGCTCCACCATCTGCAAAATAGGGATGATGATACTACCTACCTCTTAGGATTGCCATAAGGTATAGTTTTGTTCATATGATATAGTATGTAATATATAATATCCTACTAAAAGAATACAAACACCACAAACTGGTAAATTAAGTCCTCTCCCTTATATGTTATACTGTAAAAGCAAAAAATGAGATTATACTAAAAAGTGACTTATAATATAAAATACATTACAATAAATTTCTGTATAGTATTTATAGACAGAGTAACTATATCAATAAAAATTGGCACAAAGCAAGCATCCACATAAAATAAATTTGAATAAATTTCTATACAGGCAGACATGGCATATGTAGCCAAACAAATATTTCAGTAAAAACTAGCACAAAGTACAGAAGTAAATTATTGCATTGGAAGGGATGCCAGTATCATAGTCATGTGGGCAATTAAATCAAATTGTTCACAGAATATTAGTATACAGAAAGCAACATATCTCCATAACAGTGAACAAAAGCATGACAAAAAGGTTTCATGGAGGTTACTCTTTGTCCTTGGAACCTAGGACACCTCCTCCCTGAACACCTGCCGAACATCAAACCAAAACCTTTCGTCACTGCCAAATTCTGATGTGTCTCTTCATTTACTAGAAATGAAGCCAACACGCTTTCAAATCAGTAAATTCACATTTCCAGACTGATTCCATCACTATCTTTTGCTCTACAACCTTGTATTCACTATCAACTCAATGCTTCTTTTCTTGTTTCCAAGTGTTAGTAATTTTCTTGGTGGTTGTGAGATTTGAAAACCAGTTGGCAAGCCTATTATGGTCTTTTCTCTTGAAGTCTTAAAACATTAAGCCTGACTCTCATGTTAGAGGTATGTTTGTATTACTTTTGAGCCATGAGTTATGAAAAAAAGAAATATAATGTGAAATAGAAATTATTACAGGAATAATATAAACTCCACACTGATCAATTTCGTGACCAATGACACAATTTTTGTAAAATAACTCTTGCAGGGTGTTTTGTGTCGCTGCACCTGCCAGTAGAAGGGCATCAGAATTGCTATTGTGTGGTCATCCACTACACGCTTTGCCTCTTAGTTCTGGACTTTTTATCGGTAGCACTTAATTCAAATGGGATGATTTTTGGATACATCTTTCAGTGGGAACAATACATAGCACACAGTAATGAATATGATTATTTGTCATTTATGCCCACATACATATCATTTAAACCTCTGGGTTTTCCAATGGTAGCCTGGTAACTTGAGCATTATAGTAATGCTCAATAAGTTATAGTAACTTATTTCAGTGCTTCTTAAAATGTGGTCCATGAAACACCTGCATCAGATTCCCATGGGGTGCTGGCTAAAAATGCAGATGCATAGTCTATGTACCCTGTTTCCCTGGCCTACTGAATTAGAATCTGATTTTAACAGGGTCCCCAGATGATCCTGGGCCTAGTGAAGTTTGACAGCCAGGGCATTTCACTTTGGAATTGGTCTTCTCTCTTCATGTCTCAGTGAGCATGAAAAACCAGCCAAAGGGAACACGTCTCCTCATAGGTATTTGCCCAGATGGCCCATGAAGTTTCAGCTCTGCTGGAATTCCCAGGTTCTTCAAGCTTTTGGATTTGAACTCTGACTTGTGATATTTCAGACCCTCCTTGTTTGATTAACTCCTTGAACAGACCTCTCTGGATAGTCACCCTTTCCTCCCCCGTTCTCTCATCTCTAAGATCACATACATTGTACAGGCTGCTTTGCTCAGTATACTGGGACCAGGAGGAAGAAATCCCTGCTCGTGGGACATCCTGCCAGGCCAGCTTCCCTCCATAACTCAGACAAGCCATGGAGAAGGGGTAACTTAACAAAGACATTGAAGAAAGCCTCCTTACTCAGGGAGAAGGGCTTTAGACATTCCACAGGACAGACAGACAAACCCAGAGGTACTTGTTCCTGACAGAAGTCATAAGCTAGACTCAGTGGGGCAGAGAGTCATTGCTCTTCTATGACAGAATAATCTGCTGCAATCTAGAAATAAAAAGATTTGATATACTCTCCACCTTATATTCAGGGTAGTTTCTTCATGACCGAAGTTTAAGCAAAAATTTGAGTTTCTACGGTGTAATCCTCAGCTCAGGACCACTTTTGAATGTATTAACTATGGGAATCAGAATATTTAAGTCAGGTGGGCACTAGACTTATTGAGGGCATTACTTTGTAAATTATATAAATTTCTAACTACTATGCTGCACACCTGAAACTAATGTAATATTGAATGTCAACTGTAATTACAAAATAAAAATAAAAAGGACACTTAAAATGGGAGGAGGTAGGCAAATGTGCCCAGAGCCCCTACTGCCACTTGGGCGTGAGAGGGTCTGGGAAGGTTCTGTTTGGCCACATGGAGGTTGCCGTAGAGTCCCCTGAGTTTTTGACAACAGAAGCAGTAATTTTTTATTATAGGGATTTCTAACCACTGCTTAGATGTCAATGAATGAGCCTTGGTATATAGCAGTGCGTTTGTATCTCAATAGTCACTGCACACGACAGTGGTCTTCTGCTGCACTGTTCATACAGCAATGGGTTAAGCTGACCCGTTCAAATGTGGAAAGAGAATAGTAGAACTTAAAACTGCTATAATCTCACATTGTAAAGGTAAAGTAGCCCTGGCTGGTGTGGCTCAGTGGGTTGAGTGCTGGCCTGAGAACCTAAAGGTTGCCGGTTCTATTCCCAGTCAGGGCACATGCCTGGGTTGCAGGCCGGGTCCCCAGTTGAGGGTGTGTGAGAGGCAACCAATGGATTTATCTCTTACATTGCTGTTTCTCTTCCTCCCTTTCTCCCTTCCTTCCTCCTCTCTAAAAAAATAAATAAGTAAAATCTTAAAAACAATTAATCTACTTATTAAAAAAAAGTTAAGCAGCTGGCATAAGTGCCTGGCACATAGCAGGAACCGAACAAATGTTGATTCTTTTGCTCCTAATCTCTTAGTTGTAGACTAGATCACATTCTGAGAGAACTCCCCAGTCTATCAGGTTAAAAGTTCTTGGGTGAAATACTTGAGAACTATATGGCTGGGAAATTGCCTAACATAAGCCATGCATGACATAAATCTTGCCAAATTTTTAAAAAGAAAAACAAAAAAAACAACTGCAGTTAATAATGACAGAGAATCATGCCAGATGGTACTGTCGGAGAAAGAGCTCTTTACCTACATAGAGGGCCTGGCCCCTCCTGGCTAAGGGAGAAGAGAGCGTGTAGTCTGCATCTTTGTTCTGGGCTTGGCCAGCCTGCAGATTTGTACTCCAGAGGGAAGAAACCTTCCTGTACTTCTGTTGGAGTTCCACTGCCTGCCCTCCCACTCTTGGCATCTGCAAATAACCCCAGCTGAACAGTCGAGGTAGAGGTAACAGAGTGACACCTGTGGTGATTCTGCTGGGGCCAAAAGTGTCCCTTTTCCCAGGCTTTCTGAAGACAGGGTGACAACTGTATGATCGAGTCATTTGTAAAACTTTTCCCGGCTTGTTGTAGTCAGGATAGAACTATCTTCCCCTTCATTTGGTTATAACCCAGGGTGAAGTAGGGTATGGGAGAGCCTGGCTGGCAGAGACATTCTATATTTAATATTCTTGATGAATTTAAAAATCACTCACTGGAATCTCCTCCCTCATAGCATAATTTGTAGATAAAAACCCATGGGAAGCTGAATAATGGCCTCAAAGTTCTCCAGGTCCTAATCTTTGGCATCTGGGAGTGTTATTTTATATGACAAAAAGGACTTTGCAGGTATGATTAAATTAAAAGATCTTGAGATGAAGAAATTATTCTGGATTATGCAGCTGAGCTCTAAATGCAATCATAAGTGTCCTTTTTAGAAAGAGGCAGGGAAAGATTTGATACAGAAGAAGAAGGCAAGTTAACAATGAAGCAAAATGCTACACTGCAGGCCTTGAAGATGGAAGAAAGGGCCATGAAAATGAATGCAAGGAATGAAGCTGTAGAGGCTGGAAAAGGTAAGGAAATGGATTTGCCCCTGGAGCCTCCGGAGGGTGCACTTCCCTGTTGACACATTGATGTCGTCCTGTGAAACTGATCTTAGACTTCTGACCTTCAGGACTGTAAGAGGACAGATATGTTGTTTCAGCCCCAAAGCATGTGATAGTTTGTTACAGCAGCCAAAGGACACTAATACAGAACCTTACGTATGGTGAAGTTTTGTTTTCTCCTCAAAATTTCAGCCTTCCAAATACCCAATTTCTGTTAGAAACTACCATTGCTATTTTCCAGTTGGCTAAATCCACCTTTGAGGCATTTTATCCTTCCCTAACAAAAAACATAATAATATTTATCTTTCATCCCCGGAGGGTCCCTGGTGTCTTCTGCCACCCACTGCTTCAATTGAGCTCACTTCTGTCACCTGAGTTGTTCTCACAAGATAGGTAACCACTGAGTAGTAGTAGAACATCCTATTATTTTAATTGTGTTAAAAGTATTTCCATACATACCATACAATTTTGTTCTAGTAACCTGCAAGGGAGGCAGTGAAGATATTCTCCAGACTGACAGAGGATGTTGGGAGGGGTGACTTGGTGACTCCCTCACTTCAGATCCCATAGTTAGTGGAGCCACAGCCAGGCCCAAGTCACCCAGCTCCAAGTAGGGAGCTCTTTTCATTTCTAAAGCTTCAGACATTTGTTCCTCACGATAACCAATTAATTTCTCACACACATTGCTCTCTACTGTACCACCAGAGGCCAAACCCTTCAAAGCCCAATTAACTATTATTATTTTCTATTTCTCCTCTCTTTCACCCCAGTTTATGCCAACACATTAATCTTTTACTGTGCTTTTTCTTCATCCTACATTCTTGAGGGTCTCTCCTTGCTGCTTACCACTCACACTTTTCAGATTACTTTTTAAGGCCTTCCAAAATATGTACCAATAACTACCACTTATCAGGTTCATCCTATATGTCAAGTACCATAACTAAGAGCTTTATACATATTAGTTCATTTAATTTATTTATCATTTCTGTAGGTACTATTACCATTATTTTATTTTATTATTGATTATGCTGTTAACAACACTCTAGTTCAATGGTTGTGGGAAGAAATACTCCTTCCCTTCATAAGATAGCATGTAACTGGGTTTGCCACTTCTATAAGAGAAATCAGATGGAGGCTCAAGAGGAAGAAAGAGTTAAGAGAAGACAAGAGAAAAAAACATGATGAGTGACTTGATCAAACCATGTTCTGACCAAACTTGGGACAGTCCATTGCATGAGAAAATAATTTTATTTACTACATAATCTATTGTGAGTTGGGTTTCTGGGGTTTGCCTCCAAAATCACTTTAACTGATAGAATCACTTTACTGCATTGATAAGGAAACCAGACTGAATCTTAACATCAAACAAAGATTCAATAAATATTTCTCTTGCACTTCTCCCATTTTTTCTATGATCATTGACTACTTATATATTCAAAATTAATAAAACACTGTACCAAAAATATATACACATACATACTAAACACACACATATAAATATATTCAGTATTTCTACAACATTGGGATTCCAGGTAAACATGTTATTTGCTATTGTTTCTGTGTTCTATTACAGGTTCTATGTGCTAATGTTTAACATGTTATAGTTTAAATATTTCCCATGTCATTCAATAATATTTGAAGTATTAACATACATAGTGGGACATACTAATATATGGATACACCATTAAATAACCATTAGCATATAACTGTGGATTTATATTATTCCCAATTATTTGGTATACATCTTTTTAAAATGAATGCTCTTGCCCTGGCTGGTGTGCCTCAGTGGGTTGAGCACTGGCCTTTGAATTTAGGGGTTGCTGGTTTGGTTCCTGGTCAGGGCACATGCCTGGATTGCAAGCCAGGTCCCCAGTTGGAGGTGAGCAGGGGGCAACTGACTGATGTTTCTCTTGAACATCCATGTTTTTCTCCCTCTCTTTCTTCCTCCCTTCCCCTCCCTCTGAAAATAAATAAAAATAAACTCTTTAAAAAATGAATGTTCTCTACATTAATTAATAATATATAATTATTTCTTTATTTATTTGTTCATGTAATGGTCAGTTTTATAGTTTATAACTACTGCAAACAGAGAAGGAAAACTCTGACTCCAAAAAACCTCCGCTGCCTTGCGGCATACCTCTTCAGGGGAAAGGCTAAGGGAGTAAACCCCGACAGAAAATCCGGAGCCGGAGTCCCTAAGGCGGTTTGACGTTGTAGTCAACACCGGCAACTCCTGCGGCGCACCTGAAGCCAAGCTGTATCGACTCCGTCTTTCCCTTGGACCCTTCAGCTGCGAAGAGAGGAGGGGTCTGCTGCATGGGCAACAGCAGACCCTCCATATCACCCTGCCCAGGCTCTGTAGCTTCAGCTTCACTGGAGAGGACACTCCAGCGTCATTGCAAGATGTCGATTCAACACGGGAGGAGACAGATCCCGTGTCACTCCCGAGTCGGACTGCACAGCCATTCTCGGCGGTGCAGATGGACTCTTGTGAAGCTACACCATCGTCTCTCGAGACGGACGGCTGCCGACGACGATTACCATTAGCACTTTGCAAAGAGGGATAGTGGAGATCATAAAGAGGAAGTACTTTGCAAAACTGGCCACACACCTAATGAGTGGCAGAGGCAGGGTTTGAACCCATGCAGTCTGCCTCTGGAGATTTGCAGATTCCATAATCTCACTTCACTACGATTCCCAGCCGTAAAATCTTGCCACCCTCCTCCACCCCAGCCTGGAATCCAGATGGAATCTCAAAAAGAAACTTACTCACTTTTTTCCCTTGTTATTTTTCCACATCTTAGACATCCAATAATTCTTGTGAGTGCCAAACACTCTTCCAGATTTTGCTCAGCATCTGACCTCCTAAAGAAATGCCCAAGGTCACATGAACTCTGTGGCCAGGTCATTGAAGAAATTGAGGTTGAAGCTGAAGTTCTACTCTCACCCTCCACATCTATATCGCCCTCTTATTACCCATAGGACTAGGCATGGTGTGTGATCTTTGGAACACAAAGCCCAGTGAATCCCAAAGTCAGAGGTTTTTAATTTATTTCTATAGCATGAGCTCTCTTATTGTCCCATTTTTCTATGCCCTCTCTATACAGGACTGCTTAACTTAATTTGAACTAAATGCATGAAAATGTTAAATGGTTAAAATACTTTCTTAGTTTATTTTATTTTTAAAAATATTTTTTAAATTTATTTTTAGACAGAGGGGAAGGGAGTTAGAAGGAGAGGGAGAGAAACATCAACATATGGTTGCCTCTTGAGCGCTCCCAACTGGGGACCTGGCCTGCAACCCAGGCATGTGCCCTGACTGGAAATCGAACCATCCACCCTTTGGTTTGCAGGCTGGCACTCAAGCCACTGAGCCACACCAGCAGGGTTATTTCTTTTCTTTTCTTTTTTTAAAAAAGATTTTATTTATTTTTAGAGAGAAGGAGAGAGAAAGAGAGGGAGATAAACATCAATGTGTCGTCACCTCTTGTGCGCCCCCAGCTGGGGACCTGGCCTGCAACCCAGGCATGTGCCCTGACTGGGAATCAAACCTATTACCGTTTGGTTCACAGGCCAGCGCTCAATCCACTGAGCCACACCAGCTGGAGCTATTTTTATTTTCTTTTTAAAAATTAAAAAAAAACAAACAAACTTAAATTGTGGTCAAAAGCACATAATGTAAAATTTACTATCTTACGCTTACCAACTTTTCAGCATACAGTTAGTTCAGTAATGTTAAGTGTAAACGTTCCTGTGTAACAGATCTCTAATAAGCAGTTTTAAACCAATTAATTTTAGGTGGATATTACTGTTCTTAGGGAAGAATAAATGTGAATTTAGCCAAACAGAAAATATTGGTACTTCTGACAGAAATAAGGAATTGCAGAGGCTGAAATTTTGGGCATAGCGTTAACGATTATCTCTGGGTCATGGTATTCTGCATTATCATCTTCTAGTACTTAAAACTGGATAGCTTTTCTACACTGTGTATATGTTACTTTTGTTTACTAGAAATGAAACCAAGAAACAGGAAAAGACACAACTTCCTGGAAAGTGTCAAACATGTTTGCTCCAGTTTAATATATCAGGTACACTTTTGTAGAGGAAATTTTTTGATCTTATCCAAGATGAAGCAATTTCAGAAGAGTGAACACATTAAGTTCAAGGAAGCTGCTGACAGCTGAGGCTCCTTGGGATTGCCTAAATTAACTTGGAAGCTTTTGCTGTATTTCTAGACTTACAGATGAGACTGGAACACCTTGACCAATGCATAGAACTGCAGATTAAAACGCCCTTTGCTGCCACCTTATGCTAAACTGAATGAACTGCACCTAGATTGGTTTCGATGTACTAGACTCAGGAGCTGTAATTCCCCATGAATTAGAGAGATAAGGGACCTATTTTTATAATTATGCACCATTAATTGCTTTCCTTTTTCAAAATGTATTATTATGTAATGTGATGCTTGAATTGTTTGATGCTAGGATTCCTGATTCAGTTCAACACTTTTTTGACAACTATTTGTGTGGAATTTATATGCATTTGTGTCAGGTTCTCCTGTCTGTGTGACAAGGATATCCTGACTGGCTTGGGATGATATCACAAGGGGCACATTATATATGACATGATTGCCAGGGGCAAAAAAAACTAGGAAGTCATGGCTAAATTGAAAGAGGAAAGTGCTTTATAATAACGGCGTGGTCAAGTCATTAATAACAATGACAATCAACACTTATATGGTGCTTGCTATGTATACCAGGCCCTGACTGAAGCACTTTCTGTGCACCGATTTAATCCTTCCAACAACCTTATGAGGTAGGTACACTCTCTGCCTCCATTTTAAAGACCAGGAAATGGGGGCACTGAGAGATTAGGTTATTTACTCAAGGTCACAGCTGGAGGCCAAGCCACAATTTGAACTTTGAAATTATGTACTTTGGCTGCAGAGTCCATGGTCATTAGGCAACGCTGACTCCAGCATTAAGACAATAGAAGTTACAGCTTTCACTTATTGAGCAATTGCTGTGTGGACTGAGTGCCTCGCAGCTTCACCTCATCTCATCATCATGGTAACCCTCTGAGGGAGGTACTAATTATCTCATTTTAGAGATCGGGAGCCTAGGTGTAGGGCAGTGAACTCACTTGCCCAAAGTCATACAGCTCTGGAATAGCTGAGTCAGTCCAGATCCCTCTGATTTCAGAGCCCCATCTCTCAGTCACATAATCATATGGCTTCATAGAGTGTTATCTAATCACCATGTGAAGAGAAGAAAAAATTACTACAGTACAATAATAGTTTAGAATAGGTGTGTTACACTCTCACATGTCCTCATTTTAAAAATGATTCTTGATTATATTTTAGTGGGACTCTTTTTATAGTGCAATATGCATTTCCTGCTCTTTTCAAGAAAAACAATTTAACCTTTGCTTGATCTTTAAGGGAAATCATTATCGTCGGCAGCCGTCCGTCTCGAGAGACGATGGTGTAGCTTCTTAAGAGTCTATCTGCACCGCCGAGAATGGCTGTGCAGTCCGACTCAGGAGTGACACGGTATCTGTCTCCTCCCGTGTTGAATCGACATCTTGCGATGACGCTGGAGTGTCATCTCCAGTGGAGCTGAAGCTACAGAGCCTGGGCAGGGTGATATGGAGGGTCTGCTGTTGCCCATGCAGCAGACCCCCCCTCTCTTCGCAGCTGAAGGATCCAAGGGAAAGACGGAGTCAATACAGCTTGGCTTCAGGTGCACCGCAGGAGTTGCCGGTGTTGACTACAACGTCAAACCGCCTTAGGGACTCCGGCTCCGGATTTTCTGTCGGGGTTTACTCCCTTAGCCTTTCCCCTGAAGAGGTATGCCGCAAGGCAGCGGAGGTTTTTTAGAATCAGAGTTTTCCTTCTCTGATGTGCCCTGACTGGAAGATCGAACCAGCGACACTTAGCTCGCAGGCCGACGCTCAATCCACTGAGCCAAACCAGCCAGGGCAATAAAATACCTAGGAATAAATCTAATCAAAGATATAAAAGATCTGTACTCAGAAAATTATAAGACACTGAAGAATGAAAATGAAGAAGATGCAAATAAGTGGAAGCACATACCATGTTCAAGGGTAGGAAAAATTAACACCATTAAAATGTCCATACTAACTGAGGCAATCTACAGGTTCAGGGAAATTTCTGTCAAGATACCAGTGATGTATTTCACAAGTACAAAGGGCTAAAGATAGTTTATTCAATAAATAGTGTTAGGAAAATTGGACAGGTATGCGCAGTAAAACTAAAGTAACCACCTTCTTACACCACACAGAAGAATAAATTCAAAACGGATTAAAGACTTAAAAGTTAGCCCCAAAACCATAACAATTTTAGGAGAAAACATAGGCAGTAAAATCTCAGACACTGCTCATAGCAATATTATTTCTGATATATCTCCTCAGGCAAGGGAAACAAAAGAAACAATAAACAAATGGGACTACATCAAACTGAAAAGTTTTTGCTCAGCAAAGGAAAACCAACAAAATAAAAAGATAACCCACTGAATGGGAGAACATATTCACTGATAAATCTTATAAGGAGTTAATAACCAAAATTTATAAAGAATTATAAAACTCAACACCCAAAAATGAAACTATCTAATTTTAAAAATGGGCTAAGGACCTGAATAGAAACTTCTTCAAAGAGGACATACAGACGGCCAATAGTAATTTAAAAAGATGCTCAACCTTACTAATCATAAGGGAAATGCAAATTAAAACCACAATGGGATACCACCTCACACCAGTCAAAATGGCCATCAATAAATAGACAACTGCTGGTGAGGATGTGGAGAAAGGGACACCCTTTTGCACTGTTGGTGGGAATACAGATTGGTGCAGCCACTGTGGAAAGAAGTATGAAGTTACCTCCAAAAATTAAAATAAACAATTATGACCCAGTGTTTGCTCTTCTTGGAATTTATCCAAAGAAAACTGAAACACTAATTCAAAGGAACATAAGCACCCCTATGTTCATTTGAGCTTTATTAACAATTGCCAGGATCTGGCAGCAGCCCAAGTGTCCATCAGTAGGTGAGTGGATAAAACAACTATGGGACATTTACACAATGGAATATTATTCATCCTTAAAAAGAAGAAATTTTTACCCTTTGGAACAGCATGGATGAACCTGGAGAACATTATACCAAGTGAAATAAGCAAAATATAGACAGATTTATAGTAGAGAGCAGGATGACAGCTCTGGTTGGTTGAGGGGATGGAGGGATCGAGCAAAAAGGAAAAGGGACTCGTGGACATGGACAACAGTGTGGTGATTGTGGGGTGGAAACGGGTATAAGGGAATGAAATAGTATGGAAAAATACAATGAAAAAAAGAATAAACATAAAATAAGTAATGAAGAATTGATACATGTTACAAGTTGGATCAACCTTTACAAATTTATGCTAAGTGGAAGAAGCCAGTCACAAAGGACCACATATTGATTTAATTTATATGGGGTGTCCTGAAGGAGCAGATCCGTAGAGACAGAGATTAGATTAGTGGTTGTCTAGGGCCACAGTTGGTTGAGGAGAATTGAAGGAAAGTGGAGAGTGACTACTAAGAGGTATAAGATCTCTTTTTGGAGTGATGAAATATTCTAAAACTGATTGTGGTGATAATTGCATAATTCTGTGAATATACTAAAAATCATTGAATTGTATACTTAAAATGGGTGAATTGTATGGTATGTGACTACCTCAGTAACACTGCTGAAAAATAAAGAAAAAGTCTCATAAAAGTTTTATAGACTAATTTACAAAGTATGCTGGTCTATCCTTAGACAAGGGACAAAATATTCTGTGATGTGATGTATGTGGATCCTGTAGCAAAATTTATATAAACACTCTCCTTTTCTCCTGGTTTTCTCCTCACTACATGGCATATAATTTATTTTTTGTCATTGTATCATTATGTACTTCAGCTATTGTATGATACTGTAATGCTGTAATTGTAAAATTGCAGTGCTGTCTGACAGTGGGGCAAAGGTGTACTGGATTAATGAGATGGTATCTTCTGACTCAAAGATGAAGCAGGCAACTCCACAGAACACAACAGAACTTACTACGTATAGGGCAATTCACTTACAGGAAGATTGGGTTGGAGCAGAACAGGTGACTCAGCAATTCTGGGCAGATTATTCTCCTCTAACAGACCCCCGTCGCAGTACTTTTTAAATAGTATAACTTGAGTACTAATGACTGACAGGACGAAGAATGCAATAGTACCAGCAGCCATACCTCCTGGTGGTCCCGTGATAGATGATTGTTAATAATTGATACTATTACCAGTTTGATATTGATCTTGGTTGTCAGGCTATTCTAGCTGCTGCTAACAAAAATATTTATGACTATATTTTAAGGAACACAGAAAATCATCAACTAGAAACCTTTGATATGCTTACTAAGGACAGTGAAGTTGGTCAAAGGTCACAACATGAAACAAAAGTGAAATGAAACCTGGGACACAAGCATGGAGATGGTTTTTGTTCACATCTATAGACAAGTATAGACAAGTGCCATTTGCCCATAAACAAAATTAATCCAAACTGCCATATTTTATAGATATTGCATCCCCATTTTCAAATTTTTATTCTGGCCTCTTGATGTCAGACTATTTTTATCTGGTTGTTTCCTAAGAGAAAAAAACAACAAAGATAAGAGAGGACTGAGAGAAATGTGAATACTACACCCAGAGGAAAGAAACACTAAAAGAGGGTAAAAGGGCCCCTCTTCCGAGTGAAAGATATGGGTCTTAGTGACTTGACCACCCCTTGTCAAATCTGTTTGAGTTACTTGGAAAATTTTTTGTTTACTCTCTTTCTTATCTGCACTCTGGATAGCTGAAATAGCTAGAATCTGGATTCTGAAGATGAAATGTTACCATACATGGGGATAAGTTGGTTATTTTGACTTCATGGTCCATCATGGGCTATATATTATATTTAACATCTACCCACACACTTATTCTAGGAATAGCAAACTATTTTCTTTCGAGTTTTTACCTTGAGCATCTGCTTTCCTACTTATGCCATAATTGCTCTGCTCCCACTTCATTTTTAAAGAGTGGTCATACAGTAAAACCAGAAAAGCCGGTGTCCCTGCTGCCTGTCATCTACCAAACTCAATACACAGAGACAGGGATTGAATCTTTATGGGCACTTTATTCAGATGGTCAGTGATCTGAGAAGACAGCGGGTTTGTACCCTAACAGACTGTCTTAAATTCCATTATAAATGAGCCCTTTTTATGAGGAGAAGAAAAGTGTAGGTGAGGGGTTTGAAATTCAGGGAAAAGGTTAATCGGGAAAAAGCTGCAGCATTCTTCCATCTGTGTCCTGGGCGTTGGTTGCCTCATCTTGGAGTACAAAGGCTCAGATACAATCCTGATTGCTTGCAGTCCTCCTGAGGCACAAATGTGGAACTGCTTTAGGTTTCCAGGAGTCAAGGTGGGTCATAGCTCCAGTTCCTGAAATAATAGCTTTTTACACACATTGATTACTAAGCTTATTAGCTGTTTCCTGGAACTAAAATTTCCCCACATTTGAGTCCCCCATCAGTCAGAAAACAGCTTTGTGAAGCTTTGCTACAGCATTTTAGCGGTGAGATTGAGTGGATGTCCAACTATTATTCAGCTGTTACCCATTTTGTGCAATCTCTGACTGTTTCACCGTAGCACAATCTTTTTCCACTCTGAGAACATCTCAGGTGACAGAGGTGACCTCAACAGAAGTAGTGGATGGCAGAGGACACCAAAGTTACCTCTGGGGATGAAGGAGGAAGAAATTGGGACTGGTGATCTAGGTTGGAAACTGGACCTTGTTTCAGGAGAGTGGCTGATTCCTGGAACAGCCGGGGGCTGAGGCTTCAGTGCTTTCCTTAGGTCTCTTGTTGTAGGTGTGGCTGTGTCAAATAAGGAGGAGCTTGGAGAGGCCAGAGCCAGGATAGCAGGGCTGGAGTCCTACAAATCCAGGGCCATTAGTTTCCTAGTCTGGGATATGAATAGGGATCTTCACTGTGTTTTACCAGGTCTTAATGGAATTCCTCATATCTTTGTAGTCCTCTCTCTAGTTACAGTAGTTAGGTCCCCCTCCCCCTTTGTTTTACAACTTAAACTAGTTCAGGAGGGAATAAGAATTTGTTGGAATGTGTGAAATCAAAATCAGAGAAAAGATCCAATCTATTTTCCATAAAGCTGCTAGAGTAATTTAATACAAATACGAATCATTTCAGGAGTCTCTCTTGCTCAAAACACACCCAAGAGCTGGGTGTTTATTACGCTTAGAATAAAATCCCACCAAGCCTTCTACCATCTGGCCTTGGGTACTCTGACGTCATCTATGCCACCCTCAGCTTACATGCCTCACTCCCTGCTGTTATACCAAGCATTCTTCTGCTGTTACGCACTAAAGGGCTCAGTTTGCCTGTGACATCAAAGCCCAACCAAACACAAACAGGATTTTGCAGCCAGGGAAGTAAAGGTTTATTTTAAAGAAAATGGTGATGGGGGACTCAAATGTTGGAAAATTTTAGCTTCAGGTAATAGCTAACAAGCTTAGTAATCAATGTGTGTAAAAAGCTACTGTTTCAGGAACTGGAGGTATGACCCACCTTGACCCCAGGAAACCATAAGCAATTCCACCTCTGTGCCTCAGGAGGACAGCAAGCAATCAGGGTGGTGTCTGAGCCATTGAACACCAAGGTGTAAGGACCTTCCCAGGACAAAAAGACCACCGCCCAGGGCAGAAGGACACCCCCAGGACACAGATGAAAGGATGCTGCAGCTTTTATCCAATTAACCTTTTCCCTGAATTCCAAACCCCTCACCTACACTTTTCTTCTCAGTATAAAAAGGGTCTGTTTGTAATTGTGGGAAACACAATTTTCGTTGAGTTAGATCTGACACTTGTTTTTGACTAACTTTTGGCATCTGAATCAAAAAATGACTGCAATTTTTCTCTATCACATCAACTTTTTAAGGAATAGAATACTCTCCCTTTGTCCCAAAAATCATACAGAATGTAAATAAAGAAAACAAAGGAAAATAAAGAAAATTACCTGAATATACCATTTATTTAGAGTTATTTTA